>NC_060274.1:122181844-122781844 GCF_021613505.1 Equus quagga | reverse complement strand
AGACTGGGAGACAGGGGTACTATCTTTCTTGATGATTTCATTTGTAAGGGTTGGTTCCCAGGTCCTTGAGAAAGATATTCCTGGGTGGTAAAACTGGCAGGAGGCTGAGAGAAGATTTACATCTCAAAGGAGCAGAGGGAAAAAATGTCAACTGGATTATAAATGTTAATCACATCTATAAAATACCTTCATAGCCACATCTAGACTAGTATATGACCAAACAACTGGGCACCATAGCCTAGCTAAGTTGACACACAAAATCAGCCATCACACAGGCCTAACAAAAATCTTGTCATAGATAGACAAATATAGTTCCAACTGAGAAATAAAAGGTGATTGTAAGATCGTGATGACCCATAAAATACAACTTGGGGAAGTGTTTAAGTATTAGAAGAAAACTCTATTTGGTTGTCAACATTTCATATCTTATATTTCAATAAAAGGATGGATTATGGGGCCACAGCTGGATGATCTAACACAAGTAATTTAACTTCTCCATGCCTCAATTTCCTCATAGGTAAAATGGAGCTGATAACATACATACCTCATAGGGTTTTATGAAGATTAGATTATAAAAAATAAAGTACTTAGAAAAGTGCCTACTCATAGGATGTGTTATTATTATTGTTAGAAATAAAGTCCCTTTTTATAAGAAAGTTATTTACATAATGGCATTATTAATCATTTTAAGTGATTCCTAAATGAATAAGTTGCTGTTGTATTTTGTAAACTACCACTACCAATTGAAATGATAGTTTTAAAATAACGAAAGATAAGCACTTAACTAAACTTGACAAAAGAGTTGCATTCAGTATGATGTTTAGCCAAAAATTTCAAAATTTAAATGGACATTGGACAATTTCAGTTGAAGGAGGGCTAGAAAATATAAGACAAAAAGACTGGAATATTATAATACTGGACCCATGTTCATATTTCTCCAAAGGGGCACAATGTCTTTGAAACTGCTCCTAAAGCAACTGAGTGTATTAATATTTAGGTATGAAAAAAACAAACATTTTGTTACTCCAAGGAAACCTTTCTGTTGACTTAAGTCACTAGATATCCACACTTTACCAGACTGGTTCAGGGCAACACAACAGATTCTCAACACAACACAACACAACACAACATGATTCTATCTCAGCCTTCTTTATCTTTAGCACTCACTCAAACAGACATATAAGTATAAAAAATGGTCTCTGAACATTCTCTACTTCTTTTATGAACATGAATCTGGTACTGCATGCATAACATCTTTTGAGGCTCAGATAAGATATATGGCACTGGTAGTTAAAAATATAATACGTGAGATAAACTTTATAATGCAACATTTAAGGCAAGAGAACTGCAGCCTATTATTTTAAGTAATCTCATGGATCTAAATGTTATATAATAGAGATTGAGAGTCATATCTTGGTAATTGCCGTAATGTGAAATGTAAACCTTTCTAATATGATATAAAATTATATCATTAAGTTTAAATGTTAGTTTCACTCTATCTATGGAAATAATATTGTTTAAATAGCACTATGATTATTTTACTCATAAAACTAGATATCTTCACAGATGTAGGTGAAAGTAAGTTATTTTATAGCTAGCACTCTCTTCTGGGTAAAAGAGAAGAGTTTATTGAATGGAATAAAATTCAATTTAATTTTAATGTAAAACAGAATTTATGTTATAAATGTGAAAATATCGAGTACTTTTATTGCATACATTGATTTTTATGTATTTATATTGTAACTTAAAAGTTATTTCATTGGGTTTCTTTTTCAATTTGTAAGCTAAAATGACCAAGTACATATCTAAATATGTATACAGAGGAAAAACATATAGACATAAAATTTTAGAGATATAAAGATCATAAATGCCAACTCCTCCATTTTGTAATGAAATTGAGGCCATTGATACCTACCTCCTACTCCAAGATCCTGTATTCTGTCTCACAATGCCTCTGTTTCCAAGCAACAGTTCACTGCATTCATTTGATTATATGCACAAGCATTCAACAGATATTACTTAAGTATTTATTATATGCCAGATATTGTTCCAGAACCAGGAAATACACAAATAAGAGAATCCTGGACTTTAAGAGCTTAAACATGAAAAAGGACAGATTTTGACACATACCTAAACGAGTGCGACAAATTGTCCTAAGTGTCCAATAGATTTGGATCTTATGAACTCTCCCGTTCTTTAACCACTCTATATTTCTGTTTTCAGAAGTAAACTATTCTTCTTACATATAAAATAGATCTCTAGCATATTGTTAGGTCTTTCTTTTCTTTAAATTTGATTTCACAAGATTTTCTTTAGAATATTTTAGGTACTAATAAGTTCAGAGAGATCTCTTCCCTTTACCCATCACTTTGTTTCGAAGCAGAAATCATATTGTCATGATAAAAGTACTATGTTGGTAGTTTGTTTCCAAAAGGAAAAAAGAAAAAAGCAAACGAAATCCTTAAAATAAGAAGTCATCAGTGAACCGTTTAAATAAAAACAGCTTAATCTGATATTTTGCTTCTGTTCCTTATGGTGTATACATTTAAGAAAAATAAAGTGACGGTGTGTTTTTCTTGCACGCTATTACGGACAGCTGAGGTGGAGTTACATATCGTATTTGAACTCCTTGCTAATGTCAGTAGAGTAGTTTCAAGTGACTTGGAATAGAGACAACTCTTTAAATTTTAGTGTTAGTGTAGATTCTGTGAAGTTTTCTTCCTATATCAACAATTGTTCCATGAGACAGACTTAGTAATATTTTCATAGGCATTACTCTCTACATGATGATTTTGATGAAATAGATTGAAAGAAACATGGGGTTTATTTTTTTCAAATTAAAGCATTTTTTAAAAATAATTGCTAACTAATGTATCTGTTGGTTGTTTATCTTTAGCAGATTATGAGTAGCATTGTCATTCCAACTTTACATGATTCTTAGAGATTACACCTATCCCTCCAATAAGTAAGAACTGGTTCATTTAATATATAAATGTTGCATAGAATGGAGATGTTGGAAAGGCAGAAATTAAAGGTGACATGAGATTTTATGTTTGAGTAAATGAAAGTAGGAAATCTTCATTGGTGGAGAGATTTTTCTGTGTATATATTCTATCAGCTACCGAGAGAGAGAGGTGTTGATGTCTCGTGCCGTAATTGTGGCCAGGTCTACTTCGTCTTTCAGATTTTGCTACTAATATTTTGAAGTTCTGTGACTAGTCTGTACATATTTAGAGTTTTTAATGTTTCTTAGAGAGCTGACCCCTTTATCATTGTATAACATCCTTTCTCAGTCCTAATAAATTCCTTTTTCTGAAGTCTACTTTGCCTGAAATTAACATAACAGTTTTAATTCCTTTTTTAAAAAAATTAGTGTTTGCATGTTGTCTTTTCTATCAGTTTTCTTTTAACCAACTTATGCCTTTATTTCTGTAGTGGGTTTTTTGTAGACAGCTTAAAGTTGAGTCTTGCTTTTTCATCTCACTTGACAATCTCTGTATTTTAATTGGTACTAATGGATTGTTTATATTTTATGTTATTATTAATAAGTTTGGATTAAAATACCACCTTGATAGCTGCTTCCTATTATTTTCTCTTTGTTCTTTGTTTCTTTTTCTGCCATTTATGGTTAATTTCCATATTTTTCTGTAGATCCTTGTTTCTGTCGAGTATTATAATACATCTGCCTGAAGATCTTAACGTTTCTTTCAGTGCAAATCTACTGGCAATTAATTCTCTCAGTTTTTGTCTGCCTGAAAGTCTTTATTTCTCCTTGAATTCTGAAAGATATTTCACTAAGTTGCCAACTAATGTTCTGGTACCGGAGGGAGAAAAGGAACAAGTGCAAATGTCAGTTTTCTGCTATGTAACGAAAATTCTGGTTAGCAAACAATAAGCATGTTGTATTGAACATCACTAATCCAAGGATTAGTTAAGTATTGTCTCAGTTAGCAAATTAAAATGGTTGAATTAATGAGAATTAGGCAGCTATTTCTAATGGCTTGATCTTAAGTGTAAGCAAGCCGATATAAACATAAAACCACATCCCTCATGTTAATCTTGGTGCAAAGGGAGCAGTGAAAGGTAGGAGAAATGTCAAACATGAATTGACTCATGTCTTGGGAGAGTGCCGTGGTTCCATAGCCTGCTGATTTTATAACGTATTTAGTGAGCTGCCACTGAACTCCCGGGCTTCCGCCTTTGCCCAAACAACCAAAGACGGGAGCCTAATGGTGATAAAACCGTGGTCCACAAGGTGCCAATATCCTCTGCCAATCACAAGCATTAGAAAAGTAGCTACTTGCCCTGGTGTTAGAGTGGAAAACTAAGAAGGACAGACATGATAAATAAACGGCAAGCAATAGGATATATTGGGGTATATGAGGAAACCATTTGGTGTAAAACTAATTTGGCCTGAACTTGTTTTACCTAAAGGGCCTAATGTGGCCATTGAGCATGCATTGTATGTCTGCTTTAAGCATTTGCTATGTTCCAAAGATAAGAATAAATGGCCTTAAGATAAAGATACAACTTCCCCCATGTTAGCATTTCTTTAAGGATAAGCATCTCTCCCTAGGCTAGGAATTGATTGTTGCGCCCACCCTGCGATCACCCAGCTTGAGACAACAGACTTGCTACCTGCTGTATCCACCAAGATAGCAGACCTGCTACCTGCTGTGTGAATAGCTGTGCTATGCTGGCTAAGCAATCTCATGACCGTTGTAAAAGGGACATTCCTATCATATGTGATAGAGTCTCTTTGTTCCAAGATGGTATATGACCACTCCGTACACCTCACTTCTTTGGTGCCCTTCTTTCCTTGGAGAAGGAAGGCCCAGGTCTAAGCTAGTCCTTAGATCTGGCTTATAATAAACTCACCCCAATTTTGATTTATAGATTGGTTATGGATTATTTTTGTCAACAGACAGTTGATGCCACTAGTTATTATTCTGCTACTTCATCAAAAAATGTGTCAAATATTGAATCATCATTATCCATGTGCTATGTTTAAGGGAAATTGGAATAAGATCCATTACCTTGTCTTAAAGTAACCTGGCCAATTCCTGGGATAAATGGAAAAAATAAACATTTAAAGAATTCTAAAATCTACATTTACCTACCTATCAAGTTCCAAAGAAATGACTTTTTATTCCTCCATGAGCAATGTGAATTAGATTATATTTTACATTCTTCCACTTGTTTTTAGCAGATTTCCTCTATCTGTGATCATTAGTTTACTCGTGTGTAATATACTCCAAGACTTTTAAAAGTTAAATAATTGCGGGGCTGGCCCCGTGGCGGAGTGGTTCAGTTCTCGTGCTCTGCTGCAGGCGGCCCAGTGTTTCGTTGGTTAGAATCCTGGGCGCGGACATGGCACTGCTCATCAAACCACACTGAGGCAGCGTCCCACATGCCACAACTAGAAGGACCCACAACGAAGAATATACAACTATGTACCAGGGGGCTTTGGGGAGAAAAGGGAAAAAAATAAAATCTTTAAAAAAAAAAAGTTAAATAATTGCTATTTTTTTGTTGAAAGGACAGCAGCTTACAAGGATGCATAAAATGCAACTAAACAGCTAAGTTAAAAAATAGATAGAGAAAAGAAAAACAAGGGCAGGACAGCCTAAGTGTGTGTATGTGTGTGTTGTGACATTAGAAGATTTTAAAGAAAACAAAAAAAGTGCAATTCCACTGACTTCTCAATAGTCCTAAAGTCCCTCGGTGTACATACTCAAAGTGCTGTAGACTCCTACCCGTGTCACATTTGTTCATGTTGTCATGTTGCTTCAGTCATCTCTTCTCTCTAGGTTCTCGTTCTCCAGTTTTGCTTTCCTGGTGATTGACAATCTTTGCACGCGTCTCCTTTCTTCCCTCACACCTTGTGTTCCTCTCTCTGCCTTTGCTCCTGCTGTCCTGCTGACTAGGCAAACAACCCTCTGGGTGGTTGAATCCTCTTGCTTAGCTCGAAGAAATACAAACAAAGACAGATGTTGTAGCTGTGAACTTTCCGTTTAGACATCGTTTGTCAGTTCTTGTGAAAGCACTTTCTGTAAAAGGTCTGTCCTAGGATTTTATAAAGAAAAACAAAAGAAAATTTAAAAAAATGCAAACACAAACTTGAATAATTGAAGCCAGACTCAAAGAGATGAAATAAGATAATGCTAATGAGACAATGACAATAATAATGTATTTGCTTTTCCAGTTAATACCTTAGGAAACTGCAGCTTAGAGCAATTAAGCAAACTGCCCTCGTTTATGTATTTATAAAAGAGCAGAACCAAAATTTGATTCGATCAACGACATCCATCTTCTGTCCTTTCCTCTGCAAAGCAGGCTTTGGTCAATGCTGGAGAAGGGTGGCAGTTTTTCGAGAGTATGAAAGGTCTGGTATATCTTGGCCATCTAAGGGACAGCTATCTGGGGAAAGTACTTTACATGAAAAATCAATATGTAATTTAGTATACGGACTATATATCACCAGTTTAAATATTACATAGAATACTTTAAAAAATGTTTTCAAAATAAGAGAAAATAGAGAAATAAAATATATTTTCAAAACAAAAATTATTTTCAAAAAAGAAAAAGCCAAGTTAAGGCTTTTGGATTTTCTATATACAAAGTCATATCATCTGCAAACAGCAACAATTTAAAAGAATCTTTCTGGATTAAATATTTAAATGCAGAAATGAAATCATAAAACTAATTCAAAGTGTGTGAAAATTTAAACCTTGGAGTGAAGAAGGCCTTTACAACTGAATCAAGATCCAGAAACTAATAGATAATAAATGTTACCTAAATTTAAAAGACATACTTTTGGGTGGTTAAATAAAAAAATACATATAAAACTCAATAATACACTGGGAAATAAATATTTGCAACTCATGGGTATAATCTCCCTAATATATAAAAAGAAAAAGATCCAAACTCCAATCAAAATTGACCAAAGAATATGGACAATATAGGTACAGGATGGAAACCGCAAGTGGTTCTTCAACACATACAAATGTGCAAATGTCCAATTTCCTCGTAATGAGAGAAGTGAAAATTAAACTTCTGCAGAGGTGTAAAATATATTTTAAACCTATCATTTTGAAAATAATCTAAAAGTTTGATCATACCGAGGTGTTGAGCCATGAATAATAGGCACTCTCATAAATTATGTTGGAAACTATGTGTAAATTCATACAAAACCCTTGTGGATGACAGCTTGGGTATGTGGCAAAATTATGAATGCAAAGATTCTATGAAATTATCCTATGGATATACTTACGTATATACAAAACAACATGAGCTATGTCATTCATTGCAGCATTGTTTATAAGAGCATAAGACTGGAAATAAACTAAATGCAGTCCGTAGGTGCTGGTTAATTTAATTCTGCTGCATCCATACAATGGAATACTATACTGATCCCCTAAAAAAGAACGAGGAAGCTCTCCTCCCGATAGAGAAAAATCGTCCAATATAAATTTTTATGAACAAGAAATAGTGGACGGAGAAATAGCTATACTACAATGACTTTTATGTATAAAGAGGAAAGTAAGAATTATATATCTATATTTCTTTCGATATTCATAAAACAAATTTTGGACTATTTCAGGAAATAAACAAAAGTCCTTGATTTTGGAATAATTGAAATAAATATATCTTTTACCTTTTGAAATATGAATGCTGTGATTTATTATGTATTCAGAAAATTAAATAAATCTAGTTAATTTAGTTATTTTATCATTTGGGTCAATGTTTTAACACTAATGAAAGCTTCTGAGGTTCAGGCCTCAGTACAAAGACAAACATTTTTCTGCCCCTAGAATGCTAGTTCCATGAGAAAAGGAGCTGGTTTGTTCACTAGTATACACAAGCACCTAGAAGCTGCCTGGCACACAGTAGATATTCAATACCAGTTGAATCAATAACAGAATAAGTGAATGAAATGAATGTAGCATGTGTTAGGAACCACGGGGCTATGTGTATATATTTTCTGGTACAAGTCAAGTAAAAGGATGTGATCAATGCGTCTATGTTCTGACATGAACACACTTTTAGGTTTTCCAATGCCCTAACACATAAATAAAAATAAATAAAAAGTTAGTATTGGTTTTCTAGGCCCATAAAGTCTAGAAAAACACTGTTTCAGAGAAAACATTAAACACTGTGTAAGCAAAAATGAAACTCCCACATTGCCACTTTTAGTTATTCACCATAACAGAAACATAAATTTATTTGAGGGAAGGAGAATAACTGAGAGCCTAAGAGGAAGGAAGTTACAATCTGCTTAGTTTCAGCCTTAGTGGGACAGAAGCGAGTCAGTGCTGGTTACACAGAATCTGTGATATCTGAATTTAAACTCAACCGTGAGAACTCAGGCACCAATGGTAATTCTGCTACATCAGAATTTTCCAAACCTTAAAGAAACCCAAGATGTCTTTATCCACCCTGCTCTTCAGATCATTAGAGGTCTTCAGACCACATAGCCCAGTTTTCCAGGGCAGTCTGGTTTACACATCTTGTTCCAAGTAATTACGAATGGCCCCCTTTCCACTCTCAGAATTGCTCCAGTTTGAATGATAATCTATTTGGTTACCCCATCTACGTTTGTGCCTTCAGAAGCCATGACCAAGCAGAAACAATGAATTCTGCTACTATGTAGCTCCACAAAATTTTCATTTCTCAGGCTTACATTTCTCCAAGCCTTGGTAAAATTTCAATATTCAAATAAGTATATTGAAAAATATTTCTTTCATCTCCCCATTTCCTACTAGAACAGAACTTCAGTAAGCCAGGATACATAGTAACCTTGCCACTGCAGCTGAGAGCAGGAACAAGCCTAGAGCCACTTGGTGGCAGAAGCTCTTTGTAGAGAGCATGTGTATAAAAGCCCTACTTGTTCTTAAGATTTTTTTCAGTCCGATATTACTCTCTCCATCAGGGACAATGCTTCTAATAAGTAACATTGTTTTTCTGATCTAAGGCTACCAACGGGGAATAAGGTAGTCCCAGGAAAACAATCTCAGACCCTGGCAAAGGGAAGACCCCTGCCAATTCAGGTGGAGATCCTGAACAAGCCTATCAAACCCAAAGAGAACCTCTTTACTAACATGTACTGGGCTGGGCAGCGCCAGCTGAGGCAGCTCCAGTGAGAGCATCAGAATTCCCATGCGGTTCTTAATCCAAAGGTTAGTCCCTGTGCATATGCCCTCTTGAACTGCAGTGGGCTTCAATATGTCAGAAGGTGTGCTAGTAAGATGAGCTGGGTTCCACCAAATAGAAAAATAGAAAATACCCAAATCCCAGAGATGCACAAAAGGAAGAAAAGCAGATTGGAAAACAAAGTGGAATTTTACTAACAGCTACACGAGGAATTTGTTCTCTAGGAAGAGGCTGAGTTGGTGCACGCTGCTTAGGTTTGACGCTTAGGTAACACTTCCTCAATCCCATATATTTCCATATACGTGTGGAAAAGTTCGTCTGGAATAGTAAATGCTGCAACTGTAGGCTCGTATATTTTTACTGGCAAATTGTGTCAAACATTCAATAAAAAATTAATACCAAACCTATGGAAACTCTTGAAGAAAGAAGAGGAAACAGTTGCCAAACCATTTTCAAAAACCAGAATAACCCTGATACGGAAATCTGACAATTACAAGAAAATCAGAGACTATAAAAGTGAAATTCCTCAACAAAATATTAGCAAAACAAATCCAGCAATATATAAAAAGGATAATGTGTCATGACCAATTGGGATTATGATGCCAAGAATACTAGATTGGATCAATTTTGAAAATAAATCAATTCACCCAATTGATAGAATAAAAGGAAAATTATACGGATTTAACAGTAGATGCAGAAAAAACATTTTGACAAAATTCGATACCCATTCATAAAGATGATCAAGATATTAGAAAAAAATGAAAATCTCCTCAGCCAGATAGGTGCACCTGTGAAAACCTACAGTAAACGTGTTTAATAAGCTTGAGTAAAAGCTTGAGTGATTTCCAACTAATGTTAAAAACGAGGCAAGAATATCCACCAATATACTTCTACTCAAAATTGTACTGAAAATTCTAGACAGTGTGATAAGGGGCCAAAAAAAAATGTAAAAAGATTACATTTTGAAAAAGAAGTAAAACAGGCTTTACTAACATGATATAGGGTTCACTATATAAAAAAAATCCTAAGGGATTTAGAGAAAAAATTGTTGCTAGAAGAAATGAGTGAATTTAGCAAATTCACAGCTTACAATGTAAATATACAAGAATAATTTTTGATGTAAATTAGCATCAAGCAATATGAAAATAAAATTAACAAATAATATAATTTACAACAGTATCAAGAACATAAAGTAGAAATAAATTTAATTAAAAATGTTCAAAATCACCACACTAAAAACAACTAAGCTTTAGTGAGAGAAATTAGAGTGGATAAAGTATTGATTGGAAGACAATGTTGCTAAGATGCCAGTTCTCCCCAAATTGATCAATAGATGTTATCACATTCCCAATCGAAATCACAACAGGGGTTGGCCCGGTGGCGCAGCAGTTAAGTTCGCCTGTACCGTTTCTCGGCCACCCGGGGTTCACCGGTTCGGATCCCAGGTGCGGACTTAGCACCGCTTGGCAAAAAGCCATGCTGTGGTAGGCATCCCACATATAAAGTAGAGGAAGATGGGCATGGATGTTAGCTCAGGGCCAGTCTTCCTCGGCAAAAAGAAGAAGATTGGCAGTAGTTAGCTCAGGGCTAATCTTCCTCAAAAAAAAAAAAAAAAAAATCATAGTTTTTTTTGTAAAAGTGTGGAACTTAATTCTAAAATGTATATGGTTATTGAGAGAACTAAAATTGACAAAACAATTTTGAAAGAGAAAAATAAAGTTAGAGAGCTTGCTATCTGATTTGAGGATTTATCATAAGTCTCAATAATCAAGATATGATCAATGTAGAACAGGATAGTCATTCCAAATATAGACCCATATATATATAATTATGATATAATTATATTATATAATTACATATATTTAAGAACATATAAATACATATATATGTAATTATATATTTATTTCTATATTAATATATAATCGATTTTAGACAAAGTACCCAAAGTAATTCAGTGGGTGGTCTTTTCAATAAACGATGCTTCTGCAAAGATATATCCACATAGAAAGAAAAACTTTGGGTTCTACTTCATACCAAACACACCATTCCATTTCTATCTTCCCAATTACTGTGTAATTGTTTTCATACATTTTATTTTGTAGAACACACATTATACGGTTATAATATTTGCTTATAAGGTCATATTTAAAGGAAATGTAAAAAATTAGAACATAATCTAACCATATAAGTACCATTTCCAGTGATTTCCATTCCTCTGTGAAGATTCGTATTTCCATCTGGTATCATTTTTCTTCTGCCTGAAGGACTTCTTTTAAATATGCTTGCAGTGCGGGTCTGCTAGTGATGAATTCTTTCAACCTTTGTATATCTGAAAATATTTCTGCTTTCATTTATGAAATATACGTATGTTTTCTGGACATAGAATTATATGTTGACCTTTTTCTTTCTTTCAGTACTTTAAAGATTTTTAGTGTGCTCTCTCTTCTCTCTTGCATTGTTTCCAATGAGAAATCTGCTATTATTCTTGTGTTTGTTCTGTGTAAGTAACATGCCTATTTTCTCTGGCCACTTTCAAGATTTTTCTCTAGTTTTGAGAAATTTGGTTACAATGCGTCTTGTTGTTGTTTTCTTTATGTTTCTTGGTTTAGAGTTCAATAATGTTTTTAGATCTGTGAGGTTGTAGTTTGCATCAATTTCGAAAACATTTTGATCACTATTTCTTCCATTTTTTTTTGTTTTGTTTGCCTCTCCCTTCTTTTCTACCTCCAGGTTGGAAATAGTCTAGAATCGGTGAGCTGGGGCAATAATAGAGTTCACCTCATTTGTTTCCCATCTTTTAGGGATTAATGGCATTCATTGTGTGATGCCCAGCGTCTTGAAAACCACTTTTTCATATGTTTTTGTGTGGTTTTATTGTTGTTTTTAGGCAGAAAGGTCAATTTGGTTTTTGTTGCTACATCTTTGCTGGAAGGAGAATTCCAAAGTTCCAAGACATTCTTGGGAAAAAATTTTAAAAGCTTACATTAGTACATATGTATTTAAAAGCATTTTTTTGAAATCCAACTTCTTTATTTTGTATGAGATCTATGTAGAAAACTGAGGAATATTTTTTTAGGTTTCTCTTTTAAAATCAGAACTATATTAATTGCCATTAACTATAATCAATTAATTTCCAAGTTAGGTTAAAATATATTAAAAGATTATATTGATTTAGCATGTTATAATAATGTTATATGAAAATAAACTGAAATATGAATATTCACTTTATACTAATATTAATTTTGAAATATGGAAGAGGATGCAATAATTCTGACATTTGTCCTTATTCAAATAAAGTTTTCATGTACACTTTAAATGAATGCTGGTTACAATTTCAAATAGTACTGATAAATTTAGGAAATATGGCTGATACATAAAAGTGGATATTTTACCACTTCTGTGGTAAAATACGTATATATTTAAACAATTAAGCCAGCACAGGGCTGGCCTGGTGGCATAGTGGTTAAGTTCACTCTTTACTTTGGGGGCCCAAGGTTCACAGGTTCAGATTCCAGGCACAGAGCTATACACCACTCATCAAGCCATGCTGTGGCGGCATCCCGCATACAAAATAGAGGAAGATTGGCACAGATGATAGCTCAGCAACAATCTTCCTCAAGCATAAAGAGGAAGATTGGCAACAGGTATTAGCTCAAGGCCAATATTCCTCATCAAAAGAAAAAAAACTGAGCCAGCACAAACAGAACAAAAAATGAATCGCCATATCTGTATGATATGTACTATTATAATCCTCAGCTCTTGCTCCTTCAAATTAAATTTGCACTCCTCTAAATTGTCTCTATTGTTATATTGCTATATTGTTATATTAGGACTGTTTCTGATGAGCTAGTGAAATACCTCTGGAGATTATCATCTACTTGTGCTTACTTGAAGATAATATTCTTATGACTTCTCAGATTCCAAAATGAAGAAGCAGTTTTTTCATTGAGCAGGAGTCTACTGAGATAGTGAGGAAAAAAATCCTTTGATATCACCATGTGCTTACTCATTTTCAATTTAAGCAAACAAAACCTACTGGCTATATTCTGAACAGAGAAATAACGCTTGATTTCTCTAAGGAGTTGCAGATGAGTAGACATGAAAATATAACCAATTTAATCTTACAAAACGTTCTGATATTGTTTGACTACAAAGTGTATTTTAAAATTGATTCGCTAACTGCAAGAAGAGGATTTTTGTTAGTCATGAAAATTGTAAGACAAACAACAATAATAAAGCTAACACTGAGGGCATACATTATGCCGGTTATAGTACCCTAAGGTTTTGTATGTATTAACCAATCTTCACAAAAATCCAAACTAGTTATTATTATCCCCATTTTACTGATGCAAAAACTGAAGTAAAGACAGGATATGTAACTTGTCATGGATCACACATTTAGGAAATAGTGAAGCCAGGACTCAAAACCAGTAGCATGACTCAGACCCAGAACTCTCTCTCTTCCACTGCCTTCCTGTTCACGTATCAATGCACTAATGCCCTTTGTCTTCAGTCATCGCTAAAATTAATCTCATGCACTCCATATTTCTAATTACTGTATTCTCATAACTTCAAAATGTATATATTTCAATCCAGAAGTCTCTCCTGAGATCTCTCAAGCATCTCTACCTAGTCTCCAACACATCATGAATGACCTTCTTCTTACCACCGCCTAAATATGATTGTTCTAATTTTTATATACTGATTGAAACTTGTTGAATAAGTATCTATACTCACTATTTCTAATTCCTTCTCTCATTTTTAAACTTTTACTTTAACTTGAATCTTCAGCTTACCACATAGTTGTAGGTATAACACAAAGAACATTGTTATATAACTTTATACATCATCTTACCACTGTCCAGACTCCAGGGCAATTTCTCACTGCTTCGATCTTTAATCTTACTTCCTGGCAATATTGCATAATATCTAATTTTCCAAACTTAACAATACCTCATTGTGTTTTCATCTTCCTCTTCATCTTTACAATTTTGCTAAGGCTCCACCTTCTCCATGGAGCCCTTTCTTACATTTCTTCTCCCAAATAAGTTACTTAGCACAAATTAATCTATGTAAATTAATCAGTGGGCACAAATTAATTAATCTGCACAAATTCTGAATTTTAGTTGTTCATCCATTCTTGCCCATGAAATGCTATTTTCTAGTTATTTGTTCAAATATGTATTGCTTGTATTAAAAAGTACATCAATTATTCATGAAGTTATCTTTCTTTTTTTCTGTAATTTATACTAGCTTTTTTAGTAGGATTTAATACTGGGAACAAATTCAGCTTCAATTCATCCTTATTTTCACTTGTTAAGTATATCAAAGACAATCATAATCTTGTGAAACTTTGGAGCAGTTTTATTAAAAGTTAAAAAAAACCTTCGTACTTCCATAACTATATATGTGTTATGGATATGCACATGAATAACCCCATAAGTGAATATACTTTGGGGTTTGTATTCTTGCTGTGCCAGGTGGTAATGGAAATTTTCATTGCCTGATAACTGAGTTTTGTCTTTTTGATACAAGTGTAACAAATGCTGGAAAGTTTATCTTAGCATATTAAATGAATTAATGATATTCCTATGATGTGTAATAAAAAAAGGGAAATTATCTTTCCTCAATCGAAGATAAAATTCACTCATTCACTCATCACATGATTATTTAGCAAATTCTATGCATCAGACACAGTTCTAGAGTTGGGTAATACATCAGAAAATAAAACAAATAAGTCTACCATTTATGTTACTTACAGTGTATTCTAGAATATTGAGGATAAAAGTCATTATATGTTTATGAACTAAAAAGATTACCAATGTAATGCAGATGCACTTGGAAAGTACCAGAGGAGATTATGTGAAAGGGTTTTTCCAAGTGATTAAAGATAGTTCCACTCATGACTTTGACACTGTCAATACACGTTAGTTTCAGTTTTCCTCCTATAAAATGATGCATATAATTGGGCATAAAGATAGATGTACCATTATACTCTTGAATTCATCTTTACAATTTCCTTGTCATGCCTAGTTTGGCTGGAAGAAATATGGAATAATTTTTCATTTATTTTCCATTATCCTTACATCAAGAGGGCCCACCTAGTTTATAAAAATAAAACTACACTTTTTCAACTTCTGTTTGTATGGACATTTCACATTACCGCCACGAATCATTCCAGAATTAGATACGGTTTCCATTGCCTCACAGTTTTTGCTCATAATTTATGAAGCAGACAGGATTCTGTTTGATTTCTCTAAGCTTCATTGAACCTGTAGCTTTGAGAACAACATTTATTTTGACGGGAAAGCTGAATAAACATAATTTTACAGTTTTAATGGGAAACATTTATCAAACACATTGAGTTTAAATAGTGGGATAATCCAACGGAATATTTATGTGTTTTCTTCTTTCTTTTAATGTTAAATGTGTCAATAATATTTACAAGTATGGATTAGGCTGCGGACACTAGACTACACAGTGTAAAATGTGATTGTCCATTGATTCTAAGATGTTCATATTTGTTTTAATCTGTGCGGTTTATTAAGTATGTTTATGTTTCTAATCTCCCTTCAGTTGCCTTGGCTAACTTGATTTTGGCATGTCTTCTTGAATATTATAGTCTATATTTTGAACAAATATGTCAAAAAATAATTTAAAAGATTAGAATTTAAGAAAAATTCTGTAAACACTTGATTGTTCTTGAGTTAAAATAAAATTTTAATGTGTTTTCAGGCAATTTTTTGTGACTTCAAAACTGTTTTAAATCTATTTGTTTACAACTTTCAAAACTTGTTTCATTCAAATAAAGAGTATGCCCTGTCTGATGATATGATGTAAAAAAGATCATAAATAGATTTCAACCAATTCTTTAAAATATATACAATCCTTGAAAGTTAGGTCATAATTCTTATTACAGTTTTCTTGGAACATTAGCTCTTTTGAGATGAATGAAATGTGATGACTGTTTTTTCTGATAAAACAGAAACACATGGCAACACATGAGGCAGTTTTGGGAGTATCCAATTTTCTTTATGTTTTTTTAACCTTTGCATCCTGTTCAAAGTGAGTTAATTTAGACAAGGATACAGTTTGTCTTGGGAGAAGTAATTAACAACTTCAGAAACTGTTAAAAGTTCATCTCAGACATTTATATTTGTATTTAATATCAGTAAAGTCAAATTTTAGGAGCTGAAATATGGTGTTAGTGTGGGACACTATATGGATCCAGGAGCACTGGAAAGAAAGAAGAACAAGGATTATGTAAGTTCAGGTCAAGCTGATGAAACAAGATGGGAGATGTACATGGAATTAGCCGGGCCTAAGCAGATACCAGAATATGGCGCAGGCGAGGGTCAACAGTATGGGAACACAACAACATCTGACATTAATCGCAGATTCATATTTGCCTTAATCACAAAGGACCTCCTATATGCTAAGTGCTTTTCTACAAACTGGACCGCTGAGATGAAATGCACAAGTAAGACCGGCTATCAAGAAACCGACATTTTATTGACTAGAGAGTTTTCACATCCTGGAAGGGGATAATAACCATGGTACATGTCAAAATCTGACCAAATCAAACATCATAGAAAATATAAAGTTAGACACTAGTAAACAAATGCTCATATAATATCTCACATTTTTAAAATGAAAATAAAATGGAATAAACAAACGGGAAAAATGCCTCTTTTCTCAGAATATGTTTATTATATTAATAAATTTTAATCCCATTTGCTTTGGGAAGAATCCTAGTTCATATTTTCATTCCTTCTTCTCCATCTCCCCAGCAGTCCAAATTACCAGCTTCTGTTGATTCTCTCTATTTAATATTATTATATTCTGTTTAGTTTATCTAATTAAATGCTACTATGTAGTCTTCCTGTCTCCAATCTTGTCCATTCTAGTGAATTCTAAAAATTGAAGCCAGGCTTATCTTTCAAACACACATATCTGATCTGAAAAGGCAAGTCACAGACTGGTAGAAAATTCTTGCTAAGGACAAATATGAAAAAGGATTTGCATCCAGAATATATAAGATTCTCTAAAAAATAATAACAAGAAAAGCAAACAGCCCAATAAAATATGCCAAAAATGTGGAGACGCTTCACCAAAAAGATATATGGATGGCATGTAATAGCACCTATACTGATAATGTTTATAACATCCACACTATATATGGGAGGAAAAACAAATAGATGCTCGATATCATTAGTCATTGGGCAAACGCACATTAAAACCACAATAAAATACCTCAACATACTTATTAGAATACCTAAACTCAAGAATACATGCAAATAGCATGGATATAAGGCAACTGGAACTCTCATACATGTTGCTGGTGTGAATGAAAAAGGGCATAGCCACCTGGGGAAATATTTGGCAGTTGCTAGGAAAGGTAAACAAATAATTGACATATGATCCAGCAATCCCAATCTTATCTAATCTAATCAAGGGACATGAATATTTATGTTCACACATATTTTTATAGTTATATCCATTATATCACAACAACCGAAAACAAGCTAGAGCCTTTCAGCTGGTGAATGGATAAGCAATCTGTGGTCTAGCAATACAATTGATTATTACTCAGCAAAAAAAGGAACAGGCTAGTGATATACCCAACAGCCTGGATGAATCTCAAATGTGTTATTCTGAGTCAAAGCGGCCTGATTAAAAAGGCTACGTAGAGTATGAGTCCATTAATACAGCATTTTAGAAAAGGCAAAATTACAGTGATAGAAAACGGATCAATGGGCACTAAGACCTGGGGTGGGGAAGGGTGTCAGGGAGTTCTTGGGTGACGGGGCTGTTCTAGATTATGTTTGGGGTGGTGTATCTGACTCCATCCATTTGCCAAACTCATAAAACTGTACACTAAAAAGAATGAATTTGGCCGTATGTGAATTATTTCTCAGTGAAATCGACAAGAAATAATGTGGTTATCCACTATTTAAAATCCTCAATAACTCTACATTATCCCCCCCCAAAAAATCTATTCTCTACAGCATAACATATGTCTTTTATGATTTTCTCTGGTTGGCCAATCTAAGCTCTTCTCTCCCCATTTATTAACCAAATTCCACGTTCAGTTAAACAGAAATAGCCAGTTTCCACAAGTTTTTACATGAGCCATGTAAAGTTTTCTCAACTTTTTACATGAGCCATGTGTTTTAAATTTGTATGCTACTACTTTGATGTGTAGAAGCACAATTTTCTTATTGTTCTTTCTATAATTGCAATCAACTTGCTCCTGAACTCTCATTTCCACACAATAGAGGAAAATATATGATCTGGTCTCTTAAGGAAACTGTGCCATTCAAGCTAAAACAGTCTCTTAAGCATAATTTCTCAATGCTGCATTTAAGCTTAGACAATTTAAGATTAAAACTTACTATCAGGGATATTGTCCCCTCTTAATAGCCTTTCCTTTTATCCCTCTCTATGAGCTGCAGGGGACATGTTTATAATTTGTGGCACTTGAAGGGAGAGTAGAGTCCTGAGTTGTCACGAAGGCCAGTTGTGGCCTCTCTAGTGTACTTGATCTATTTATTCTCTAGTTTGTTGCCTGCCCCAGCCTCTGCTGTGCTGTGGTTTGCTGTGTCTGTCCATTGAGAATGGGCGTAGGTTATTGTTGTCTTGTCTGTGCTATTCGACATGACATCTGGTTGTTAGGTCCTCCTTGACCAGACCACAGGCATCTTCTGGATAATTTGGTAATATACGTATGTGTGTCTTCCACTGAGTCATGATTTATAGAAAAAAACATAAGCTCAATCTTCTGAGCATTGGATTTTGCCATTTGAGCTAGGCTTTTAAAATAAAGAACCCATTTTAACTTTCAGCTGCCTGGAACTTGTAATCTAAAAATCTGGTTTTTAAAACAGTTTCTTTTTAATTGAGCCCCGCTAGCCTCTTTTAGAATTTCAAAGCTGAAAAAAAAAAAAAGGACTCCTTTGTATTCCAACCCTAAAAAATCTAATCTTCTCCAATAAAATAATTGTCTCTGGATGATCAAAAAGCAAGAAACACAAAGAAATAAGAAAAAAGCAATCATCTTGCTGTATGTTCTGCACCATTTGTCTTACTTATGCTCCGCTTCTTTCCTGAACAATTTCCACTCATTCTTTGGGAGTCTCTTTAAGTAATATTTATAAGAAAATTCTCATCTCCAAAGACTGTGTTGGTTAGTGCTGCTATGTGTTCCCTTCGCAAATGTTTTCCCCATTGTCAGTAATTATCACATTTACTCAAAGTTCTCTTTAATTAAAATTTCACTTATGATTTATTTTTGAATTTATGAAGTATTTAGAAGTTTGTTTTTATTTTACAGTTATCCTTCAATATTTTTTTCAAATTCATTTAGAATTTGATTGCATTTGATTAAGAGAACATGGTCTGCCAATGCTGATGAGTTGATGATGTGAAATGTGTTGAGATTTACTCAATGGTTAATATATGTGATAATTCTTTAGATATTCCATATATTCGTTATATAAACCTAGGATCTTTGCATATTGGGTACAAGGTCCTACATATTGCTAAGAAGCGATATGCAAAATATTTGAAAATCTAGGCTGTGTTGGTCCAACCAATCAGAACGTATGTTCCATCAATAGGAACGGCTGAGGGCACGTACACTGTAGCCAGAGATGCCAGCTGAAATTAGCTCTGTATATAGCCCCTAGATAAAGCCTGTTAATTGTGTTGTTCAGGTCTTACATATCTTTAGTATCTTTTTGTATGTTTAGCATATAATTATAATTATGGAAATTGATGTTGAAATCTCTCAGTGTGATGGTGAATCTGACAATTTCTCAAAGTATTTGCATCCATTTTTGTTATATATATTGTGAAGCATTTTTGATTATTTCATGTAAGTTAGAAATAATTATATCCTCCACATAACTGAGACCTTTTATCATTATTTGGAAGTTTTCTTTATGCTGAATAATATTTGGCAATCTTCTTTATCCTGAATAATATTATGTCTTTAAGTGTATTTTTTCTGAAATTTATAGCCTGTGTATGTTTTACATCTCTTTACAGGATTTGTTTCTTTTTTGGTGTTACTCATTTGTTATTCTTTTTTGTTTGTTTGTTTTTAAAGATTGGCACCTGGGCTAACAACTGTTGCCAATCTTCCTTTTTTTTTTTTTTTTTCTGCTTTATCTCCCCAAACCCCCCCTGTACGCAGTTGTATATCCTAGTTGCATGTCCTTCTAGTTGTGGGATGTGGGATGCCACCTCAACGTGGCCTGACGAGCAGTGCCATGTCCACACCCAGGATCTGAACCCTGGGCCAGTGCAGTGGAACGCTCGAACTTCACCACTTGGCCACGGAGCCGGCCCCTCATTTGCTATTCTTATAGATCAAAGTTTTGCCAGTTGTACTTATAGACAGCTAATATTTTATCATCATGTTTCTCCAATTATTCAAATCTTCTTTTTATTCGTATCATTCTTCACATTGCTTTTTAACTTTTCTTAGGTATTACTTTTTATACTATTGTGATAGAGATCTCTTTTTACTATGTTTCCTAACTGATATTAGTTGGTATAGAAAAAATATGGATTTTTACTGAATTTTTATTTAACATCATAACACTAGCGAATGATACTTTTATAAATGACCACTTTTTTCTTTTATAAAATTGTGCATTAAGTGAAGACCATGATAGAGGGCAATCTTCCTTTTCTCTTTACTGTGTGTTTTTTTTCTAATCTTTAATACTTTTTAGGAATTTATCTTTAGCTGGGCACAAATAATATAAAAATGATTTAAATATAAAACGTATTGATTTAAGCAAACATTTAAAAACTTTTCATAGTTGCACAGTCCTCAATGAATTTAGTGTTAATATGGTTCTTGACAATTGTTGGATAATTATTTCATATATGCTCAAATTGTTAAAGCAATTGAGGCCAAGAGGAATTGTCTGAAATTCAGGGCACAATTATTTAAAAGGTATTTGTTTATGTGTGTTGACCTGTAAGAAGAGGCATAATAGGATCCAACTAAATCAAATAAACTTGTTTCTCAGGGTGAATCAGCTTGGTCACCTAAAGAAAAAAGATAAAACAAATTGAGTGCTTCAGTGTCAACAGGGTCCATCAACCAGGGTTACAAGCGTGTATGTCTAAGACACCTCAAGGTTATAAAACAAATTCCTAAAAGTTCAAGCTTATTGCTTCACACTGAGTCACTGTAAACCCTTCTGAATCCCATAGGGAAGCTTTTATTTCAAAATCAATGCTAGAGTTGTTTGAAGAGAAGAGAACTATCTCTGAGCCAATGCTCAAGCAGTTAGAAAGGATTACAGGTATTTGAAATAAACTTCTAAGGAGCTTTTCAAAAGGTGAAGAATGGTCATAACAGCTACCTTTTACCTTACATCCACAGAAACACTGTCGGGTTTATCTACACGTATTTAATACATTTTGTCATTAAGGATTTTTATGGACTTTGTGGGAAAGCATTTTTATTTGTATAAAGTCCAGATATAAATTTGTACTTCTTCAAGTAGACATCCAAGAACACATATTCTGGAAATTTGATCCAGGCTTAAAAAAAGAAGGGGCAAAATTACATTTAGAATTTGCAAAGTATTTCAAGATGTTTATAGGGGGCAGCTAGACATAGTTTGAAAAATAGTAACATGAAGAATCAAAATATTTATCTCCAATTACATACACAGATTTGTGATTTAATGTGAGCCCATGGAGATAATAGGATCTGATGCTTGTCCTCCAGTAAAGACGTCTAGAGTTATTTCTTGTTTTGAATAACTTCTTATATGCTAGGTAAGAAGGTTATCCACTTACACATAGTCTATACAAATGAAGGAGTGAGGAGTTGGAAATTTTACCTTGGCCTTTGGAGGCCAATTTAATTTGCTTGCGGGTCTCCTTGTGCCTCACAAGGAAATCATTGCCGTGTGTCCTGCAGGTTCAGAATGGTTCTGCTCTTTTAGCTTAACTCTAAATGCTGACATAGGACTTCCTTGAACCCATGCCGGAAGAGTATTTTATCTTAATTTTATTTTCTCTTTCTTTATATACTTGGTTTAAAGTATTCAATAAAAGTAATTGAATTGGTTTAAAATATTGATTTAAAATATTCAATAAAATAATATGTCTAACATATACAGATATTGGAGAGATTAACAATAATATAAAAACTCATTTACACAATCCACAGGGTTTTTTTTGTTATTGTTTGTTTGTTTGTTTGTTTGTTGACTTACACAACAGAGATTTATTCTCTCACAGTTCTGGAGGCCAGAATTCTGAGATGAGGGTATCAGGAGTGCTGGTTCCGTCGGAGAGCTGTGAGGGAACCATTTATTCCAGGCCTCTCTCCTTGGCTTATAGCTGGCCAACTGCTCCATGAGTCTCTTCACATTGTCTCTCATCTGTGCGCGTCTCTGTGTCCAAATTTCCTCCTTTTAATGTGGTCCTTCTCGGTCTCTGTGGTCCAGGTGGTTGCTTCAGCCTCACCCCCATGTTCTAGGATGTTCACTCTGGTGTTGTGTCTATTAATAGTTACTAGTTGGTCTACTTGTGAGAGGGACTGAAGTCAGAAATGACCTATGTCATCATCTTGATAATGTCATTCAACACAGTTTTAAATAGAACATTGTCCATGCTCTTTCCCCGTGACATTTCTCCTTGCTTTTCATTATGGTATAAACACATATAAATGTAAGACTAAAAAATGCAGTTTTCAGATTTCCCTTGATTTTGAACTTTCCATAATAAATAAATAAATCATGTTTTATGATTTAAATCATTTTAATCACTTATTATATATTACTGCAACAAAAATTTGAATATGATTTGAAATAATATTTTGAGAATTTTTGTGTTTCTGAAACTTTCTACAAGTTAAAATTTTTTCAGGATCTTTTCATTACATTTGACTTAATGTGATGTGTGATTACGAAAGTGATCAGAACAACATACATTTTGATATTTATCTGAACAATCATTAAAGATAAGTAAAAATGTTAAAATTATTATACCTTTGGAAAGGGACAAGGCTTTTTCTTTCAAAATTAGTTCATATACACCTGAATGATTATTTCTTATGGCTAGAATGAGAACTTTTCCTAGTATTCTTTACTACAGATGTAAATAACAAAAAAAAATTGTGCATTTAAATGGAGAGATATAAATGAGAGGAGCTATGTAATAGCATTGTTACTGAGTTCTCTAAATGCTTTTCAAATTAGATTCCAAATAACATAGTGGTTTCCCGTTAAACCTGTTTTTAATGTTACATCAGCTGACAATTTGATTACTTCTTCCTCCAGTTTTATTGATAGCAAGGAACTGGAAATGACCTAACTTTCAAAAAGATTTGTTACCTAGTCATGAAGATCAATCACATACCCAGTTTCTAGGAATTATACCTAAAAGGTTTTACTAAGACTTTTCAAAAAACTATTAATTATTCCTTTTATTTCTTTCCCAACGTAAAGCCAAACTGTTTAACCTGATATACTAAAAATGTGTCACCATCACATTAAAATAGAATTAATTTCAATATACCTTTGTCAGTACAATATGTATTTTAAATAATACTTTTATCCTATCTCATGTTTTACATATATTGAAATGAAAATCGTGAAGCCATAGTTTAACTCGTTTAGTTTATGGGAAATGATGGTGATATAACCTAATTGGCAAAGTCAATCCTTGTCAAACATATCAGCCAAATGAGATTTACTTTCTCATTTGGCTGATATGTTTGACAAATTATGTTAGAAAGTAACATAAATGTGTTAATAAGCTTCCTTTTGGTAATCATTGGACTTCTAAATTCCAACTCTAAGATAAATCCTTAGTATGATTTTGTAGTCTGGATAAAATAAAGGGCTAAACCATCAGCATTTCGTAAATTCTCATTCATTCTCTCCCTCCTCCTGCCCCAATTTGTCCCACTGATTTCCACCCAGGAGTGATGCATTAAGTATTTGACAATAACTTTGGAATAATTTGGAAGCTTATCACTCCTGTACTCCACTTGGAATAAATCTGGTGAAGAACGTTTTGATATAGGGCAAAATGTTACATTCCTCATGCTAGGCTTTTTCCTTAGCAAAATATGCATAAGAGAGAGGAAATAAGACAGCCTTACGGCAAGGTTATGGTGTGTTGTTCCATTGATGGCAGCATTTTGATTTCTCCCTCTATCAGGTATTTTGGCAGTTTTATATCACAGGATAATTCTGGATGAGTGAGAAGTATGGCCCTCATTTGCAAACCTGGAGAAAGGTAAAAGTGAGAAAGGACGAAAAAAGAGGAGACCATAAATGATACTTTCACCTCAGGTGTATTCCCAGGAAGGGCATATTTTAAGAAAGAATAGATATTGAAGTTAAAGATCTAGAATTTTTTTCTTCAAACTATTTGTGTTTGCATAAGACTTGAGCAGTACTTAAGCTCCTAGTTTTTACATATGCCAGGTTGAAGGTGATTGGTATATGGTGTGAGATAGGGATTTATTGATTTTTATTTTCTATATTTACTGCCAATTGAGGTATCATCATATATTGACTAGGTACCACTGGTCTGCAGTGGTAGCTGGATCAATGATCAAGTTTCCACTTATTAGGCATGAGTATGCTTCAGTGGTCTCTACTGTTCTGATGTCTTTCCCTGCATCAATGTCACAGAGTAATTACCATGGCTTTCTAAAAATTCTTGACATATAGTATGGCAAAGCAATAAATTTTATCCTCCTCCTGCTTTTCTCCTCCTCTTTCAGGAGTTTCTTAGCTATTTTCTTTTACTTGAACTTGCAATTAAATTTTACCATTACTTTGTGAAGATCAACAAAATCCCTTTTGAAATTTTTAGTGAAATTATTGAGTTCAATGTCAATTGTGAGTTGATATATTTATGATATTGAATTTTCTATTTAGGAATATGCAGTCTTTTCATTTATTTAGGGCCTTGTTGGTGTTTTACATTTTATAATTTTCCATAAAGGGATTACCCTAATTTGCAATTTTATGCTTAAGTATCATATATTTCTATTGCTTTTTTAATGATATTTTGTTTGTAAGCACCTACTAAGTGAGAAATCATGTGCTATACACCTTTTATATGTCTCAGCAAACCTGGGAAATAGGTATAATGTTCAAATTTTTAAATTTTATAATTGAAGTAGTTAATTCTCACAGAAGTTAAGCAACTGTTCAGCATTAACTGAAGGCCAGAGACTGGTTTTAAACATACAACTAATTTCTAAGGCAGTGTCTTTGGCTACACCTTACTTTCTAGAAAAACTTAAATATATACAGAAGAGACTGAATATGAACAAATTGCAATGCAGTGTAAGCAGTATCAAATGCAGGCTTATAAAAGCATACGTAGAAACCAGAGGAAGAGACATTTTCCTTGCTTGCATTAGAAGGTATTTATATTAGATATATAATATATATCTATTATGTATTATATATTTCAATGTGTTAAATATATGATTAATTAATTATAATTATGTAAATATATACTATATGTAAATAGTAAATTTGCCTCTGCCTTCCTGAGGTTCTATCAGCCTATCGGAAATTTTGCTTCTCTTTCTAATCTACTAAATAATCTTGTATTATTTATGAACAAACTCAGAAAAGTCCTAATTAATCAGTTATAATTATTTTTTAACTTTGACTTCAACTTATTTATCTGCTCACTCACTTCCTGTGTGTGGGGACAATGGTCCTATTTTTCATTATTTGTAAAAATGTCTTTTGGGACTCTCGTAATATTACCAATTCCTTTGCTCTGTCCTACAGTTGCTCCAGGTATGTGTGTGTGGGGCAGTTGAACAACCAATTCTTGGGTGGCTCAGTGGGTAATGGCCAATGGGCCCTGCGCTACAGGAATTTCTAGTCTATGGTCTGTTGTGAAGAACACTTTATTCACAAATGTGAAAATCAAAGTCGAAAGCAGTGACGGAAACAAGGGATAGAAACAGCCATGAGCAGCCAAGAAGAAAGGGATCCCTTCCACATGTAGTAATCAGAGAAGACTCAGGCAGCAGATGGCTTGTAGTCTTCCCCTTGGAGTAGTTATAGGATTTGGATAGGTGTGGGCAAGAAAGAGGGTAGGTATTGGTTATTTCCCTGCTGTCATTTTTTTGTTTGTTTTAAGCTGGCTCAATTATGACTGCTCTAATATTATTTAAATTCTTGGAGAGTTGACTGCATTAGGCTCTTTTCTCTTCACTACCTTGTGTGAAGTGCGGCCACGTACTTATAAAATCACATCAGAAGTAGTTTTCATGATTGCATACTACTACTCCTGTGTAATTGCGTAAAAGAATCTAGACATAAAAGGCTTTAAAAAAAATGTATGTAATAGTAACAATATATCTCTGCTTCTAATGCAAGCTCAGGTAATCGTCAGCATATTCTCTCTTTCACAAGTTAGGATTTTTATCAAATTTAATATTAAATTGATTCTCTCTCTTTCACAATCTATTGATTACATCAAATAATCAGTGATTTTTCTACCAGATTTTGTCCGAGCCATAATATTTCTTTTGTCATGTCACAATACTTCTTATAATCAAAATTTCTTTCTCCAAAGGAAAGAGCAGGGCCATCTGTCTGGCCAGCTTAGTTCTCATCCTTTTTCTTTTAATGGATATTCCAGATACCAATCCATTTTTTCACTGATGAAACTCTTACAAGAAATTTTTTTCTTGGAATATTTCACACACTTTCAATCTTTTTCTGAATTTGTGTAAGAATTCATTGCTAACAGAGGAAAAAATGACTGTAAGAACACTCTGAAGATTCTATATCCCTCTCTTACAAACTAAAATAAATAAGTAAACATCATTGTCCCAGTTTATTATATTTTTTATTTTGTTTCAACTTTGTAGGACTGCAATTTAAACTTTCCTTGATCCCTGTGCTTTCATACAAAAGCTTTATTTTTCCCCCAAATTCTGGATATTGATAATGGAATAGTATCTTGGATATGTTTTCGCTATAACAGTGACATTTCTGTTTAGAGGAATTTGGGTTTTTTCTTTATATTCGTGGTGGGAGGGGTGAGTGGATGCCTTAGGGGAGGAGTATTAAAAGGTAGTGTGAGCATAAAACATCTTCTCTGTTTGGAAAAGCACTTCTGTGGAATATAGGATACGTGTATTGGAACAATAAAGCTTGTTGAACAGAGTTACTCATGATCTTCTTGTGTTCTTTGCTTTAGGTTCTGTTGGTATAGAAGTGCATGTGCTTACATTATTAAATGCACATTTTTTTAAGGTGTATAAGAAATAGAATTGTGGAAAATATTCACAACAAATCTACAAAACATGGTAATACAATATTAAATAGAGTTCCTCTTAGAAGCAACTTTTACAATATTTTTATCTCTTGGATTTTTTCCCTTATAATAGCATAGTTTATCAAGTGTTACTACTGCAATGGTGATTTATATAAAACCAACTTTCCTAGACCTATTTTAAAACTACCTAGATATTGTTTAAATTCACCTTGTCATTGACTGGGAGAGCATACTACTTAAAGTTGCTGATTCCTTTTTTTTAAAACAACCAGAAGTCTAAAAATTGAATTTACTTTTACATACCACTGTGACATTTTTAAGACTCTTTCATTGTCTTACTTGATTCAGGCTATAAATAATATCACAAAATTTTAAAGGAATTTGATAGCTCAGGAACCTGAGGCTTGTTGGGAGACAGTTAATGGATCTCGCACGTTTGTACATGTCTTGTGAGCAGAGGCATTGGCCTGTTTTTTTTTTTTTTTGTTCTAGATCATCTTTTCAAGGGAGTTTTTATAACACTATCTCTGGAAGATAGAGAGAGCATTTTTCTTTGGAGCAGAGGGCAGGTTTGTGTACTGCCCAGTGTAGTGAAGATATTATCTCCTTCCAAAGTAAATGTTGAGCAGATTTTCTTGCAATCCACTATGAAAAGTTGGAGTTTCCTAAGCTTGGGCTTCCTCAGCTATAATGAAAACCCATTGCATAAGTAGCATCCACCTGGGCTGCTCTGTATCCCAAGGAGAAACAACGCAAATGTGAACAATAAACTCTTTGGTCTCTGACCCATGAGTATCATGTCATTTGCTAGCATCTATGAAACTATTGAAGCCTTTCTTTGTAGCTTACATGTCAGGTGAAAGCTCATGCCCTTTACAGTTTTTAACAAGGCTCAGACAAAATTGGTGTAAGTAAAAATAGTGGGTATGAATGAGAGTTAATGCTATCATTATTATTATATGTATCATTTTATTGTACTTAATTATTATTAAATTTCTTAGAATGATTTTTTTCTTAAATATCCTGATAGAATTAGTTTTTGCACTAAAAACGTCCTAATGATGCAAAAATTCCTTATTTACTGACTTTAATAAATTGTCGCTAAATACTGAGTCATAGTTTTCAGGTCGAATGATATAATTTACTTATGGTGTTTGGCAACTTTTAGAAAAAAGTAAAATGGATGAAGATAAAAATGAAAATAAACATGATAATTTCAAGTGGTCGCCATATGTTTTCATACAGTCTTTTTTTGTACATATTTCATCCAGTTGAGCTCATGCCTCAAATTTTTTTATTAAAAATTCATTTATGGCAAACTTTGTTTCAGAAAATATATGAGGTTAAATAAGAACTCAGTATCAATTTTATTTTATGCTCTTCCCACTTATTACCATACCATAAACATTTTAATATGCTGTTAAAATGGTTATTTGAAGTCATTTAACTGGTGCACATTATTCTGTCAGTTGGATACACGATAATTTATTTAGCGTTTTCTTTTTATTGGATATTTTATCTGTTCTATTTTCCACCATATAAATAATGCTATGATCACTTTTGTGCATAAATCTTTATTCAGCAAATATCTTTATCAAATACAGCAAGATGATAGAATAGATTCCCAGAAGTAAAGTCATTTGCTCACATTTTGAATATAGTTAATAAATTTGATTTATATTGTTTAACATTTGTTCAGAAATGTTGTACCATTTGACCTTTTGTGCTTAAAAAAATCTCAATAATATGGCAGGTGAAAGGTAGAGATTACCTTTGGCTTTATTTGTTTATTTATTTGTTTGGGTTTTTAGTTTGTGAAGTTAAACAAGAAACAGTCTTTTCATCAGTCATTTATTTATATGTTCACTTATTTTTCAAATTGTCTGCCCATGTTTTTCCAGCTATAATGCTATTCTCCATCTCTTCACTGTGAGCGTGATTTTGGAATTCTGCCAGCAATATTTGAGCTTTCCAATTGCTTCATATCTTCTTCAATGTTTAATAGTGATTGTTTTAATTATAACCATTTTATTTGGTATGGAGTAGTCTTTCATTGGCGTTTTAATTTGTGTTTCCTTAACAACAAAATAGCGAGAACATTTCCATGCACATTTATATATATCCATTTATGAGGTGTCTCTTCAAATGCATTTCCCACTTTTTATTGGTTTGCTTTTCTTTTATTATTGAGTTATAATTGTTCTTTATATATTTTGTATAAAATTTTTGTCAGATACAGGTTTCAAAAATATTTTCTCCCATTTTTTTTCTTAAACATTCATTTTCTAAATGAATGCGAATGGGAAAAAAGTCATCAGCTGGTCTATAATGGCATCCCAACCTCCCTCTTTGGCCTATTGCAGTTCCCGTATAGTCTTTATCATACCTGACAACAGTTGTAGGACCCACCTTGTTTCATCCTTGATAGCCTGCTTGAAAACTCCAGGAACTGTCTGCCTTGTGTAGTAGTCACACAAGAATGCCAAATACAGACCATAGGAATCAAAACTCCCATTCAGTCATTTCCTTAATCAAAGTAGTATTCTTTTTGTCGTTTGGAATTCTGTGCTGCTTGCTGTAGACTGAATATTTCTGCCCCCCTCCCCCAAATTCAGATGTTGAAACCTAATCCACAATGTGAGGGTATTTGGAGGTGGGACCTGTGGGAGGTGATTAGGAATGGGACTGCTGGCCTTGTGAAAGAGACCTCAGAGAGCAACCTTGTCTCTTCGGTCATGTGAAAAAAAAATGACTATCTAGGAAACAGGAAACAGGCTCTCACCAGACACTGAACCTTCCAGGGCCTTGATCTTGGACTTAGCCTCCTGAACTGAAAGGAATCAATTTCTGTTGGTTATAAGCCACCCAGTCTATGGTGTTCTGTTTTAGCAGCCTGAATGGACTAAGACACTGCTTAATCTTTACTATGAAAGAGAGTTCATGCAATTCTGAAAGTTTCCAATTAGCATAGGCAATTAAAACCAGATAAAGGGCAGGCTTAGCAGACAACACCTATAAAAGACAAACACATTATGATCCTTTTACGTGTTATAGCCTTTCCAAATGTGCACTCAGCTAAATGCTACTTAATCCCTGAAAAACCTCTCCTGTCACGCTTTGCAGTTTATAACTTTATGCTACATTTCCCCCCCCCCCCCCCCCCGGTATGGCATCTCTAAACCCATGCAGTTTCCAGTTAGAACATTTTAGCACAGTTTCTATCTTCCATAATACTTACTGTCCGTTGAACACCAGCATCTTAAAATTCTCTTGTAGAATATCACCTATAGGCCACTTCACCCAAATCATTGCACATATTCTAAGATCTCCTGATGGTGGCACTAATTTCTGCAATTCTGCAAGAATGAGATGTGCTTCTGGTTTACTATACTGCTGGACGAGGAAATCCCAGGGGCTTTCACCTAAGCATTCCTATTATATTGGCCATTTCTCCATGGGATAGACAGCCAATATGGAAATCCTGAAAATTGCGAAATACATCTGTCTCAACTATATATTCAGGAAGTAAACACAAGATGGATCACTACGTGGCCCCACTGTGAGTTAACTCAGACTAAGACTCCGTCTATCACCTGACACTCTGCCTAATGAGCTACAGTGACATTTTTGGTGTTCAGGAATTAGTGTCAGTTCAGAGCCAGTGTCTACTAGTCTTTCAAAAGTCTCAGTGTTTCTTTCTCCCCAGTGCACAGTCATTCTGGTAAATTGTCTGAAGTCCCTTAAGGGGAAGGTTTAGAGAAAGATTTATGTTCTATACCGTGGTGATGCGGCAGGGTCTTCCCTCAAATGGACCTAGCTTCCCTTTTTGTTTTGAATAGACTATTCTGGAATAGTTTCATATTTGTAGAAAAATTAAACAGATTGTACAGACAGTTCCACACACCCTTCCTCTCCCCCTGCAGTTTTCCCTTTTATTAACATATTAATTAATGTGGTTCCTTTTCTTACAATTAAGGAACCAATACTGATACATTATTATGAACTGAAGTCCATATCTATTCAGGTTTCCTTAGCTTTTACCAATGCCCCTTTTCTGTTCCATGACCCCATGCAAGATAACACATTACATTTAGTTGTGAGTAACTGCCAGTGTCTTTGAAAGTGGTTGTACCATTTTGAATTCCCACCAGTAAGGAATAAGTGTTGCTGTTCTGTATCTTCACCAGCATTTAGTGCTATCAGTTCTCTGGATTTTAGCCATTCTGGTAGTTTTGTTGTGGTATCTCATTGTTATTTTAATTTTCAAATCTTTAATGACAAATAATATTGTTCATCTTTTCATATGTTTATTTGCCACCTATATGTCTTCCCTGGTGAGGTGTCTGTTCAGATCATTTGCCCATTTTTAAATGGGTTATGTTCTTATCGAGTTTTAAGAGCTCTTTGTAAATTTTGGATACATGTTCTTTATCAGATGTATTTTGCAACCATTTTCTCAAGGTGTGACTTGTATTTTCGTTCTCTTAAAAGAGTCTTTGATGGAGCAGAAGGTTTTAATTTTACTAAGTCCAACTTACCAATTTTTTCTTCATGGACTGTGAGTTAGGTATTGTATGTAAAAACTCGTTGTGAAAGACACGGCCACCTAAATTTTATCATATGTTTTCTTCTGGAAGTTTATAGTTTTTTTATTTTACATTTAGGTCCATGATACATTTTGACAATTTTTATAGGAAGTTTTTGTGTACGTATGTCCAATTGTTCCAGCACTGTTTGTTGCAAAAACTAGTCTTTCTCTACTGAATTGCCTTTGACTTTTGATCAAAGATCAGTTGACTAGAATTGTGTGGGTTTAAATCTGGGTTCTTCACTCTGTTCTGTTGATCTGTGTGCCTACTCTTTCACCAATACCACATCTTGTTAACTTTTGAAGTTTCATAAGAAGTCTCATGGTTGGGTGGTATCAGTTCTCTGACATTGTTCATATTCAGTATGATACTGATTTTTCTGGATGACTTGCCAATCCACACAAATTTTGGTTTCAATTTGTCAATAACACAAAATAGTTTGCTGGGATTTTGATTGACCTGCAGTGAATTTATGAATCAAGTTTGAAAGTATTCACATTCCTATCCATGAACATGGAATATCCTTTCATTTGTTTAGATTTTTAAAATGTTTTTAATCAAAGTTTTATAGCTTTCCATGCATAGTTTCTGTACATATTTTGGTAAATTTATAACTAAGTTTTTCTTTCATTTTTTTTGGTGCAAATGTCAATGATATTGAGTGGATGAAAACACTCAACAGGTCAAACCAATTCATGGTGTTTACAATAGATCAATAGATTGATGGTATCCACCATAAGGACATAGCTGAAGTAAACAGCTATATCCTTACTGATTGAGTTTATTATAAGCAACATAGAGTTGGGTCTTGCTTTTACTGATACACTCTGACAGTCTCCATCTTTGAATTAATGAATTTAGGGCATCCACATTTAAAGTGATTATTTATATATTTAGATTAATAACTACCATGTTTGTTACTGTAGTTATTTCATTTCACTTGTTATTTGTTTCTTTATCTTCTGCACTTTTTTCTGCCTTGCATGTCTGTATTTGTGAAGCAATCAAAACTCTATCTGCTGAAAGAAAGTAGTACAATTTAATGAGAGCTTTTATCAGAAGGATTTGAGGCAGTTTGGAGAATTAGATTAGATTTCCCTGAGAAAGTGGTGGTGGACCTGAGATCTGAAGGATTAATAGGAGTTAACTAGGTGAAGCCTAGCTGAGCTAACATTCGTGCCCATCTTCCTCTATTTTACATGTGGCACACCTACCACAGCATGGCATGCTATGCAGTGCCATGTCCACACCCGGGATCCGATCTGGTGAACCCTGGGCCACCAAGAAGTGGAACATGCAAATTTTGCTGCACCACCAGGCCAGCCCTGATTTCTCTTACTTTTGAAGGGTAGTTTTGCTGGATATAGAATTCTACCTCAGTGCTTTCATTTCTTTCAACACTTTAAATATTTCACCCGCTTTTCTTTTTTTGCCTGGTTTCTGATTTGCAGTCCAATGTAATTCTTATACTTTTTCCATTATTGGTAAGGTGTGTTTTTTTCTCTGCCACCTTTCAAGATTTTCTCATTGACTTTGATTTTCTGCAGTTGAAATATGATATGCCTAGATGCAAAATTGTTGGTATTTATCCTAATTAGTGTTCTATGAGTTTCCTGGATCTATGGTTTGACATCTTTAACTAATTTTGGAAAGATGTCAGCCATTAATACTTCAAATATTTCTTGTGTCCCTTTCTCGGTAGGTTGTATGTTTCTAGGAATTTATCCATTTCTCTAAGTTATCCAATTTGTTAGTGTATAGCTGTTCATAGTAGTCTCCTATGATCCTGTGCATTTCTGTGGTATCAGTTGTAATGTCTCTTCTTTCATTTCTTATTTTATTTGAGTATTCTCTCATTTTCATAGTTAGTCTATGGAGTTATTAGTCAATTTTGCTTATCTTTTCAAACAAAACCAGCTCTTAGTTTTGTTCATCTTTTCTATTGCTTTTCTGGTCTCCAATTCATTTATTTCTGCTCTGATCTTTGTTATTTTCTTCCTTCTGCTAACCCTGGGCTTAGATTGTTATTCTTTTCCAAGTTCCTTGAGGTGTAAAGTTAGGTTTTTTATTTTAGATCTGTCTTGTTTCTTGATGTAGACATTTATCACTGTGAACTTCCCTCTTAGAACTCCTTTTTCCACATGCCATAAATTTTGGTATGGTGTATTTCCATTTTCATTTGTCTCAAGGTTTATTTTTGGTTTTTTTTGGTGATGAAGATTGTCCCTGAGCTAAAATCTGTACCAATCTTCCTCTATTTTGTCTGTGGAACACCACTACAGCATGGCTTGATGAGTGGTGCATAGGTCCACGCCCAGGATCTCAACCCATGAACTGCAGGCTGCCAAAGTGGAACATGCAAACCAATGACCATGCCACCAGGCTAGCCCCCAAGGCATTTTTTAAAAAATTTCTCTTTCAACTTTTTCTTTGACCCATTGGCATGTTGTTTAATCTCCACATATTTGTGGATTTTCTAGAGTTCCTCCTGTTATTGATTTCTAGGTTTATACCTTTGTGGTGGGAAAAGATACTAGGTATGATTTCAATCTCTTCAATTTTCTAACGCTTGATTTGTGGCAAATCATATGCTCTATCCTGTAGAATGCTCCAAGTGTAATTCATAAGAATGTATATTCTGCTGTTGGATATAATATTATGCATATGTCTGTTGGGTCCATTTGGTCCAAAGTATTGTTCAAGTCCAATGTTTTCTTATTGATTTTCTGCCTGTATAATCTGGCCATTAGTGAAAGTGGGGTATTGAAGTCTCCTGCTATTATTGTATTGTTGTCTATTTTTCCCTTCAGATCTGTTAGTATTTGCTTAATATATGTGGATGCTTTGATGTTGGACATAAATTTATATTTATAATTGTTATATCCTATTGATGAATTGACCTCTTTCTCATTATATAATGCTTTTCTTTATCTCTTGTCAGAGCTTTTGATTTAAAGTCAATTTTTCTGATATAACTCTCCCTGCTCTCTTTTTATTTCCACTTGCATGGAATATCTTTTTCCATTCCTTCATTTTTAGTTTATGTGTGTCCTTGAAGCTGATATTAGTCTCCTGTAGGCAGCATAGAGTTAGTCCTTTTTTAAATCCATTCAGCCACTCCATGCAATTTTATTGGAGAGTTCAATCCATTTTCATTTAGAGTAAATATCGATAGGTCAGGACTTCCTGATGCCATCTTATTAATTGTTTTCTGGCTGTTTTTGTCATTCCCAGGTTCCTTTCTTCCTCTCTTGGTGTTTTCTTTTATGAATTGATGATTTTCCATAGTGGTATGCTTTGATTACTTTCACTTTATTTTCTGTGTATCTACTGTAGATTTTTGCTTTGTGGGCACTATGAGGCTTATGTAAAATGTCTTAGAAATATAACTGTCTATTTTTGCTGATAATTTCAATTGCATGCAAAGCTTTATCTTTTTTAACCTTCCTTTTTTGTTTTGATGACAAAATTTACCTATCTTTTTACTGTGTATTCATTAACAAATTGCTGTAGCTATATTTTTCTACTTTCATCCTTCAATGTTTATGCTAGAGTTAATTAGTTAATACACTACCATATCATAGTATTAGAATAGTCTGAATTGGACTATATACTCACGTTTACCAGTGTATTGTATATTTTATAAATTTTGTGTTATTAATTAATGACTTTTCATTTCAGCTTGAACAACTTCTGGCATTTTCTGTAAGGCAAGTCTAATGATAATGAATTCCCTCATCACCTTTTGTTTATCTGGAAAGGTCTTTATCTCTTCATAATTTATGAAGGACAAGTTTGCTGGATATAGTATTCTTGGTTGGTAGTTTATTAGTTCAGCACTTTGAATATATCATCCCATTCTCTCCTTTCCTGTAAGGTTTCTGGTGGGGTTTCTGGAGATAAAAACCCATGAATGTGCCAGGACCTCAGTAAGACTAGGTTCCAAGTAGTTTCTCACTATAAAGCCAGTCTCCATCCAACCTCTACCAGTTTGTCAAAATTGCCACTTAAGTGTCCCTACCATTTTTGGCTCCAGAAGCTTCTGCTCCAAGTAAGCTGATATCAGCTGTGATTCTCTATATTTGCCTGTCCCTTCAAATTTTGAGTTAACAGTTTGTCCTGTGACATCAGTTCTCTGATGGGTCTATGAAATGTTGTTGATTTTCATTTCTTCAGCTGTTTTTTATTGTTTTAAGAAGCATAGATGATAATTTCTAAGCTTTTTTAGATGTCATAGCTGAAACTAGAAGACCCAGAAAGATTTTTAGAAGTAAGTTGATAACCCTCTGGCTTTCATTTTAATCAAGGGATTTTGGGCTTTTTTAGGTGAGTTAGGTCTGGAAGTTGGGTAAGATGTCATGAGTCTCTATTTTGGCAACTTTTGTGGAGATTTGGTAAATGAACGTAGTTGTGGTTGATGATTTTGTTACATAAATCAAGCAATATTGTAATATGTTGATCATCTGTTTCATTCATGGGGACAATATGATCAATTAGCCAGCTCCAGAGATCCCAGAGGGAAAATATTCTGATTAATGGTATGACCCTACTGTTCTTTTATGGTAAATGAACCCCTCTTGTTTGGTGGTTAAGTGCTGCCATTTGGCCTCTGCTACTGTGTGATCCAATCAGCCCAAATGAAATCAGGGAGCTCATTTCAGTTGCAGCATCCCCCATGTTCATATCTAACCCATAAAGGAAAATAACCACAAAATTTTTCAAGGATGTAGTTGCTCCCTTCATTAGTGCATACCTTGTCAGCTTAGTGAAGGGAGTGTCTTCTGGACATTATTGTGAGATGTAGTTGAGGGTTGGTGTGAGGGTTACAGAAATTAAATACATTCCAATCTTCTTGTCTCCTGAAGTTGTTTGGCTCTTTCCTCCATGTCGTGCCTGGGAAGGTCTATCATTCAACCTCATTAAATATGTGCTATCTTTAAGTCCAAGTTTCAGTCAACCAAAGAAGTAGCTGCTGGAGCTACTTTCAGCTGCGTGAGCTGACACATTAAATCCAGAATCTCTAGCAAGTCCATGTCCCAGCGTTTTATTCTATCCTCCTCTGTCTGACACTTAGAATTCACTTACTGCTATTCCCATGATTTCTGTTGACATATACTTGAAAATCTTGTAAATTTTTTTTGTGTGTAAGTTATTTCCTCCTGGGTGATAGTATGTACCTGGTCCTTTGGATCATACTGACATTTCACCTTAGCTATGGGGTAGTGGTTGTGGACTTGAGGGAAATAAGTATCTCCTTACAAGACATATGCCACAGGTGAAGTTAACAAAGTTTTCAGCAAAGAAAGGTGAATCTCCTCAGACACAGATTGACAGCTACTTCCACTGGCTCAGAGTAACTGGGTACACAAGAGTCTCACTTTTAATGGAGCCACACTTTACTTTAAGTGTCAAGGTCCCTATCCTTCCCACTCAAAGTCCTAACTTTCCTATGAGAAACTGAGCGAGATAATAAATTAAATCAGCATTATTATTCTGTAAGGAGCACAGTGAAATTTTATGTTTGATAGTCCAAAATCTTGGCTCTGAGGCTGCAGGAAATGAGAGATTATTTTAGTCCTATCTTGGAAGCTATCTGGTTCTGAGCTCATGATTTGAGCTGATAATTTAATGATCTGAGCTCCCAAGGAACTTGCTTCGTTTGTCATATATCACTATCAACCACAGGTAACAACTTGATTTATTGTGATGCTGGTGTACACCATTTTCATATCCCATTTTCCACAAGCAAGATGTGCAGCAAGACGATGACTAAACCAATCTAAAAGTTCTGAAATTGAGGGAGGGTCTCCTAGGACCACTGTTGGCACCAACGTTTTATCAATCAAGGTCCTATAACAAGGCAGAAACCCTACTAATAAGAGGTTTACTGAAATATAACTTCCTCAGTGAAGCATTCTCTTAATACCTTATTTAAAATTGCAAGCTTACATACTGCCTAGACATCACTTGATTTATTTTCCTCCAAAATTCTCATTGCCATTTCTTAAAATATATTTTTTGTTTTTATGTGTTATATGTGCCTTGTTACTCTAAAACATCAACTCCATCCAAATGAAGAAAAAGTGCCCCCTATACAAGGAAGGGCTTGGACTGCCTTCTCAGAATTAGGACAAATTATAATCTCAATATTTTTAAGAGTCATATATGTACTTTTATAAGTCCGATGAGATGTTTTCATGAGAGGTTATTCTAAGAAAAGTGATGTTGCCTTTATGAATGATTTTTGGCTTTAAACATTGAAAGCATTTTTCTGGGGATGCATGAAATTTTTTCTCTACCATTTGAGAAAAAGTGAAGAGGCTTTTAAAAAATCATTTAAAAATTATTTATATTAATAAAATTGTAATGTGGTGGGGAAGAGCTCATGATATCGCAATGAAGTTCTACATTTAGTGAATGTTTATATGCTTTTAGCTTCACTAAACAAACTAATATTTCTGACACTGAAAATTAATATGCCCTTACAACCTGCTTTAGAAAAAGTATTTCATCTGCACATTGGTTATATTTGTCTTTTCCATTTATGTCCTGGCCTTCTTGCCCAGGGCAAAAGACATAAAAAAGAGCTAGCAATGGTATTTATTACAAAGAGTAATCAACCATGAAGACTATAATTGAACACACAAGTGTAGTCATTACATGATTAATTACTTTGGCGAATCAGCCTCCTACATATATCATAAAAATATTCAAAGGAGCAAGAACAGAGTGTACAAAAAGCAGACTTGTCATCAGCATAATCACTGCCATCCGTGACTTATTGTTTTCGGTATTTCTCAGTTTTCACCATTTTTTTCTCTCTGCTAATCCTCTGTATTTAACTACATTTTAAGACAAATGTTTTGATGATTAAGTGGCAGCAATGCAGGCATTGGCTGAAGCAAATGTATTCTCGAGTTTTTATCACACTCACAAAAGATTAAACTCAACGATTTATTTGTCATCTTGTGTGTCTACTTTTGATTGATATATTACTACACTCTTTTCTAATATTTCTATAATGCTTTGGTTTAGTAGGTGATATATCAATATAATTTTTTTCTCAAGTTAAAACTCATTCAATGACACATACAAAGCTCTGGACAAATAGCACAGAGAATGAAGTCAGATATGATGGAAATGAATTAATGAGATGGTTTCCTTTGCTCTGGATGGTCGAATGTCTGGATATAAAGCCTTGAACCTCTGCAGCTATCCTGTAACCTTGAGGGAAAATATCCTGAGGAAAAAACTGCCTTACTTCAGATGACAGATCTGAGACATGAGAAGAACCCAGGTCAAGGAAGACATTGTTAAACTTTGAGACAAGTAAAGCTAGAATGTGCCCTGAATCTAGACTTTGTGTCTCCTCAGATTGTTCTTCTTGCTCACAAACCTATAATGTCCCTCAATTACACGTATACTGTTATAAAACCACTTAGCTTTACAGTGAAAAACAACAGGAATCTACCTTGAACTTATTTCTCACAGTCTAATTCCGAATGGTCTTTATATACTCTCATCCCTCCAATCACCCTACTCATTTTCATCCAAAATTGCACTAAAATTTCTAATATTTGTGCTTTGACTAAAACACCTATTAGATGGTATACTGTTCCTCTTATCTGTTTGGTAAGGAAATGAGTAGCCACTTCTATAACTTATCAGATCCCTTTCCAATGATGCTTGCGCCAGGACTGGGTGTCTCCTACAAGCTGGGTCATATAAGTTTCACCTCGGATTTTTAGAAATGACTCTAAAAAATTCCATTCAACCTTCTTGTTCCAATAAATCATGAAGATATAACTCTGGAGTGTTGGTTATCATGGTTTCTATCGGAAAGACTTAAGAAACTGTGGAAATTCATGTTAGTGGGAAGAAAGATAGACATAGCAGAATTAGCCATACAATAGGAAAGAGAACGTTACACATTACGTATCATCACATGCTGAAATCATGATGTTTATTGAAGAAGAGAAGAAAAAGCAGAGGAAACATAAGGGCAATATGGTTGAATACAAAACAACTTTTTACTTTGTTTTTTAACTTTATTGAGGAATAATTGACAATATAATTATACACATTTAAAGTGATTTGATATACATATACATATTGTAGAATGATTACCAAGATCAAAAGAATTAAGATATCCATCATCTCACACAGTTAACATAGGTAATTCTTTGTTTTTCTTTTTTGTGATGAGAATGCTTAAGATCTGCTCTCAATAATTTTCAAGTATACCATATCGTATTGTTAACTATAGTGACTATGCTACACATTAGATCCTCAGAACCTATTCTTCTCATAACTGAAAAATTTGTGTCCTTTGACTAAAACACCCTACTTTCCCCTCCCCCTAGACACTGGTAACCACCATTCTATTCTGTTTCTATGAAATCAGCTATTTTTTTTAAGGTTCTACATATAAGTGATACCATATAGTATTTGTCTTTGTCTTTCTCTTTCTGGCTTATTTCACTTAGCATAAGGCCCTTCAGGTTCATTCATGTTGTTGCAAATAGGAGTATTTCCTTCTTTTTTATGGCTGAATAATATTCCATTGTATATATATAACACAGTTTCTTTATCTATTCATTCATGAAAGGACCTTTAGGTTGTTTCCATATCTTGGCTATTGTGAATAACGCTGCAAGGAACATGGGTGTGCAGACATCTCTTCCAGATACTGATTTCCATTCCTTTGAATATATACTCAGGAATTAGATTACTGAATCATATGGGAGTTTGATTTTTAATTTTTTGAGGAATTGCCATACTGTTTTCCATAATGACTGTACCATTTTACATTCCTACCAACAGTGTATAAGAGTTCTCTTTTTTGATGATAGCTATCCTAACAGATGTGAGGTGATAGCTCATTGTGGTTTTGATTTGCATTTACCTGATGACTAATGTTGAACACCTTTTCATGGGCCTATTGGTCACTTGTATATCTTCTTTGGAAAAATAAGGTCCTTTATTCAGGTCCTTTGCCAATTTTTAATTGTACTATTTGCTTTTTTGCTATTGAGTTGTATGCATTCTTTATATATTTTATGTGTTAACCACTTGTCAGATACAAACAGGCATGTAGACCAGATTAGAGAGCCTAGATATAAACTCATACATATAAGGTCAACTAATTTTTGACAAGTGTACTAGGAATACACAATGGGAAAAGGACAGTCTCTTCAATAAAAGATGGTGGGAAAACTGGATATCCACATGCAAAAAAATGAAACAGTTCTCCTATTTTACACCACTCACAAAATTTAACTCGAAACAGATCAAAGACTTAAACATAAGATCTGAAACTGTAAAATTTCTAGAAGAAAACTTAGAGGAAAAGATTTTTGACATTAGTCTTGGCAGTGATTTTTTTGGATAAGGCATCAAAAGCATAGGCAAAAAACCTTAAAATAAATAAGTGGGATTGCATTAAACTAAAGAGCTTTTGCATAGCAAAGGAAATGATAAATTGAAAAGGCAACCTACAGAATGAAAACAATTTTTTAAAAATTTCAAAACAGACCTTCTAAAATAAAAAATATATTTATTACAGAAAAAAAATCTCAATGAATTTGACCAAGATTTAATTAGGCACAACTATGAATAGAAATGATAATTTTCTGAGGAAATCAGCAAAATGCAGCACAAAAATAAAAATATATGAAATCAAAATGTCTTAAGAGAAATAGACAGAAAAAAGGAATAAAACAATAGGAGTTAAAGAAGAAGTAAATAGATAAGGGGAAAAATCAATATTTAAAGAGAAATTGATATATATATTATAAAATTCTAAAAAAAAAAATAGACTTAGATTGAAGAAACATATTGAGTCCTGAGCAAGGCTAATAAGAAATTTACCAGTGGAAAAGAATCTTAGTAAAACAGAACATCAAAGACAACTTCTGAACAGCTACCACAGAGAAAAGACTCACTACACTGAAGAAAATAAAGTTGGATTAATTATAAACTTCTAATTGTTAATAAAATATGCCAAAATTTCATGAAATATGTTCAAAGTGCAGTAAAAAATAATTTCCTACCAACAATTTTACACTTGAGGCAAATAAAGAAAATATTTAGATGAACAAATACAGAGATGGTGTAGTTCCCCGAGCATAATTTAAAAAGTACTAAAAATATTCTCCAGTTAAAAGGAAATTAAGCCCAGAAAAGACAGGGAAACTAGAAGCATTAATGAACAACAAAGTTGTCAAACATAGTGATATGTCTAAATTATCAGTGACTGTCAAAAATTAATAAATAATACTGAGTGCTCAGGGTTGGGGAAAAAATAAAAGATTTAAGCTTTTATAATATTGTATTCTAGACATTATTTTAACTTCTCCTAGAAAAATGTCCATAAAATACTGATAAAATTACTTTTAAAACATTTTAAATTATAGCTGAAATTGTAACATAGAAAAGAAAATCAAAGGTGCTTTAAGAAACATCTGAAATCTAGAAACTGTATTATTTTTCTTCAAAATTAAGAACATATTTAAAATAAATTAAGAGCAAGATAGATATGAAAAACAGACATTTGTTTCTTCCTCCATGATGACATAGACGTCTCCCTGCTTGATCAATGCAGTAGAAACATCTCCAGTCTTACTAGGATTGTAGTAATTTATAGTGTTTATTTTACCATCTTTTTCAATATTAATGAATTAGTTTTTAAAACTTTACTACCTCTTTAATTTTTTACTGTGCTCATCATCATTTTGAACACTCTGTACATTCTTCTGGGTCTTTTTTTAAGCCGACAGTATTTCATTTCAATTATTTTTAGTAGGTGTTTACACGTAGAATTCTTTCTCAGTTTGAAAACGTCTTTATTTTGCCCACAGTTTTGTATGATAATTTTGCTGGATATAAAATTCCTAGTAGAGAGATACTTTTCTTTGAAAATACTTTGAAGATACTCGATTGTCTTCTGGTATCTTTATTCACTGAAAATAAGTCTAAGATTATTGTAACCATTATCCCTGTGTAGATAATTTTTAGTTATCTAGTAGCTTTTAAGATTGTTTCTAGGCTTGATAATTTTTCCTTCATCATTAAGTCAGCAAATGTGAATTTACTTTTTTTCACTGCTTAGTAATCAAAGTGCAGTTTAGATTGGCCACTAATGGGATAATTCTAAGCCAAGTATTTTACCATGATTTCAAGATTTACCTATGAAATTAAGCTCCTGTCATCCATATGGCAAGTAACTTAATAACATGTACTTGTTGATTACTCTGTCTTCCTTCTCTGTATTATTACCCTACTCCACCGCCAGTGTCTCCTTATCTTGCAAATAAGCTATTTATACCTGAATCCTCTTTCTGGGGAAACCCAAACTAATAGAAACTGTAATAAGTAAACTTTTCTTTGCTTAGTCCTCTTTTTCATGATCACTTACTGTGGAAGTATTCCAGTTCTTTGTCCATGGCCTTCCCCTAATCTCTGTCTACATTCACATTCCTTGTTGGCTTATCAAGTCCTTGGCTTTGAATGCCATCAGAAGTTACTGCCAACACCCAGACTCCTTTCTTGAACCCTAGACTCATATAGCCAACTGCTTATATGATATCTCCACTTGGAGGTAAGCACTTTAATCTTAATACATCTAAAATTGAACTCCTGAATTTCTCCAAGTATCAAAATCACTCCACCTCTCCCCTCTTTACAGTTTTTGGCCATTAATCCTTCCAACTGCTGAAACCAAAAACTTGAGAGACATTCTTATTCTTTTTCTCTTATCCACCACATCCAATGATGTCTTCCCTCCCTTAAAAATATATCCAGAATCACAACTCTTGCACAACTCTCATTACCATTCTGGTCCAAGCCACCATATCGCCTGCCTACATTAGCACAAGAACATCCAAGCTAGTCTCCATGCTTCCACACCTGCTTCTCTGTAGTCTGTTTCCATAGTACCTACAGATATCCTCTGAAAACATGTCTGATCATGTTATTCTTCTGCACAGAATTCTTCACTGGATTTTCATCTCACTCAGAAAATCCAAAAACCATACAATAGCCTGCAAATCTCCACCAGATAAGGGCCTCTATCATCTCTCTGAACTCCTCTCTCATACTCATCCCCCTTACCCGCTCTGCCCTGGCCACAGAATTCTTTCTTCTGGCACTGTTTTTTACCCAACTATCTTAATGGCTACCTCTCTCACCTCCTTCAAGTAGTTTTACAAATGTCATTTTCTTTATGGAGGCTGCACTGATGACCCTAGTTAAAATTGCAAAGCACCTCCACCCCATTCACATACAGTCATGTGTCACTTACTGATAGAATATGTTCTGAGAAACGCATGGTTAGGTGATTTCATCACTGTGCGAACATCATAGCGTGTGCTTTCATAAACCCAGATGGTATAGCCTACTACACACCTAGGCTATATGGTACTAATCTGATAGGATCACTATCGTACATGTGGTCCGCCATTGATTGAAATGTCATTATATCATGCATGACTGTATATTTGTATACTCCTTACCCTCTTTTGTTTCTTTAAAGCACTTATTACCTATTAATGTTCTATATGATTTAATTATTTATTATATGTAATGTATTGTGTCTTTCCATCAAATAGAATGTCAGCTGCATTAGGCAAAGATTTTTGTCTATTTTATTTATGATGTACCTCAAGCACCAAGATAGCTCATGAAATGAATTACATGCTCAATAAATATTTGTTAAATGAAGGAATGAGGAATGAATGTGTGTGTGTGTTTCCATGAAAAATTCTGAAAGATAAATACGTAGCTATTGGTGGTGAAACTTAAGTATATTTTACAGTAGGAGAATTGAGCCATATAGAGAAGACTATGAAGATCTGGGAGGAAATAGTAGATTACATAATGTCCTAGAAGTGGGAAGGAATCAGATGAAGTTCATTGATTAAAAATGATGAATTTTCAGGCAGAGACTGCCCAAATTCAGTTGAGAGCATATATTAACATAATCATTAAGATGCACACAGTGTCTAACACACATGGGCCAGTCAATCAATGTAAGTTAAAATGAATAACATATCCTCATATCATAGTCTCATAAGTTGCTGTGCTAGGCTACTTGTTAAACCAAAAATATAATAAAAGTAACCAGATAGCCTATTTCCTGACCTGTTGGGACTTATTACCTGAAAGTGACATGCACCAGTAAGCCAAAATATCTAATAAACTATGTGGCATTTAATGGCTTCAGTAAGGTAAGTTTAGTTAAATCATATGAAGGTATTTAAATATGTGTCTGATTATCTACGGATTTTTGTCATTTTAGAATCAGTTTATACACGAGTCTAATTATTTTCAGTAAGCAATTTATAAGAACCACGTGGAAATATGTCTGGTCCTAATCTGTTATTACTGTTGTTATTTCCACTGAATTCTTTCTAAAGCACTGCTGATATTTCTTTATCCTCATTTTTCATCCTGATGATTTCCTTGTGATTCCACTTGGCAGGAATTTCACACTGAGCAATGATCAGTAACAGTGCTCATTTTGAATGGAAACAATAGTGTGCGTGTTACAGTTTATTAATTAAATATACAAATGGTCCCCTTCCAAGCTTTTATGATGATCTGGAATTTACCCTAGAAATTAACTAAATGCCTTTTTACCATAACTAACAACATGATTCATGAAAGCTTGTGCAGATTACTTCTAAATTATTATATTGTCAATGAGAAGACCACATGATAAAGTTAAAATATAAGTGGCAAAAGAAGATATATCTCTAATCATTCTGAGATAAGTATTTTGATTATCACCATATTTGATTTTATTGCTTCTATGAAATCACTTGCTTCAGAAATCCGACTCAGGTGATTTCAACAGAAACTGCTAACCACAGCCTATTCAAAGATGAGAATGTTTCATTTATCCAGAAATCATTCATGCAACAAACTAGCCTTCTCAAAAAGAAAGCCAATAAACCTGAAATAAGTGAAGCAAAATGTTTCCAAGCAGCCACACTAGATATAAATCATGATATAAAAATGATACGTACATGTTAAAAATGTGGACACGTTTAAGACACTGTAATAAATAAAAATGCATTGTTATAGTTTAAAGATTACATAATTAAGACTATACTCATTTATTTTTTTCATGCATATTTCCTTCAGCAATATGTATCAGTTGTTTAGGATTAATTCAAAAAAATTTTTGACACGTAAGCCCTTCAGCAACAGAAGAATTAGGTGTATTTACATGTGTTTATATATATCATTTCTAAGGATGCAAGTGGGGATAGTATTTGGAACAAAAATCAAGAAATAATGATTTAATAATATATATTTTGTCTTTCAGTCTGTCTTGTTTTTTTTTCATTTACTTAAATGTATTTACATTTTCAGAAGAGCAGAAATTTAAAATTTTTATGATGTCCACCTTATTAACGTTTTCTAAGCATCATGCTTTTTGTCATATCTAAGACATCTTTGCCTAAACCAAATAATTTTTTCCTGAATTTTTCTTCTAGAAATTGAAATATTTTTAGTTGTATATTTAGGTCTTTCATACATTTTTAGTTCATTTTTGTAAGAATCATTATTTTGCATATTGATATCCAAATGCTAAAGCATCATTTTTTGATGACTCTCTTTTAATTACTTTAGAAGTTTGTAAAAAATCAATTGACTATATGTATACCAGTTTATTTCTGGACTTTCTATTCTATTTCATTGATCTCTGTGTCTATAATTTCACAAATACCACATTATGCTGATCACTGTAATTTATAGGAAATCATGAAATCATGAACTGTGCGTTCTCTAACTTTGTGCTTCTTGTAAAAAATCGTTTTGTTATTCTAGTTCCATTGCTTTCTATAGAAATTTTAGAATCCATTTGTGATTCTACAAAAAAAGAAAACCAATAATTACAAATTCTTGTCGGGATTTTGATTGGGACTATATTGAATCTATAGATTAATTTGAGGAAAATTGTCATCCTATAAACTGATTCTTCTAATTCATGAAACTAGAATATATTCTCATTTTTTAAGTTTACTTTCATTTTTATCATCACTGTTTTATTGTTTTTAGCAAATAGATCTTGTTAGCAGCAAACATATTTTGTTAAAATTACATCAAATTTGTTTTTTTGTGTATGTTTTATCTGATTTTTTCTTGAGATATAATTGACATGTAACCTTATATTAGTTTCATTGTACAACATAATAATTTGATATTTGTATATATTGTGAAATCGTTACCACAGTAAGTTTAGTTAACATCTATCACCTCACAAGTTACAAGTTGTTTTCTTTTCCTAAGAACTTTTAAGACCTAAACTCCTAGCAACTTTCAAATATACAATACTGTATTATTCACTATAGTCATTATGCTGTACATTACATCCCCATAACTTATTTATTTTGCAACTAGAAGTTTGTACCTTTTGACTCCCTTCACCCATTTTTGCCCTCTCTCTACCCTCCACCCCTGGCAACCACCAATCTGTTCTCTGCATCTATGAGTTCATTTTTCTGTGTTGTTTTGTTTGTTTGTTTTTTAGATTCCACACATTAAGTGAGATCGTACAGTATTTGTCTTTCTATTTCTGACTTATTTCACTTAGAATAATGCCCTCGAAGTCCATGCATGTTGTCACAAATGGCAAGATTTCTTCTTTTTTATGGCTGAATAATGTTCTATTATATATATGTTGTATTTTCCTTATTGCTTCATCAATCAGTGGACACTCAGATTGATGACATATCTTGGCTGTTGTAAATAATGCTGCAATGAACACAGGAGTGCAGATACCCCTTTGAGATATTGATTCCTTTAGGATATATGCCCAGAAGTAGGATTGCTTGATCACATGGTAGTTCTATTTTTAATTTTGAGTAATCTCCGTGCCGTTTCCATAGTGTCTGCACCAATTTGTATTCCCACCTATAGTGCCCAGTGGTTCCCTTTTCTCCACATCCTTGCCAACACTTGTTGTTTCTTGTCTTTTTGATAACAGCCATTCTAACAGGCATGAGGGGATATCTCATTGTCGTTTTGATTTGCATTTCCCTGATGATTAGTGATGTTGAATACCTTTTCATGTAACTATTGGCCATCTTTATTCTTCAGAAAAATATCTATTCAGGTCTCTGCCCATTTTTTAATTGGATTTTTTGGAGTTTTTTTGCTATATGAGTTGTATGAATTCTTTATGTATTTTGGATATTAACCCCTTATCAGATACATGGTTTGCAAATATTTTCTCCCATTTGGTAGGTTGCCTTTTCATTTTATTGATGGTTTCCTTTGCTGTGCAGAAGTTTTTTAGTTTGATGTAATCCCACTTGTTTATTTTCTCTTTTGTGGCCTTTGCTTTTGGTGTCAAATCCAAAAACTTATTGCCAAGAACAATGACAAGGAGCTTACCACCTATGTTTTCTTCTAGGAGTTTTATGGTTTCTGGCTTACGTTCATTCTTTACTCCACGTTAAGGTAATTTTTATGTATTATGTAAGATAGTGGTCCAGTTTCATTCTTTTGTATGCAGCTGTCCAGTTTTCCCAGCATTGTTTATTGAAGAAACTGTCCTTTCCCCATTGTATACTCTTAGCTCTTTTGTCATAGATTAATTGACCATATATGTGTGTTTTTTTCTGATTTTTTTGGTTGCTATTGTATATGGACATTTAAAATTTGTAATTTCCAATTGTTTTTTGCTAATACATAGAAATATGATTATTTTTTGAATACTAACCTTGTAGCCAGTGAACTTGCTTCATTTAAGTATTAGATCTAATTAGAAACTATATGTGTCAGAAAATGATAGAGTGACATCGTTAAGGGTTCTGACAGGAAGGAAAACACCTGTAACAAAGACTTACCCAGCATGTGAAGCAGTAGGTTGTTATTTTAAGGTAAATCATGAGAATTTTTAAAGGTGTATTATAAACCCCTAGGCAATAATTAATTTTTTAAAGAGGTATACATTAATGAGACAATATTGGGGATAAAATGGATTCATAAAAATATTCAATTAATCCAAGAGTCAAGAAAAAAGAAATAGAACTTGAAGGAACACACAGAAAATGAAGATATAGACATTAATCCAAGCCTATCATTAATAGCTTCATAAAGTTAAGAGATACTTGAGCATATGATTCAAAGAAGATATTTAAATAACAAAAAAATATGAATAGATGCTCAACGAAGTTATTAAAAAAATATGGAACAGTAGAATTCTCACATACTGTTGATAGAAACAAAAATTGGTACAACCACTTTGGAAAACTTTTCCGAAATTTTCTAAACTTGAAGATAAATATTCCTTTTAACTCAGCCACCTTATTTTTAGTTATAAGCCCAAAATCAAAGAAACATACAAAAATGTTCATAGTGATATTATGCATAATAGTCAAAATCAAGAAACAACCTAAAGGTTCATTGACACAGGAATAGAAAAATGAATAGTATCATAATCACAAAATGGAATACTATACAATGAGTATGAATTACAACTGTACACAACATGGACACATTTTTAAGAATGAAATTTAAAACAAAATGAATTGGGAATAAAAGAATATACATTGTATGGTTCTATTTATATAAACTTCTAAATCCAGAAAAAAGTAAATTGTAGCATTTAAAAATACAAAGTTAAGTAGTAAAACTCTGCAAAATCAAGTCTAAATAATTGAAAATATTCAACAAAGTTGAAAGGTATTAAATTATTAGAATATAAGATATTGTACAAGAGTAAAGTTAAAATAATAGTAAATATAAAACACTATTATAGGGGCTGGCCTGGTGGCGCAGCAGTTAAGTGCGCACGTTCTGCTTCAGCGGCCCGGGGTTCACCAGTTCGGATTCTGGATGCGGACACAGCACCTCTTGGCAAGCCATTCTGTCCCAAATATTTAAGGCAGAGGAAGATGGGCATGGATATCAGCTCAGGGCCAGTCTTCCTCAGCAAAAAGAGGAGGATTGGCAGCAGATGTTAGCTCAGGGCTAATCTTCCTCAAATAAAAAATAAATAAAAAATAAAACACTATTATATATTTCAAAAACAAAGATAAAAATTAGGAGGTGGAATAGGAGTACAGGAAATAATAAGCAGACATTATCCTCATCTTAAATCAGAAAATGATTATATCACATTGATATATCATATCAAGAAATATTTAATTCTGGAAATAGGTAATAAAAATGATACAAAGATTCAAATGTATTTTAAAATGTTATCCATAAAAATTAATGAAGTTTATAACAATATTTTTCCAAAACACTAGAGAAAACAAAAAATAAAATTTTTCCATATTACTAAAAATAGGAAGTAGTAAGAAAGTATCAAAAACTGAAAGGATACAAAATATAACTGAGTTAATACAAACAAATCTGTTATATAATTCAATGTAAGTAGACAGAATTTCCCTATAAAACGGCCAAAATGGATAACTCATGTCATAGAAGAAAACATATGTTGTTGTGTATAAAAGACTATCTGAAACAAAGTGTCACAGAAAGTTAATATTGGGCAAACAAAAACAAAAATAAGGAGAGAAGGGTATATTATTATCAAATAATTGTTTAAAAAATTACTTCATAGACAAATAGGTTGTTAATTAAAAGTTGGGTTTATAAAGAAGGTAAAATTGTCAATGATAAAGTACATAAATTACATAATACAAAAATAAATAATGTAATAAGAAAAACACACTTTTATAAATCTTCATACACAACCTTCCAAAGTAGACATAAGAACTTTAAATTATTTCAATACTGTGGTTAATATAGTTTTTTCATGTTCGTTAATTTTATTAATGCTTCACTACAGCAAACAAATCTTGTACTCAAGCATTTAGAAAATTTTAGAAATTTTAGAAATACATAAAAAAATTTATTTAATTGCAAAAAGCAGAAATTCAATCATTAAAATATAATGGGATTAGAAATTAATAAAATAGTCATGGATTAAAGACTTGAATGTAAGACCTGAAACCATGAGACTTCTAGAAGAAAACATAGGCAGTACACTCTATGACACTGGTCTGAGCAGCATATTTTCAAGTCCCATGTCTGACTGGGCAAGGGAAACAAAAGAAAAAATGAACAAATGGGACTACATCAAACTAAAAAGCTTCTGCACAGCAAAGGAAACCATCAACAAAATGAAAAGACAGCCTAACAATTGGGAGAAGATATTTGCAAACCACATATCAGATAAGGGGTTAATATCCAAAATATACAAAGAACTCATACAGCTCAACAACAAAAAGACCAACAATACAATTAAAAAATGGGCAAAGGATCTGAACAGAGATTTCTCCAAAGAAGATATACAGATGGCCAACAGGCATATGAAAAGATGCTCAACATCATTAGCTATCAGGAAAACACAAATCAAAACTACAATGAGGTATGACCTCACTCCTGTCAGAATGGCTATAATTAACAAGACAGGAGACAACAAATGTTGGATAGGGTGTGGAGAGAAGGGAACCCTTGTTCACTGCTGGTGGCAGCGCAAACTGGTGCAGCCACTATGGAAAGCAGTATGGAGTATCCTCAGAATACTAAGGATAGATCTACCATATGATCCAGCTATTCCACTGCTGGGTATTTATCCAAAGAACTTGAAAACACAAAGGCATAAAGATACTTGCACCTCTATGTTCACTGCGGCATTATACACAATAGCCAAGACATGGAAGCAACCTAGGTGCCCATCAAGGGATGAATGGATAAAGAAGATGTGGTATTTATACACGATGGACTACTACTCAGCCATAAGAAATGATGAAATCTGGCCATTTGTGACAACATGGATGGACCTTGAGGGTATTATGCTAAGTGAAATAAGTCAAATACCATATGATCTCACTCATAAGTAGAGGATAAAAACGACAAAAAAAAAAACACATAGCATTGGAGATTGGACTGGTGGTTACCATTGGGGAAGGGGGGGGAGGGCAAAAGGGGTGATTAGGGTCACATGTGAGGGGATGCACTACAATTAGTGTTCAGGTGGTGAACATGATGTAATGTATACAGAATTTGAAATATGATGTACACCCGAAAAAAATAAAAATTAAAAAAAAAAGTCATGGAAACATTAACCAACTTCTTAGAAACCACAGTTTCTCCTAATAACTACTCAATAAGAAAATCAAACTAGAATTGCAAACTACAGAGAAAAATAAGGATGGAAACACTTCATGCCTTTAGCAAAAACTGTACACACACACAGATATTCAGTGTTAAGTGTTCTTATTGTTTAAAGCATTAAAATAAACCAACTGAGGGGCCAGCCTGGTGACACAGCAGTTTAAGTTCATGTGCTCCACTTCTGTGGCCTGGGGTTCACAGGTTCAGATCCTGCGCAGTGACCTACACACTGCCTAACAATCCATGCTGTGGCAGGAATCCCACATATAAAATAGAGGAAGATGGGTGCAGATGTTAGCCCAGGGCCAATCTTCCTCACCAAAAATTTAAACATTTAAAAAAATATAAACAAACTGAGAAATAATAAAATATATTAGAAAACCCAGGAAAATTATTTCCTTGAGACATGAGAGAGACTATAATAACAAAACAAGATATCTATACATAAAAATATACTGGAGAAAGAGTACTGGTTATTTATATGAGTTTCTCATAGCTAGGGAAACTCATTTTGTCCATAGACGAAGAAAAGTTTTGTTTCTCTGTCTCTCCCTTCCTCCCTCGGTCCCTCCGTAATCAAATCTTCTATTTGTACACAGTGTTCTATCACGTTAAAGGTTACGAAGTGCTCTCATGTCTTATCACATCTGAACACTTGTAATACAGTCTGGTACAGATGACATGCTTCATTTTCTTAATTTTCCAAAAAGAAACTTTTTACAGAAGTCAATTTTCTCTTATTCATAGTTTTGAGATCTTACTGGAAATTGAGAACGAGGAAGAGGACTGCCAGAAGGCTGGGAAGATACCAGGAGGACGTGAGGATATTTTGCCTGTCTTCATAGCCAACATTCTGAAAGAGAGGTTGAGAAGAGGGGCCCTAGCAGAGATAGGGAGCTTATGGATTTATCAGGTGAAATTTCTCAATCTTCCATTAAAACTAAAATTACTGATGGATACCTTTTTCACTCCGACGTTATCTGAAGTGGCTCTTTGCTCTACATTTCTAAAGAAAAAATCTTCTTCCTTCCACTAACACACATTCAGATTAGAAATAGGAATTACTTTGTCTGGAATCTGGAAGTCCACCCCTCTGAGTTTTGTAAGCTTATGATTGCTCTCTCTTTATTTGTTGTGTTTTTCTCTTTAAGCCCTCAGTTAAATTATGTTGTGAAGGATATTATTTTATTTTAGATAATAAAATATTGAATATTATTGAGTTTTGTAGGCTTTCTTCATTAAATCATTGTCAAATTACTGACCCATATACAGGAATTATTTCCTCATTTTGTAATTTGATGAAAGTTGTAAGCTCTTTAATGAATCAATTTTCTAGCCTCATTGTACTTTTCAATTTTAATGTTTCATTATCTACGGTTTGGCACCCTGGATAGCCCATTTTTAGAAGTTTATTCTTCTAAAAGAAAGTAATTCATTTTCATATTATGGAAATTAAAAAATCGATGCAGACTTATTCATGCATAGCAAACCTATCTTAATTACGTAGCTTCCACAAGTGAGGAGACGGAATGAGTTCTTGCCTGTCTTAACTCCTTATATAAATACGAGCTAGATTACCTATACATGTAGACGCAGGGTAAGCCCTTCTTCAGGGCTTAATTATCTCTCAAATGTTGTCTTCCTTAATGCTAGTATTTGAAATCACTTCTGCAATGTCCTCTGTGATAGCATACATGCAAATTACTTTAACATTATGAAGAAGGTAAATCCCTTGGCCTGGGACTTTTATGTAATTTAAAGTGGTCAGATGATTTTGTTCCTACTTTCTCATCTATCAGGACCTGCAATTCCCTCTTTACTGTGTTAGTTATGCCCGTCAGACTCCACGAAGGCAGTGCACAGTAGTGTGGTTGTACTGCCTCCTTTCCAATAAACCTTTTTTGTTGTTCCTAAACCATTTGTTTCAAGTAAAAGGAATCTCCTGTTCCTATTGTATTTCTTGCTAGGCACATGACTGAATGCAATTGTTTTTATCTTCTCTTTTTCTAAAATTAATTTGCATATCAGAGCAGTCGTTTTTCATTGAAGATGTCATGTTTCCTTTTCTTACAGAATCGTTCACAATCACATGATCAGAAATATAATTCTCAGAATCCCTCGGCCTTTATGGATTGTATTAAGCTATAAAGTTTGTAGGCATGAAATAAACTTCTTTTTTCAAAACATTCAAATTCTTTCTTGAAATCTAGGTTTAGTATCCACCTGCAAAAGATGCAATCTCATTCTGAGGTTTGTGAACATATGACTTCTTTAATAAGAAATCAACTTATTACATTGGTGGAATTAGATGGACATTTTAATAAATAGCGCACATAGCTGGATAACTATGTGCAAAAATACACAATTGAATTCATATTTCACACCATAAAACATGATAAATTCCAAGTATATCATATACCTAAATGCACTAACAGAAAACAGGTAAATTCTTTTATAACTGTCATGTAGGAATACGTTTTTTAGCTGCAACTTAAAAACCAGAAGCTATTAAAAAATTCAGTAAATTCAACTACATAGAACATCATAAACATAGGAAAAAACAAATGACAAACGTGGGGGACCTTTCACGAAAAATGAAAGACAAGTTATATATCAATAAAAGAATTTGTAAGAAAAAGTGGGAAAAGTACATTTATTTTCATATTTGCCTTTGAATTCATATCCATATTTAGAAAGCAAGATAGTGAGAGACTAAGGCAGTAACCAATGAAACTAACTTATTAAAGGCGGGAGAGAGGGGAAGAAATAGATATAACACGAACGGATGCATTCCATCTCAATATATACATATGCTTTTTTGAAGAAGAAGAAGACTAGCCCTGAGCTTCTGCTGTCAATCCTCCTCTTCTTGCTGAGGAAGACTGGCCCCGAGCTAACATCTGTGCCCATCTTCCTCTACTTTATATGTGGGATGCCTGCCACAGCATGGTGTGCCAAGCGGTGCCGTGTCTGCACCTGGGATCCGAACCGGCGAACCCTGGGCCGAGGAAGCGGAAGTGCAAACTTAACCGCTGTGCCACTGGGCCTGCCCCTCAATATATTTTTTATAACTAATTTTTAACTCTGTAAATACTTTAGATTTTCAATAAAATAACATTAAATCAAAGGAAAAACAATTATAAATTAAACTGAATGAAATGGAAACAAATGAACTGGATGTAATAATATCAAATAGAGAAAAAAAGCATTTCAAATGGTTTAGAACATGGTACTTTGATTGTACATCTTCAATGAGATATACTCCAATGACGAAAAGTACTCCAAAGACACCTTAAATTTCATAAAGTGTTATTGCTAGTTGTAACATTTATGTTAATGTATTTAAATTACATAAGAATGAATAATTGTGTTAACGTTAGAAACAATTTTTTTTCAGTCCACTGAGAGTCCTAAAATAATGGAAGAGCAAGGAGTCAGGGAGCATAATTAGCACTCTAGAAAGTGGGTTCTAAATACTTTTTCCCACTAAAAGCAATAATGAGTCAGTAGAATTTTCTTTAGAACACGCAAAAATGTTGTCAGAATTAAAATGGATGATTAGCAGAACAGAAATAATGCATAAAAGTAAATCTGTTAAGAAATACTCTCAGTTGTTACCACATAAATTCAAATTTAAAAACAAAGAGATACTGACTTAACCCTACCAAACTGGTATAAGTGTAAGAAAAGTGATAGTTAATGTGGAACAATTGTGCTCCTTGAAAATCTATGACACTATCCAGTAAACTTAAGTATGTAGACATATTTTTATTCAGTCGTTCCACATATATATATGTGTATATATATATATATTCCCAGATATGTGTGGTAGTCTTAGCTTGCAAGAGCAAGAAATTAGATGCAATATTAATGACCAAAAATAGTGGCACAGTCATACCGTGGAATATTGTGCACATATAAGTTTGACTAGAATAACTTTTAAATTGCTTTCCCTGCAAATAATTAAAGTAAATGCATACTCATTATGGAATTAAAGAAAAGTCTGTGATATTTTTTAAAAACCACCTATAATCTCACCGCTTAGAATTATTTACTGCTGTTATTTCTTTCAGTTTAATTCGTATACATAAACACATAGTTTGTGCAGTTAGCCAGCACCAGCTCTTCCACTTATATGCACTTTTACTTTGGGTTAATTATTTAACTTCTCTAAGGTCCATTACCTAATTGTGAAAAAGAGGATAATATTGTCAATTATTTCATAGGTTTTTTGTAATAGTTAATGAAGTAAATTAGATACTACATTTCATCCTCCACATTCCCTCTGTCTCTGTCGCTCTCTGTCTTTGTCTCTCTCCATCCCTCCCTCTCTCCTTCCCTATATATTTATCTCTCTCTCTCTCTGTCTCTCTCTCTCTCTCACACACACACACACACACACACACACACACACACACACACACACGGTGCGGCTTGCTCTCTGGGAAGTTCTCCTTTGTTATCCTCCACAACTGTGTTGAGCAGAGATGGGGTGAGGATACCCTTTCTGGGAGCTGCACACCTCTTCCGGTGTCGGTTCAGGAAAGCTTGGACTCTCTTTAAGGAAATTAAGGCTGTCCAATTGGCTATAACAGTACTTAGAAATAGTAGCCATTATCTGGTATATCTTCCAATCAATTTCATGTATAAAAAATCATAGCTAACGTTCTCATCCAGACGGTAGGCGTGAAAACTCTCACTTTTCACTTATTGAATTTTGTGTTATTTCCTTCTCCTATTCATTAAAATAACATTGACTATTTTGAATTCACCTGAAATAATAAGCTCAGGTCGGAATGCCGTATCTTATTCCTACCTTCATCCGTGTGCTGCCTCCTGTTGTATAGCAAGAAAACAATTAAGGAAGGTGTTAGAAAGGGTTTGGCCACAGTGTAATCTCCTCCTAATGCTGCCCCTTAAGAGCCAGAGCTGCTAGATCCACCAGGTTGGAATAGGGCAGAATTCATCTTTTTCATCACAGCTAGATTCCAAATCAATGGATGGACTCAGTGAAATTAGACTGCAAGCTATTGTCAGATAGAATCCTCAAGCCTTAGTTCTTTGATTGCTGCTCACTTTCCTCCCGGAGCTAACTTCAGTTAATCAACTGAAAGTAACAAAGAAGACTGAGCTTGTGCTGTACTTTTATTTCTTTCTATAATAGTAGAAGAGTAAAAGATTGTATTATTACAACCTGGCTTGGCATGTTATCTTCCTTCCAATAATTTGAACAGTTTAAACAAATATTTTGCTGTCATGTAACAGGAATCATCAACTTTGTAGCTTGCAATATCTGAATGCTTAGTTTTTGACTCACCTTCTCCATGCAGTCAATTCCATGGCTGATCTCTTAATTACAATACACACTTCCAGGTACCAAACTTTATATCAGTTAGGATTAAACGTATCTCTCTATAACATCGAAAATAGTAACAACATAAAAAATAATAGTTAGTCAAAGAAAGTGGATATTTCCAGTTTCTTTTGCGTGAAAGGATTCCAGACATAGGCAGACCAGGGTTGATACAATGATTTTCACGGAGTCTTTAGAGTCTTCAGGACTCTAGTCTCTATCTGTTCTGTGATCTTTGTGACAAGTTTCCAAACTCAAGGACTGACTCATTTTCATAAGACAGCCATCGCAGCTGTAGTCATCAATCCATGGTCTCAGAAGCAAGAGGGAAGGAGAGATAAGCATAAAAAAAAGGACCCAGCAGAGTCAGCCCTCTTAAGGAGATTTCTTGGAAGCAGAATCCAAAAGTTTCTGTTTGGAAACACAACTTTATAACCTAGGACATGTACACATCTATTTAGTTTTCTAAAGAAAAAAACTAAATTAAGAATATATGGTAGGCAAGTAACTAGGATTCCCTGCCTAATCCTACATTATTTTTGTTATATATGTGACTGATATGTTACACTTTATGAGCTCCCAGAATATAATCACTATGAATAAGGATGGGTTGGTGTTGACTTTACCCTCATGAAACTTTTTTGGCGTTCTGTTGAAGTGCATATTTGCAAATTCAATAAAACAGTATATCTGTTGCAATCTATTAATTTCCTGATAAGCATACTTTAGTATTCCGCTACATGGAGGCCACTTTCCATGTTTTATTTTATGACAAGTAACAAACACAGATATGGCTTTAAAAGAAAATGCCCTGCAGTAAGTTTTAGATTAGATTTTGCTTTTTATATTGGCACTACTGTTATTTTTTAATGGAATTTCCTGAAACAAGGAAACAACTCAAGATTAAGCTTTTTTAATGAAACCAATTTTACACATTAAAATTAACATATTTTAAAAGATAACAGTGCCTGTCACTGCCAGGATAGCGCTCTTTTCCTGCTCATTTTTTTGCACTACAGCAAGGTTCATCTTGTTATACCACTGGGGAAATATCATATACAGCACATTTTCAAACTAGAATCAAATACAAAGCAATACTTTAAAAGTAAAAAAGAAGTAGACTTATTTGTTGAATTACATTAATTGTGATCAAATACACATACATTATTTTTCCTTTTTTCGTGCTTCTCCTTGACTCTAAAATTAGAAGTCCATGCAATACTAAACACTTTCCAACTCTCCAAATTTCAAACAGAGAAAAAATTCCATAAATAATCTGTAACAATAAAATTCACAATTGATCAATTTTTTCATAAGATCAGTTGGGATTTAGGCAAGTTTGGATGGTGATTGTCAACTATACATCTCCTACCACAACTCATTCATTTATTCATCTTTGTGGCAATGGTGTAGAATTAACTAAAAAGATACTTTCCTTAAGCACAGTATGCCAATAATCATAGCAACATTATTCGCAATAGGCAAAAATGAAAGCAACCCGAGTGTCCATCAATGGATGAATGGATGAACAAAACATGATATTATACATACAACGGAACATTATTCAGCTTTAGAAACAAAGGACGTTCTGACACATGCTAAAACGTGGATCCACCTTGGGGACATTATGCTGAGTGAAATAAGCCAGTCACAAAAAGATGCAAACTGTGTGATTCCATTTCTACGAGGTATTTAGAGTAATCAAATTCACAGAGACAGAAAGCAGCTGCAACTGAGCAGAGAATCTGGAGCAGAATTTGCACCACAGATATGATACAAGGTCCCCACGATCTGTCAGTTCTGTTTTTAAAACAACAATTTCACATTGCAGACAATATATAACATAAGTCTCAGCCCATATACCTGGCTCTGTATCTGATTTAATATAGTATATAATTGTGCACTTGTGTGTTTGTGTGTGTGTGACATTCTTAGGGTTATACCTGTATTTAATATAGATTATGAGTTTATGCCTTCAAACTAGGAAACATGACTATGTGGTAGGCTTTTCATTTTATTTTCTTTATTCATTGTTTCCTTCAGTATACTGCTAGCCTTGGAGATTGTTACAATGTTAAAAAGGTCTTATGAACAGTTCATCTCAAAGAGTGTTATTAGTACATTGTTCAAATATTACAGTTAACAAATGTGTCAGTGGAAAAAGGGAGAAAATAAAATATAAATTTAAGGATAGGTATTTTATGTTTTAATACTGTAATGTAGGGAATGATACATTTGTCACAATGTATTTAAATGCCAGCATTTCCTGTTATTTTATTAAAATATCACAAATAGAAAATTAAAAGAAAATGGAAATATAAGGAGGATTGTTTTATAAATTTCTTAATATATGAATAGTATACTATGTTTTAAATACAAAGAATATTTTGCTTATGACAATTTTTCTTTATATGTAATAAACTATGTAAAGATTAGATCAGTGTGAATGTCACTTACAATAAATATTTATTATGTAATTTATATTTACAACATCAAAAATCTGGATTCTAATGGCTATTTTCATTGACACAGATAATATAATTTAAACTGAACAGTATTTAATGAGCAAAATTATTATAGAATTTATGAATATGAACTGAATATTTATATTCAACAACAGCATTAATATGGGAATATATTCAGGAATTTAGAGATACTGAAATTTATTTCAAAATATGCCTTCTACTTAAGTCTTTAATGTCTATTTTTATCTTAAAAGAATCTTGTAGCATGAAAAAATTGCAGCAAGTTGAATTTTGGAATTTAATAAAGAAGTGCAAACTGCCAGATGTATGTACATTTCAAAGATGTTCAAAGGAATGTGGTTATCCCCTTTGCAATTCAGTTTTAAAATCTGAATACAACATACATAGTATTTGTAACAATTTCTCCTTTAGATTATTTAAGCTGACAGCCCACATATTAAGTTCAGAGTCTTCAAACTTATACTTAAGGGCACAAAACCAAGCTAGAATATTGGAAGATTATAAACACTGTATTTTTTTCTCTGAACTTTTTTTTCATAATGCTACATTGTTACATCTACAAACATTGTATATTTACATTATATCTGGCATTGGGAAGGAGACAGGTATATGCAAGATGTGTTCAGTTAATGGCAATGAATTTGATTTGATTTGGTCTGGTTTTTTGCTCATATTATAAGGCTTATGTTACAAATTGGCAGACAAATGGAAGAACTCAGGAGATATTATTATATACCATTACTGCAAGGCACAATCTCATGGCCTCTATTCTGAAACATCATATTGGTACTATGACCGTGTCTTTATTTTTTAAATCAGAAAATGAATTCCATTAGAATTTTAGAAGTCTAATCTTGGAAAGGAGACCCTAGGAATTGAGGATTGGGCAATGGGAGTACCAGTGTAGAGACCTTGCAGTATTCTGGGTATAAGGTATTAAGATCCTGAATTATGTCAGTGCAGTTGTAATACAAAGGGAGGGGCAAATATAAGAAATTTTGAGGAAAAGATCTTGATGCTTTTTATTTCTTTTTCTTGTCTAATTGCTCTGGTTAGGACTTCTAGTACTATGTTGAAAAAAGTGGCAAAAGTGAGCATTCTTGCCTTATTCCAGATCTTAGAGAAAATGATTTCTGTTTTTCACCATTATGATGTTAGTTGTGGGATTTTCATATATGCCCTTCATTGTGTTGAGGTAAGTTTCTTCTATACCTAACTTGTTGAGAGTTTTTGTCATGAAAAGGTGTTGAATTCTATCAAATGCTTTTTCTTCGTCTATTAAGATGATCATGTGCTCTTATCCTTCATTCTATTATATGTTATATCACATTTATTGATTTGTATATGTTGAACCATTCTTGCACTTGATAATGATGCATGATCTTTTAAATGTGCTGTTGAATTTTGGTTGTTAATATTTTCTTGAGGATTATTACGTCCATGTTCATTAGGATATTGGCCTGTAGTTTGTGACATCTTTGTCAAGGTGATGCTGGCCTCATAAAATGAGTTTGGAAATGTTCCTTTCTCTTTTATTTTCTTTGGAAGTTTAAGCAGGATTGGTATAAACATTTGGTAGAATCCACCTGTGAAACCATCTAGTCCTGGGTTTTCATTTTTGGGGAGGCATTTTGTGACCTATTCATCTCCTTATTTGTTATTGATCTGTTCAGGTTTTCTATTTCTTCTTGATTCAGTCTTGGTAGGTGGTATCTTCTAGGAATTTATCCATTTCTTCCAGGTTTTCCAATTTATTGGTGTATAATTGTTCATAATAGTCCCATATGATCTTTTTTTATTCCTGTAAGATCAGTTGTAATGTCCTCTTTCATGTTTCATTTTACTTATTTGAGTCTTTTCTCTTTTTTCTTGGTTAGTGTAGATAAGGGTTTGTCAACTTTGTTGAAAAAAACCATCTCTTAGTTTTGCCAATTTTTCTGTTGTTTTTACATTCTCTATTTCATTTATTCTTCTCTAATCTTTACTGTTTCCTTCCTTCTGCTAACTTTGGGCTTTGTTTTTTCTTCTTTTTCTAATGTCTCAAGGTGTAAAATTAGGTTGAGTTTTTTCTTCTTTTTTAATGTAGGTGTTAGTCACTATAAATTTCCCTCTTAGTTCTGCTTTTACTATTTCACATAAGTTTTGTTATGTTGTATTTTCATTTGTCTTGACATATTTTCTAATTTCCCTTTGATTTTCTTTTTGACCCAATGGCTGTTCAAATGTGTGTTAGTTTCTACATATTTGTGGGTTTTCCCATTGTCCTTTTCTTATTGATTTCTAGAGAATTTGAAAACACGTTGGTCAATTTACACAGAGATAAGGTGAAGGGAAAAGTAAAAATTTATTTTTGATTTTCACTTTAGACACTAGGAGAATGATGCCACTAAGTAAAACACAGAAGCAAGTCTTGTTTGCTAGGGAGGGTGGGGAGTAAGAGCTCATAGGGTTGGATGGAAGATTTGTAACCAACTTAATTTTAGAATGAATTAAGTTTCAGGATGGATACAGCAATCAGATAGAAATGACCATAGAGACAGAAATTATACACAGAGATGTAATTGTTTTCTTGAGAAAGAAATGTTTATGAAAATTACATTTTGGTGTAAGACACTGCCTCTCAATGTAAAAGAAGTCTATAAATTTGGGTTGATTGTAGAGAAGATTGTACAAATCTATTTTCTCTTCACTGTTAGCATCAGTAAAAACATAAAGAGGCCAGCCCAGTGGCATAGTGGTTAAGCTCATGAGGTTTTTTTTTCAGTGGCCCAGAATTCACAGGGGTGGATCTACGCACTGATCATCATGCTCATCACTGCCATGCTGTGGTGGTGTCCCACATACAAATCAGAAAGATTGGCACAGACAGATGTTAGCTTAGTGACAATCTTCCTCAAGCAAAAAGAGGAAGATTGACAATGGATGTTAGCTCAGGGCCAATCATCCTCACCAAAAATTAAAAATACAAAAATGTGTGAATCTAGGTTGTAAGTTGTAGCTAAATTATTGTCCACCACTGAGTCTTGCTTTTACTGTCAGAGATACTATTCCTCCACTCAAGATCTAACTACAAAAGGAGCTGCTCTTCAATTTTCTCCATAAACACTATGTCAACTGCATTTTCAGCTCTGAGAGTACTGTCATAGAATGAGAAGCTTATGTCAGGAGTACACCTTTTAATATGGTCCAGTTATGAATATCTATCTCAACTTGGGAGAGGAGTAGGTAAAATGTAATGAAAGCTTACTTTAGCCATCTCCCCCAGATTTTGATAAATCAAGCCATCCAGCTGATGTTTACCATGTTTGGTTTAGATGGTTGAGGAAGTATTATCTATAGCTTAGAAAAAAATAGATCCATATGTATGTATGCATCTTGGACTTTCACTGGTAACATGAATTTAGTTTGCACCATTTCAGAAGTTTTTAGAGTTACCAAGTAAAAATTTATTAGTTAATGTCTTTATATAGCCTGGGGACTGAGGCTGCAAAGGAAGAGGAAGAGAATATTATCCAGGAAGAAAAATGGAACTGCAGTATGGCTCCTTAATTCCAAAGAAAATGAATTATTTTTCATAGCAAATTTATCTGAAAAATATTAACATAACAGTGTGTTTCAAAAGCCCAGTCTGTCTTATTTGACTGGGAAACTCAGTTTTCCTCCAGGGCATATTTTATCATTTGAATTATAGAAAACTGTGATGAACATAATATTTGAAATAACAGAATCTGAAATTTGTCTTAAATGAGATTAGACTATGCCATTGTTCCTAAAGGTATGTCTTTTTTAAACAGCTGTTAAGAAATAAATGTATCATTTCAATATCAATTCTAAAAGAACCACTATGTGTCTTTCAAGATTAATTGTCTTCTCGAAATTTCCCATCTACATATTAAAAAAGAATAAAGCAAAGAAATATTCTTCATTATAGCTGGAGGTCTGTATCTGAGACAGTTAATGCAAGTATGAGAACACATTCATGAGTGCTTAGAGATATTTAATAATCTCTGTATCGTTTTTCATAAATTTTATTGGGTTTCATGAAAGGTGATGGAGAAGCCTTGACTAAATATGGAAAGCATCTCATTTATTTTACCTATATCATATTAATATAGATTTTTAAATAAAACTTTCACAAGGAAAATTCAAAGTGAGACAGAGTCTAGGTTACATGTTTAGTATATTGATATTCAAAGGAGATGCCTGCTTTAGGGTAACTTCAAATTTCTTATTTAGATTCTGATTTGCTAACAATGTTTTACAAGAGACAGATGGAATTTAGTGATACCAAGACAAGAAAAATGTGTGGTGAGCTCTAGAACAGGAATTGCTGTCCCCCAGATAATCTCTAGGTAAATAGGGATTATCAAAATCTTTATAAAATGATTCATTAAAATTACTGTATAAGCTTGGATCAATAATGAATAAGAGTGCAGGATATTTTATTATAATTGTTGTAAATAATTTGACAAAACCTTAAGATGTAACAGAAGTAATCATATGAATCATATTTTTTCCATCCCATGTAATATAATATTGAATCATATGTAATATTTTACATGAATATATACAAGAAAATATGCAACTAAAAGCAATGTCTTCCATCTTTGTCAATTTTCTCTAATTTTACTGATTCAGTATTATTACTTTGGCCTAAGTTTCCTTTCTGCAAAACATGATTCTCAATGGAATTTTAAGTGGTTATTTGGTGACCACGCTTTGACTCAGCAGTGTAAGTAAAGGAAGATCTGACTATAATCAGGGCACATGATACTCAAAGAGGAAAGAGCAAAAATAGCAGGTAGTAAGAAGTGGTAGTGGCAAGAGGTGAGGAAAGGCAGTTCGAGCCTACTGTTCCCTGTTTCACAATCTTTCTTTGTGTTGTCACTACTCAAAAGATACCAGCACTTGCCATGCCCTTATATTATAAATGGAGATAAGTACTTCATATCAGGAAGGGACAAGGACTTTCCCATTCATACTTTATTCCCATTCTGTAAAAAACAAATAAGTGTCAAACTAAGAATGATAGGTATTAAAAAATGCTATATCATTAAAATTTATAGGATAGAGTGTCCATTTCAGCTTTAAAAATACTTTAGTTTTATGTCAGTTGTATATAACCTATTTACTTTGAAACAACATTAAAAAGAAACAAGTTAAATATTAAAGGTTTTTCATAAAGTAAGATAAAAATAGTTAAATTTAGTCATATATTATTAAGGGAACTTCATTTTTGTAATGACTTTACTTTCACCAAAGGATTATATTCTCATGTCTATTTTTACCCTAGTCAATAAAATAAAATCAAATCCATGTATAACCCTATGATACTTTTTTAGGAGTAAGTTGAATTTACTCAGCTATCATATATTTTGTCATGGTTGGTCTAAATATTAAAAATAAATTCAAAATAAATTCAAAATGTGAAATGCTTTCTTTTCTCAAAGTCATTATTTTGAACTGTCATATTCTAGTGGTTAAAGTATATTTTGAGATAAAAGATGCTCTTATTAATCATATTTAAATATTCTGAGTCTTTTTAGGAATAAATATTTGTTAAGGAAAAAAGTTTTAAAAAATGCACTAGTAATGATGTTTCCAGTAAGGAGAAAATAGGGACTAGATTTACCTTACTGCCTGAAATAACCAAAAGATGAACCAAATTAATGGAACTATGGTTTTAAAGACAATAGGTATCAGGCAATGAAGAACAGCAATCCATGAGAAGTAAATAAATAAGGTGAACCCTATGCTTACGTAAATGTACTACCTTAAAAGAATTTCTAGGTTGTGACAAACAGAGAGAACCCAGGCAAAGGCCAGTTGTGTCCCAGAGTTGAAGAAATGAAGCTGAGAGAACAGCTAGAGCAAAGTGGCTAAAACTCCCAGTACATGGTACCAGAATGAAGAGAACTGCACAGAGACAGCATGCTGGAGATATGCAGAACACAGATTAGCACATGAATAAAAAGAAACTACTTGAGGCTAGAGATATTAGATGTTCTTAGTGATATAGAGTGCCTGGAATTCACGTGGGGCCAGAAATGTTGTAAATTGCCAACAGCCAAAATAGAAAGCCTCAAGATTAAGAGAGAATTGGGTAGAATATAAAAAAGGCTCCTGGCTGAGTGAATGGAGAGTAACTTCCCTTAGGCTGAACACTGCTCTGGAATTGCCTAATAAACCTTCAAAACAAGATCCAAAGGATCTTGAGCTATTTCCAACTAACTTGACTGAATCTCAAACAAATCTCAAGAATGTTTGTAGAATTCCAAAAACATCCAGCATCAACAAAAATAAAATTCATGATGTCTGCATCTAATGATAATTACTAACCATGCAAAATTACTAACTATTCCAAACCAAGGGAAACAGACTCAGAACTAAAATATATTTTAGTATTGACAGACAAGAACCTAATAAAAGTTTTTGTGACTGAATTCAATATATTCAAAAAAGTTAAGTAGAGAAAAATTGAAGGTAGAAACAATGACCCAAATTAACTTTTAAAAATGACAACTATGATATGTGAGATTTAAAAAAAACTGGATACTACATTAATGGCAGATTAGCCACTGTAGAAGAAAACATTAGTGAACCTGAAGATGTTCCAACAAAAAGTTTCTAAAATTAAACACAGAGAGGAAAGAGAATTAAGAAAAATGAACAGTGGATATTGTGACAAATTTATGTAACCTAATATGTGTAAGTGGAGTCCACGTATAAGAAAAGAGGATGCAGAAATGATCGATGAAATAATGGCCAAACAATTTCCAAATCTGATGAGCTGTATAACCACAGATCCAACAGTCAACAAAACCTAAGCAAAAGACACCTGAAAAATCTGCAGCATTGTGCATCAAAATCAAACTACTCAAAATCAGTGATACAGAAAATCTTTAAAAAAAGCCAGAGAAAGTTAAGTATAGAGGAATAAATATAAGGATAGCAGTAGATTTCTTGTTGGCAACAATGTAAGTGAGAAGAGAATAGAGCAGCATATTTACACAACTGAAAGAAAAAGAAGGTGTCAATGTAGAATGCAATACCCAGCAAAAATATCTTTTGAAAATAAATATTAAAGACTTTTTTTTTTTTTAAGGAAGATTAGCCCTGAGCTAACTTCTGCCAATCCTCCTCTTTTCACTAAGGAAGACTGGCCCAGAGCTAACATCCTGCCCATCTTTCTCTATTTTATATGTGGACAAATACCACAGCATGGTATGCCAAATGCTACCATGTCTGCATCTGGGATCTGAACCAGTGAACCCCAGGCTGCCGAAGCAGAACATGCACACTTAACTGCTGCACCACTGGGCTGGTCCCATACAGACTTTTATCATACATATAGGAGTTGAAAGAAGTCATCACCGTGAGACTCACACTATAATAAATGCAAACAAGGGCCAGCCCAGTGACATAGTTGTTAAGTCTGTGCTCTCCTCTTTGCTGGCCGGGGGTTCATGGGTTTGGATCCTGGGTGTGGACCTATACACTGCTCATCAAGCCATGCTGTGGCAGCATCCCACATACAAAATAGAGGAACAGATGTTAGCTCAGGGACAATCCTCCTCACCAAAAAAAAAAAAAAGAAAGAAAAGAAAAGAAATGCAAAGAACTTCAGACAAAAGAAAAATGAAACTTGATGGAAAAATGGCTCTAGAAGAGGATTTTAAGAGCAATAGAAATAGTAATGACATGAGTAAGTATATAAATTTTTAATTGAAATATTAATGGATAATTTACTGTTTAAGAACAGTAAAAATATGGGTTTTATCACATGTGAATAATAACATAACAGCAATGTAAAATATAATAATGTAGTATGGAGTTTAAAACATATTTAAAAAATAAACTATATTACTACAATAATACATAGCAAAAGAGGGGATAAATGGAAGTATACACCTATAAGATTTTTATACTATATGGGAAATGTTATAACACACCTTAGAGGTAGATTGAAATAAGTTAAAGATGTATAATGTAAACCAAAAGGCATCCACTAACATAACAAATCAGAGTTATAGATGTTAAGAAACCAAAGCAGATAAAAGAAATTCATAAAAATGATTCAGTAAATGGAAAAGCTGGCAGAAAAACGCAAGAAAAGGGTAACAAAGACTAAATGGGACAAACATAAAATTAATAATAAGATGACAGATTTAATGTTAACCATATCAAAAATAAAATTTAATGGTCTAAACAGCCCAAGTAATAGGGAGAGATGGTAAAACTGAATAAAAAAGCAAGACCCAGCTATAAACTACCTATAAAAACATACATTTCCAACATAAAGACATAATTCCTTAAAAGTAAAAGAATGAAAAAAAATGGAACATGCTAATACTAATCACAAAAGCTGGAGTAGATTTGTTAATGCCAGATAAAGAAGGTTTCAGAGCAAGGAACGTAGCCAGGGATAGAGGTCATTTCCTAATTATAAAGGGGTAATTAATTAAGAGTACATAACAGTCCTAAATGTTTATGTACTTAATAAGAGTTTCTCAAAAATATGGAAGACAAGCTGATAAAACTGTAAGGAGAAATAGGCAAATCAACAATTATAGTGAGAAATTTCAATACCTCTCTCAATAATTGATTGAACCAGTGGACAATATGGATGCTGAAAATTTGAGCAATGCTACCAACCAACTTTACCTAAGTGACATTTATAAAATATTCCACCCAAAACTAATAAAATATAAATCCTTTTCAAGTGCACACAAAACATTGACCATGATAGAACATAGGACGAATCTCAATAAACTTAAAAAGATTAAATTTGTAAAGAAATTTGTCCTCTGACCTTAATGGAATTACACTGGAAATCAAGAACAAAAACTTCTTCGGAAAATCTCCACATCCTTAGAAAATTCATGACACACTTCCAAAAAACCGCATAGGTTAAAGCGGAAATCAAAAGAGAGATTCGAACATACTGTAAACTGAATAAAAATGAAAAATTATATAGGAAAATTTGCGTGATACTCTAATAGCAGTATTTAGGGGAAAATTTACCACCAAATGCCTATATTATAAGAGGAGAAAGATCTTAAATATATCATCTCAGCTTCCACCTTAGGCAAATAGAAAAAGAAAAGCAAAATACGTGCAAATTAAGTAAAAAAGAACTAGTAAAGATTAGAGAGAAAAACAATGAAAGAGAAAAAAAGAAAAATAATACTGAAAAACTTCTAGCTACACACAAAGGTTAGGTGAAACTTTTTGGCTTCAGGAATAAAATAATGTTCAACCTAGGAAAGGTGAACAGGACTATGCATGGAGAAGCTATGTTTACTGGGGGTCATTTGAAGATAGAAATATCACTTTCTTTGGGTTGCTTTCCTTAGTGAATAGATAAGAAGGAACAAACTGAGATCCAGAAAGAACTTAGAGCATTTTCCCCGTTCTTTCCCTCATTTGGCTGTATCCCTAAGGGAAAGAGATACGTGATTCCTACTTAAATTTTCAGGCCCAACTTGCCATTATATGAAAAGAGACATAAATTTGATCCATGAATGAAATGTGTGTTATCGACAATAAGGGCCTTTGTGCTTTCTTTCTCAGAAAATTGAGCACATCAGCTCCGTCATGGATAAACAAGGACTGTTTCCCTTTCTATATCTCAGTGTCCTATGCTCTAGGTCTGTATTTATAGGAATTAATTCATTTTTATATCTTGGACAACTTCTTTTTTTAAAATCCTGATGCTGGAGCAAAATAGATTTTGTTGTTAATGCTGAGAACTGCAAAGTAAAGAAGGATTAACTATTTTAATCATTTAAGCTTTAACAAAGTTTTCATTTAGTGATTTACTCTTTTTAAACATAACTGTAAAATAATTTTATTTTTAACTATATTTCAACATATCATTTGGGTTAATCATAATTTTTAAATGTTTAAATAAACCAAATATATTCAACCACTTTTAGTAGTATATGAAAGTGTGAGTTCTTGTCAAATGCAGATATAAAAATCCAACCTGGAAACTTCACATCAAGTGCTATTAAACTGAATTAACCCGTAAGTATTTAAAAGCAATTAAAGAATTACCTAATGGGATATTAATGCAGGATAAAAGATGAAAAGTTTAGTGGAATGTAAGTCTTTCCAGCAACTCCATTAGATTACCCAGATGAAATTGTAATAATTATGTCAAGATTATTTTGCTTTTATTACAATGTCTACAATTTAATAACATCCGTCGATGTGTATTATTTCAGTGCCACAACGGAATCTGATTTTCTTCTTAGTGATGTTCACAGCCATGGGTGAGGAACTAATATCAATTTATTAAATCTAAAGGTAATAATGGCATTATTAATATGTAAAATGTGTTTAAGAGCCAGAAGTTGAAAATCTATTTGGTTGTGAAAACACTAATTGGGACTATAATTTGGTTTGGTATTTAATTTGAAGTTTAGGAAATACAGTATACAACGTTTGTGATATATTGGGTGACATTAGGTAAATTACTGAAACTACTTAACTCTTCATGCAAACATATTGCAAAATATCTAAATTATGCCAATTATTATACAGACTCTTCTACAAAATGTTTTCATAAACTTATTTTAGATACCTCCAGAATACTGTATTTTGTGTAGAACACTGTATGTTTTCTTCTTCATAAAATAGGTAGTGTTAACCCTCACAGACTAGGCATTTGTATTTGTTTTTATGGTCTTCTTACTTTTTCATCTCTGTCTGATTTAAACTGCAGTGTCCTGATATGAAAAAATATATTATTTTCATGTGATATTTATAATTTTTAAAAAACATTTTATAAAATTAGATATATTAGCAATGAAATCCTTTCCTTGAGATATCTAAAATATATAGAAATCTATATTCAAAATATAATTTATAATAATAGTAAATCAGAAAGATTATTTGCTGTTTGCTGACATGATTTTTTCTGGCATTCAAGCATTTCAAAAATCAATTTGATGTATGCAAATCAAAATTATTGAATTAACATAAACTGTTAGATGTCACACATAATATAACATGTTACTAGAATTGGAACAGGCAAATAATTTTCCTCATCATTTAAATTCAGAAGACAGTTGACTTAGGATGAATTACTTTAAAATTTGTAGTACTATTTTTAGCGTTAGTGTAATATTATTTTAAATTAAAGTCCTTTCTGAAGGACTATAAGATGTCCCAAGGACAAGTTAAATTTTTTAATAATTTGGGAAAATGAGGAAATTGGTTTTGTAAATATTTAGTACTCCAAAATTGAAAACCAAACCGTAGTAAATACTAATCAAATCATCATTTATATCTCAAACAAATACTTTAATAATAATCATATCTAAATAGTGAGTATTGAGAATTTACTTGGGCATTTTTGTTGTTTTATTGTTTAAAAGTATAAGCATGTTGTAGCAGAAATGGTCCATATGTTTTCTTTATAAAGAGTTGCTTAAATTAATTCAACATATGTTTAATGATTGTCTGTTTTATTTGAAAAATTTTCTAGGCTCTTTAAATGTTATAAAGATGAACAGAGTGTATTCGTTTGCCCTGAATGAGCTCATACATCATGGAGGAAATAAGATAAGTGTGTAAACAAACATAAATTAGAAGTACCTTAATGTTAATAAAGAAGTATGGATGAAATAATATAATGTGTAGATGGCAGGGACAATTTTAGACTGACAGTTTCTGCTATTATGCTGTGTTATGTAAATAATAAATACAGAAAAGTCAATTAAATCTTATCGAAAAGGGAGAACTTCCCATATGCACAGGTGTCCATATTGATTGATCCCTCTGCAATAGTGTTCAGTACCTACCAGCGGTTTGATTTTATTCACCATGAGATATGGGACTCAGTGCTTGTTTCTCAGCAGCTCTCTGGCAGCACCACCACGGTCACCAACACCAACATAAATGCCAGTAGCAACAATAACAAGAACATTTGAAACAACAAGACAATTGACAGGGGAAATATTGTGAATGCCAATACTAGCAATAATATTTTAATGCCCAAACTGATTCTCCTCATTTTTGACTGTTTAGGCTTTTTTCTAGCATTCTTAAAAGCATCTTAAGAGCACATGTATTCCCAAAGGTTTCCTGACTGGTATATTTTATAAAACAGCTTTATGAACTATAATCTATACACACCATAAAAATCATCCATTTTCAGTATACAGTTCAAAGGTGTTTTAGCATATTTACAGAGCTGTGCCATCATCACCACAATATAATTTCAGAACATTTCAGTCACCCAAAAAACAGGCCTCAGTTCCTGATTAATTCTTACACTGGCCTTCTTGAACCTTTCCAAATAGTGCACATGAGTGGGGAATGTTTAAGACATGTTTGGAAATGTTCATAAACGTATACTTCTAGTTTTTAAAACTCTGAAATTCCTAAAAGGGTAAAAAATGTTTACTAGCTGAGATACTGAAATACTTGTAATAACTTTATCACTCCTGGGGCATGAATATATGAGGTTATTAAATATAGAGTTTTCAGTAATATTTCTTTTGAATCATCTGAATGAATACTTTTGTGTAATTGGTTGAGATTCTGACTAAATGTGATTTTGCATCTACCAGGTGAACACACTTGGTTAAGGGTGTTTTATTTAAATTATGTTAAACAGTTTTTCTTTAATCAAATATGATATAAGCTAGTCACTACTCTTAAACAATAATTCAAAACAATACATGATTTAAATAACATTTCAATGAATTATAGTAGCATAGATAGACAAGCCATTATCACACTAATTAAAAAGCCATTTCTAACATTGTTAGCACGTGTAAGACAGTGGTTGATTTTTTGCCTCCTCTAACACCAAACATCAACACTATGAACAGTTCTATTTTGTTTTAATATTTGACCTGCAGTAACAAGAAAGGATAGGAAATTATACTTTTTAGACATAGTATCTATAATATAAAATTTTCACCTATGTCATAGTTTTTTCCCTTAATGATTATTTGGAAAGATTCTTCAATGTAATTTGAGTCAGGATTTAAAATCTGTCATTATAATATGTGTACTAATGAAGAGTAGCTTACTTTTTATGGATCATTTTGAAATTTTCTGAGTTTAGCTACGTATACGTTTTAAATAAAAATGCATATATTCAAAGTGTACAACATGATTTGATATACATGTACATAGTGAAATCATTACTACAGTCAAACTAATTAATATGTCTCCTCACTTAGTTACTTTGTGTGTGTGTGATGAGAGCACCTGAATGAAAATTCTTTCCCTTAGCACATTTCCAGGTTTCAGTACAGTATTATTCACTATTATCGTCGTGATGTCCATTAGATCTCTAGACTTATTCACCCTACATAACTGCAACTGTGTAGTCTTTAACCATCTTCCCATTTCGCCCACATCCCCGGCCCTGGTAACCACCATTCCACTCTCTACTTCTAGGTATTTGACTTTTTTAGATTCCAAATACAAATGAGACCATGCAGGGTTTTTTTCTATGTGTGGCTTGTTCTACTTAGCATAATGACTTCCGAATTCATCCATATTGCTTCAAATAGCAAGATTTTTTTTCAGGCTGAATGATATGTCATTGTGTGCATGTGTGTGTGTGTGTGTGTGTGTGTGTGTATGCCAACTTTTCTTTATCCAGTCATGCTTGCCAGACAGGCTGTTTATATATCTTGGCTACTGTGAATAGTGCTGCAATAAACATAGGAGGGCAGATATCTCTTTGAGGTACTGATTTCAGTTCTTGTGGATATATACCTAGCGTGGGATTGCTACATTATACCGTGTTCTATTTTTAGTTTTCTGAGGAACTGCTATGCTGTTTTCTATAATGGCTGTAGCAATTTATATTCCCATCAACGGTGTGCAGTGTTTCGATTTCTCCACATCTTCACAAACACTTGTCGAATATGCTTTTTATTTTATTTTTTATTTTCATTGATGTTTTTAATTTATGTTATTTTTTACTGATAATTTTTATTTTATTTTTTGATCATAGCCATCCTAACAGGTGTGAAGGGACACTTCACGTAGTTTTGAGTTGCGTTTCCCTGATGATTAGTGATGTTAATCTCCTTTTCATAAACCTGTTGGCCATCTGTGTCCTCTTTGGAAAAATGTCTATTCAGGTCCTTTGCCCATTTTTTTAATCACGTTGTTTGATTGTAGCTGTGGAACTGTATGGGCTCTTTATGTGCTTTGGATATTAACCTGTTATCAGATATATTTTGCACATGTTTCCTCCCAATCCATAAATTGCCTTTACATTTGATTGTTGATTATTTCTTTTGCTCTGCAGAAGCTTTTCAGTTTGATGTAGACCCACTTTATTTTTTATTTGTTGCCTGAGCTTTTGGTGTCACAGCCAAAAAAACCATTGCCAAGGCTAATGTCAAGAAGCTTTTCCTTATCCTTTAGTCTAGGAGTTTTACAGTTTTAAGTCTTACATTTAAACCTTTAATCTACTTTGAATTGATTTTGGGGTATAGTAAGATAAGGGTCCAATTTCCTTCTTTTGCATGTGGAGATCCAGTTTTCCCAGCATCATTTATTGAAGAGACTTTCCTTTCCTCAACTCTATATATTTGACAAGTCTACTCCATTGTTCCTCAAAGTGCTTTCCTTGAAATACTTCCCTATGGGATATGCCGACATGCACAGTTTTCAAAGCCGAATAAATTTAGGAAACCGCACATTCTTTAGAGGTTTTAATTGTACATTTGCATATTAAAACCCTTATGAACTCCTGCAGTAAGGAAACTTACATTGCTACTTTTTGTTTTATCCAAGTCTCCCAAAGCTACTTGCTCCCAGATTTTTATTATTTTTTAAAGATTGGCACCTAAGCTAATATCTGTTGCCAATCTTTCTACTTTCTTCTTCTTCTTCTTCCCAAAGCCCCTCCATACATAGTTGTATATTCTAGTTGTAGGTCCCTCTGGTGTGCCACGTGGGACGCCACCCCATCGAGGCTTGATGAGGCAGTGCCATGTCCGTGCCCAGGATTGAAACTGGCGAAACCCTATGCCGCAGAAGTGGAGAGTGCAAACTTAATCACTCGGCCACAGGGCCGGCCCCCTACTCACAGAACTTTTAAAAATCTTGTTAGGATGTATTTGCATCCTACAGAGTTATGTTCTATAGAGCATGTTTTGGGATTCATTGATTTAAGCCAAGGATATAGCAACCGAGTGGGGTTTTGTTTGTTTTAGCTGAAATGAATCTATTTCTGAAATCTCTTCTGGGTATTTTTCTATCTTCTCATTCATTCCACTTTGTCTCAATTATTGTAGCTTTATGGAAAATCTTGGCACAATATAATGTCGATCCTACATCTTTGATGCTCTCTTAAAATATCATGTTAGCTATTTGAAATCCTTTGCATTTTCATGTAAATTTTAGAATCAGCCTGACAATTTCTTCAAAAACCTGCTGAGATTTTGATTGGAATGACAGTGAATTTATATATCAATTTAGAGAAAATGATTATCTTAACAATATTGTGTCCATTCCTGCAAAATTTGTACATGGTGCATAACTCCACTTATGTTGGTCTTCTTAAATTATCTCAAGAAGGCTTTGTTGGTTTCACATATAGTTCTACATCTTTTGTTTGATTTATTCACAGGTAATTGATTTTTTTGATATTATAAATTATATTTTAATTTTTATTTTCCAATTATTTGTTGTTAACATATAGAAATACACTTAAAATTGTTTATATTGACTTGTTTCTCACAACCTCAATTTACTTACGACTTCTAGGAGCTATGTTTGCATTAGTTTGCTAGGGCTGCCATAACAAAGTATTACAAACTGAGTGGCTTATAAGGGCAAAAATGTATCGTCTCACAGTTCTGGAGGTGAGAAGTGCAAGATCAAGGTGTTGGCAGGGTCACGCTCCCTCTGAAGGTATTTGGGAAGGATCTGTTCCAGGTCCTCCCCCTAGCTTCTGGAAGTTCCTTGGTTTGTGGCAGTGTAACTCCAACTTCACGTGATGTTCTCTCTGTATGCGTGCCTATGTCCAAATTTCCTTTTTTTTAAGAACACCAGTCATATAGGATTAGGGGTTTACCTGTCTCCAGTGTGACCTCATCTTAACTAATTACATCTGCAATGACCTTATTTCCAAGTAAATTCACACTCTGTGGTACTAGGGGTTGATATTTCAACATATGAATTAATAAGGGACATAATTCAACCAATAATAGTGTTAATATAGAGATTACATAGGGTTCTACATATACATCGCATCATCTTCCAATAATGAGAGTCTGACTTCTTCCATTACAACGCTTGTCTTTTGTCTTTTTCATATCTTATTGTCTCTGGCTAGGATTTCTAGCACAATGGGGAGTAGAAGCACCGAAAGTGTATATACTTACCTTCGTCTCTGTCTTAGAGGAAAAAATGTAATATTTTACCAGTAAGTTCAATGTTAGACATAGGTTTTTTCATAGATACTCTATAATAGATGAAGGAAATGCCCTTCTATTCCTTATTCACTAAGATTTTTTATTATGATTTATATGGAATTTTTCAAATGCTTCATGTATTACAATGATAATGATATTTCTACATTATCTTACTAATTTTCAATTGCTGAACCAACTTTGCATTACAGGGACAAATACACTGGGTTTTATATATAGCATTTATAAGATGCTGAGTTTGATTTGCTAACTTGCAAAGGATTCTTGCGCCTGTGTTCACAAAGATGATCAGTTTCTAATTTTCTTTTCTTATAATATCTTTATCAGGCATTAGTACTAGGGTAATAATGGGACATGCAAAACGACTTCAAAAGGGTTCTGGCCTCTTCTGTTTTATGAAAACGTTTGTGTGAAATTGGCAAAATTTCTTCCTTTAATCATTGATAGAACTCACCATGGAAGCCTTCTGGGTCTGGAATTTTATTAGTGGGAAGATTTTTAATTAAAATCTCAGCCCTAAATAGATGTAAGTATATTCAAATTTTCCATTCACTTTCCTATTTCAATTTTGTCCAGTTTTATTTTTTCCAGGTAGTCTTTCATTCAAGTTGGTATACTTATTGCTAGTAAGCTCATCAAAATGCTTTCTTACATTTCTTTTAATGACTGTTGGACTTATGGTAATATCCTGTCTTTAATTCAATACATTGGTAAATTCTGTATCTCTGTTTTTTTATTCCAATTAGTCTTACTAAAGTTTATAAATTTTATTAAAATCTCAAAGACCAACATTTGACATTTTTTTCTTGATTATCTGTTTTCTATTTTATTACTTTATTCCCTTATTTGTTGTGATTATCTGTTTAACTTACCCTTCTTTTTCTATCTTCTGGAGTGAAAGCATAGATCTTTGATGTTAACTTTTCTATGTAGACTCGTACTGCAATGCATTTCCTTCTAAACCCTGCTGTAGCTGCAACTACACATTTCATTATGCTGTGTTTTCATTTTCAGCAAGCTTGTAATATTTCTATTCTCCTTTGTGATTGTTTCTTTGATCCTTGTGTTATTTAGCAGTGTGTTGTTTAATTTCCAAATATTTTACGATTTTATAGATATCTTATTCTTATTGATTTATAATTTAATATTGTTGTTAGAAAATGTTACGTATGATCTCAATACTTTGGAAAGTAGAGAGATTTGTCTTCTGGCCCAGCAAGTGGATTATATTGATTAACATTCCATGTGTACTTGAAATGTTTTTGTATTCTGCAGTTGTTGGGTGTAATGTTCTGTAAATATCAATTTTATGGAAACAACCTAAGTGTCCATCAATGGATAAATGGATGAAGAAGATGTAGTGTATACGTACAATGGAATATTATTCAGCCACGAGAAAGAAGGAAATCCTGCCATTTGTGATGACACAGATGGATCTTGAGGAAATTATGCTGAGATGTCAGACATAAACTTATGATATCACTTATATATGGAATCTAAAAAAGAAAAACTCAGAAAAACTCAGAAAAACAGAGTAAAATGGTTGTTGCTAGGGACTGGGGGTGGAGGAACAGGAGAGATGTTGTTCAAGGGTACAAACTAGCTACAAGTACAAGTACAAGTAGATATGTCCTGGGCATCTAAGGCACAGTCCAGTGATATGGATAACAATATTGTATTATAATCATCAAACTTGCTAAGAGACTAGATCTTACTTATTCCCACTACAAAAAAGAAATGATAATTAGGTGATGTGATAAAGGAGCTAACCATTACTACAACAGCAATCATATTACAGTATATATATGTATCAAATCAATGTGTTGACCACCTCAAATTTACACAGTGTTATATATCAAGTATATATTTTTTCCTGCCTTCAGACTTGAGCTGAAACGTTAGCTCTAACTGAAATATTAACTCTTCATGGGTCTTTAGCCTACCTTTTTTCAGACTGGAACTTTCGTATTGGTTCTTCCAGGTCTCCAGCTTGCCAACTGAAGATCTTCAGAACTGTGAACTTCCACAATCATGTGAGTCAATTTCTTAGAATATATATGTCAAATATACGCCAAAAGGATGTGTGTGTGTTCTTTTGTTTCTATTTCTTTAAGAACCCTGGTGTCTTAGTCTGTGTGGGTTGCTATAACCATAACATAGACTAGGTGGCTTAACCAACAAACATTTATTTCTCACAGTTCTGGAGGCTGCAAAGTCCAAATCAAGGTGATTGGCAGATTCAGTGTCCTGTGAGAGCCCACTTTCTGGTTCATAGATGGCCATTTTTTCACTCTGTCTTCACATGAAAAAAGGGGCAATGGAGCTCTTTAGCGTCTCTTTCATATGGGCACTACTACTATTCATGAGGGCTCCTCCTTCATGACCTAATTTCATCCCAAAGGCCCACCTCCTAACATTTGGGGGTAGGATTTCAATACATGAATTTGGGGGGAGCATATGCGGTCTAAATCAACTGAATAATACACTTAATGTTTAGTGTTGTGAGTAACGTAATGGTTTATATTTTTTAAACTATTGTTTTTAAACTGGCATTTTCATTTAGTTGTTTTTTTTGGGAGGGCATGTATTTATCTCTGATAAAATTTCCCACCTGTTAACTCATGTTTAATATGTTTAATACTTATCATAGTTATTTTAAAGTTTCATCTATATAATTTGTGAGTCTGCTTTTATTGACTGCTTTTTCCCTTGATCATGTGTGACATTTTCTCTCTTCTTATCATGACTTATAAATTTTTCTAACTGCTTGCCATTGAGAGCAATAATAAGGACTTAAGTAATATTTATCCTCAGGAAAAGGCATACAGGCATTGCCATGTCACAACTCTAGGCAGAGACGAGTAAAGTTAATCTGCAGTAATTTGGGTTTCAGTTTTGTTGAAGGTTTAGTGAGTTTCATTTGACCACTCAATGTAAATATTTTGAAGTCAGGAATCATGATATTTCCTTAGTGGGGCTTAAGATCTTAGAACCAGTAAGACTCTAGAGATTTCTTTTTGCTTTACAGCTCAGGTGCCAGCTGTGCAAAGCTTGGTGAATTCTTCTATTTTATAGCCTAGTTATCTGGTTTTGGATCACCAGGGAATTTTCCTTGCTCTCTGTCTCCATATATCTCTCACCATTCTGTGGCACTTCCCACAGACTTTGAAGATCCACGGCAATGCACTCAGTGGAGTCTTAGAGATATTTCTGTTTCGCTCCTGTGCTTTACCACCATCTTACATATTCAAGCATTTCATGATCTCTCCCTCCTCTCTACTTCTCACCACTCCTGCCATCCCTACACTCACATCCTTCTAATGTATATGTTTGTCATGCTTAACTACGTATATTTCCAAGTCACAGAAAGCCCACTCGTGCTTCTGCAATACCTTGAAGTTCCTGACACATAAGGGTCAAATCCCATGATGGTATCATATTCTAAAGCTCAAGGATCAAAGAGGAAGCTAAGCCTTACTCATATCTTTCAAACACTTAACACTGTTTACACACAGGCACTCTTACATATATCTGACATCTTAAATTCTGGAATTCCTGGGGCTTCTGACGTTCCTACTTCAAAATGGCATTTTGTTTGTTTTTTCTCACTTGAAACACGTTCACCCTAATATTTTGCTCCCATCACAATCTTTGTCTTCTACATCATATGCAGAATCATGGAAATTGCTCAGGTATTTCACCTCTCATGACAGACATCCTCCTTGAGAATTTATACATTATTTTATTCTAACAGTTTTCCTCTTGAGAATCCACCACAAATCTAAAGAGAAAATTTATTTTCTCTTTAGAGAGTGGAAAAAGGTGAAATATTGAACTGACACAGAGGAAAATGAAAGACTGTGAACATTCACAGATGTGAATTTGTTTACCTTGCTATGCTACAGTCCTTTGTACATGCTGCTCTATATATGGCTTGTACTTTCTGCTGATGTTTGAGTATATAATTATATGTATATACTTGTCTATAATCATATCTCTCCTTTTAAACTATGATATCATTTTTGGTGAACTCTACATCTCTGTCATTTGTGTAAGTACAACCCATTTCACAGCACTTCATGCTTAGTAAGTGATGAGCGCATGCTTGCTGAATACAACTTCACTAAATTAGATGTGTAGTTTGAGGGTCTATAAACATAAAAGTAGAAAGTATTAAAATATCAGGCAGGTGGTAGACAGGTGGTATCTGCTAAGTGCTTTGTTTTATACCTTCCTTTTTCCTTGTTGCTCTATAATTAACGTTTCTCCTCAAGTTTCCAGATGTCATACTTTAATTACAGTGTGATTTCATTTGAAGAATATACTTCATATTAAGTGATAAGTGATTATATATGAAAGGAATTAGGTAAGAAACTGGAGATCAGAAAACAGCAACATTCAGAAGCAAAAGAAAATATTGGGAACAGAAATCAATACATGTATAACACGATACTGTGCTGAAGAGAACTGAACATTAAACTCTACTTAAGCAGAGTGAAATTCCACTAAGGGGTTGTGAATGGTTCCCATTTTTTAGGGTAATGACTTAAATTTAATTTTGGTAGCCAAGAGCATCTACGTATAAGAAATATCTCTTTATTGTAACTTTTACTTGTACATGTAAAGTATGGTGCCTGCTATGGTTCTTGGAAAGAAATAAATGCAGAGAAATATTTCAGGGGCATATTCTTCAGAGTCATCTGTTACTAGTTCTGTCTGATAATTTTGTATGTGACTGTATTTAGCATAAAATATTATTGCAAATTTAAGGAATTCCCTTTAAATATTTGTTAAATCCCCAAAGTGTTTGTTTGCTTTATGGAAGTTTGTGTGTGTATTGTCCAAACATTTGTGCATCCCTCAGGCCAATGAAGAGACATGTGAAAATAGGGCTTTTTTAAAAATCTTATATTAATGGAAGTATTGAAACACTGGAAAACAAAATCTGATGTTGGTTTGATACTTCCTGAACTTGATTACCTGGGACTAACATGGAGGACAATTTAAGACTTGTTAACTCAGCTTTCAGAAATGTACTCTGACACTATTGGAAATGCATTCTATGGGACATAGTGGCAGGAAGGGTATTCTCGGGGAAAGAGTTGGAGTATCCACTGAGGCAAAATCGCATGTCGAATATTAATGACTAAGGGTCAGAGAATGAAGTGAGTGGTGGAATGAGACAGGGAAGTTTTGTCTCCATGTTTAGGAGCCTGGTTATTATTGGGCCTGAAATAGAAATTGTGAAGATATTTGCAGAAGGCTAATAGTGGAACTCTGATATCATATTTGGACCTATGGACCCTAAGAGCAACTATTTCTAATAGCAGGTTTCTATTGATCTCCATTCTGAACTTCCCCAACATAAACATAAGCAAAGCTTTCTAAAAGTTATAGCCTGAACTCAGCCGTACTATGAATAATTATGTTAAACAAAAAAATCCCCTCCACAGGTCAGAATGAGGGCATTGGAAGAGATCACCGATAGGAAAATAGGTATGTTAATAAAGTATCAATTTGCTGAGGGGACACTCCATCAAAGATAGCCACTGGCAGGACTAGAAAAGAAGTTGTAATTTAAGGACCTGGAGACTTGTCCAGGAGTACATGGATGGGCATTCACTTGCACTGGTTTCATGATAGGCCTGAGGGTGTGAATTTCTCACAGGCTGCCAGTGAGCTTCTGTGCCATAATAACTTGTTTACATCATTTCAGTAAGGCCAGTGGAATATGAGTTAGGTTATTAAAAGAGAAATGAGAGAGGAACAATAATAGATGCAGAGCAAGGCAAGGTATACAAAGTCCTTTTAAATCTTTGCAATTACAGGTGTGCCTTATAAAAGTTACGTAACTTGCCCAAGGTCAATAAAGCTAGTGACTAGAGCAACTGAGATTTGAACTCTCTGACCTGTGCTCCCAGTCACCATCTACCACTGCTTTTGGCAGTAAGCTGGACACAAGAATCATAGAACTGGATAAGGCTCATTCTCCACTTCGGGATGTTTTGTTTTATCGCAGCCTACTTTCCGGGATCCCTGCTCTCGTTCTGTTCCAGTTCACTTTTTCATCTTTCAGGTTGTTCTAATTTGGAAACTCTGAAAACAGTGAGGGTAAATCCTATGCTTATTTCATCTTTAAAATCTCACAATTTACTAAAATGGCCAATACATTGTAACCATCAAATACATGTTTCAGGCATTTGAATTTGGAGCATTTTACTGCAGTGAAATTCATTAAGGGGTTCTGACAATAACTTAAGAGAATCCTGAATTCACCTCTTCCTATGGATATGCAGAATCTATAGCTATGTATGAAAATATTTCCTCTGAAAAAAACAAAAAACTAACTGAGCAACTCCTACACATTGGGTGAATGAGAAAAAACGCACATAGAAGTGAGTAGGACAGGCTGAGTCACAATATCACCATAAACCCAAAACCTGGCATGGTGACCCACAATCAGGAGGGAACTCAAAACCTCAAGCTTCTCACTGAGGAGAGAAGAGTTTGAAGAGAAAAGTCTGGCACGACAACTTTTGAGACCCACACCTGAGAGATGAGCCCCCAAAACATTTACCTTTGAAAACCAGTGGGACTTGCATCCAGGAAACGCACAAGACTGCAGTGACCTGAGAAATAGTTCTTAAAGGGCTCATGCACACGGACTCACCCACCCCAAGGCCCAGCACGGAGGCAGTTGACTGAAAAGCACCCAGGATTTCTGTGAAAGAAGCTTATTTGCTTATATTAAGCCTCAGCTTGAGGGGCAGGCATCTAATTTAATGAACATCTAAGGGTTTACTTAAATGCTCTCCAAAGATGGAGGCCAGGGTGTGCCATCTTTGTGTTCTGTCTCTGCCTTGCCCCAGGTCACTACTGTCTCTCAGAAAGGCCGTTGTCCTCTCATCTGACACCCCAATTTTTGTGGCTGCTGCCCAAGGGACACCTCTAGATTGCCTGGCTCTGGTAGCCAGCAGGGCTTAGGCTCATGGGACCCACAAGACTGTAACAAATGGAGAAAGTGTTCTTAACCAGCTACCAACCACAGGACACAGCAGAGAGGCAACAGACCCAGGAGCCAGTCTTCCTATGAAAGAGGCCTGTTAGTTTATCTTCAAGCTGTGATTGAGAGACAGGCCTCAGATTAACTCAAATCTAAGGACCAACTATAAACCTCTCTAGAGACCTCAGAGGGCAGGTGCTATCTTCATGCCTTCTCTCTGCCATGCTCCAGAGCACTGGTATCTTCTGGCGAGGAGCTTGTACACATGTCAAGTACCCCAGCTTTTGTGTCTGCCATTCATGGGATGCATCCTTTGATAGTGTGGTTTTGGTGACCAGTGGCATGTATGTTCATGGGGAAGTGACAAAAAAAGAAACAGTTCTTAACTGGCTATCACCCAAGGGCTCAGTGCAGAGGGAGCAGACAGAAACACCCACATCCCAGTCTTCCCCTGAAAGAGGTATAATTGCATACTTTGGAAGCCAGACCCTCAGGCAGCAGCTTATAATCAGCCTGAGGACTGAGATTCTTCTCTTTGGTTCACTGACAGGTCTTGGCACACCCCAACTACTGTGAGTGAATAAAAATAAAATAGGCTGCTTGGACAATCCCAAAGGATTGAGAGACAACTTCAAAGAGCTAGGGCAGGGATGAGCAATAAGGTAAATCTCTACCATTCCTTCGAGACTGAGAGAGGTGGCCGTTTTATCTAATGCATAGAAACCAACACAGAGAGTCAAAGAAGATGAAGAAACAGAGGAATATGTCCCAAACAAAATAACAAAATAAAATCTCAGAAAAACCCTTAATGGAAAGAAGATAAGTGATTTACCTGATAAAGGATTCACAATAATGATCATAAAGATGCTTGGGAGAAGAATGTATAAATAAAACGAGAATTTTAACAGAGACAGAATATATAAGAAAGTACCAAATAGAAGTCACAGACCTGAAGATACATTGAACTGAATAATACAATACAGACTAGAGAAGCAAAAGAAAGGATCAGTGAACTCTAAGACAGGGCAGTGGCATTCACCCAATCAGAACAGCAAAAAAGAGAAAAGAACAAAAGAGGGTGAAGATAGTTTAAGGGACATTTGGGGCAACGTGAAGTGGACCGACATTTGCATTATATGTATCCCAGAAGGAAAAGAGAGAGGGGAAGGGGAAGAAATTTATTTGCAAAAATAAAGGCCGAAATCTTCCCTAACCTGTGGAAGGAAACACATCCAGATCTGGAAACTCAGAAAGTTTCCAATGAGATTAACCCAAAGAGATCCACCCCAAGACATATTATAATTAAAGTGTCAAAAGTTAAAGACAAGGGGAAAATCTTAAAAGCAGCAATAGAAAAATAACTTGCTACGTGCAAGGGAAGCCCCAAATGACTATCATCAGACTTTCCAGCAGAAACTTTGCAGGCCAGAAGGAAGTGGAATGATATATTCAAAGTGATGAAACAAAAAACTGTCAGTCAAAAAGACTGACTCCAGCAAAGTTGATCTTCAGAATTGGAGGAGAGATAAAGAGTGTTCCAGATAAGTAAAAGCTAAAGGAGTTCATCACCACTAGACTGACCTCAGAAGAAATGTTAGAGGGACTTCATTAAGCTGACACAAAAGGGTGCTAATTAGTAACCGGAAAACGTATGAAAGTGTAAATCTCACTGATGAAAGTAAATATATGGTAAAATTCAAAATAATTTAATGTTTCAAAGGTGGTGGATTGATCACTTATAAAGCTAGTATGAAGGTTAAAAGACAAAAGTAGTAAAAATAACTATAACTATAATAACGTGTTAATGGATACACAAGATAAAATTATGTAAACTGGGATATCAAAAACATAAAACATGTGGGGAGTAAAAATATAGATCTTTAGAATGCATTCAAACTTAGCTTTTTATGAATTAAAATAGACTGTTATAAATAAAAGTTGTTTTATGTAAGCCCAACAAGAACCATGAAGTAAAAACCATTAACAGATACACAAAAGGTAAATAGAAAGGAAACTAAGCATACCACTACAGAAAATCATCATATCACAAAGGAAGAGAAGAAGAAAGGAATGGAGGAACTACAAAACAGCCAGAAAATAATGAAAAAAATGGCAACAAATACATACCTATCCACTACTTAACATTTAACTGGACTAAATTGCCTAATCAAAAGAAATGATAAAAAAATACATAAAAAAAGGGGCCAGCGTGGTGGTGCTGAAGTTGGGTGTGCACATTCCACTTTGGTAGCCCAGGGTTCACTGGTTCAGATCCTGGGTGTGTACCTATGCACTGCTTGCCAAGTTATGCTGTGGTAGGTGTCCCCCATGAAATAGAGGAAGATGGGCACAGATGTTAGTTCAGGGCCAGTCTTCCTCAGCAAAAAGAGGAGGATTGGTGGCAGATGTTAGCTCAGGGCTAATCTTCCTCAAAAAAAAAAAAAAAATAATAAATAAATAATTAAATAAAAATACCCATCTAGATGCTGTCTACAAGAGACAAATTTCAGATGTAAGGACACACACGGGCTAAAAGTAAAGAGATGGAAAAAGATACTCCACGCAATGGAAACCAAAAGAAAACTGGAGTAGTTATAAGATATCAGACAAAATAGAACTTAAGACAAACACTGTAATGAGAGACAAAGAAGGTCATTATATAATGACAAAGGAGCCAATCCAACAAGAGGATATAACATTTGTAAATATTTATGCACTCAAAATAGGAACACCTAAATATATAAAGCAAATATTAACAGACCTATAGGGAGAAACAGACAGCAATACAATAATAGTAGGGGACTTTAATAACTCACTTTCATCAATGGATAGATTACCAGACAGAAAATCAATACCGAAACATTGGCCTTAAATGACGTGTTGGACCAGAGGAACTTAACAGATATATACAGAACATTCCATCCAAAAGCAGCAGAATACACCTTCTTCTCAAGTACACATGGAATATTTTCCAGGATAGATCACGCTAGGCTACAAAACAAGTCTCAATAAATTTAAGAATATTGAAATCATATCAAGCATCTTTTCTGACCACAGTGGCATGAAACTAGAAATCGGTTACATAAGAAAACTAAAAAATTTAGAAATATTTGGACATTAAACAATATGCTACTGAAGAACCAATGGGTCAAAGAGGAAATCAAAAGAAAAATCAAAAAAACACCTTGAGGCAAATGAAAATGGAAATACAACATAACAAAACTTACAGGATGCAGCAAAAGCAGTTCTAAGAGGGAAGTTCATGGTAATATATGCCTACCTCAAACACAAGAAAAATCTCAAATAGGTAACAACTTTATGCTTCAAAGAACTAGAAAATGAAGAACAAACCAAGCCCAAAGTTAGTTGAAGGAAGGAAATAAGAATGTCAAAGCAGAAATAAATGAAATAGAGACTAAAAAGATGATAGAAAAGATGAATGAAACTAAGAGCTGACTTTTTGAAAAGATAAACAAACTTGACAAACCTTTAGTGAGACTTACAAAGACAGAAAAGATAGGACCCAAATAAAATCAGAAATAAAACAGGAGATGTTACAGCTGATATCACAGAAAAACAAAGTATTATTAGAGACTGCTGTTAACGATTATTCACCAGCAAAGTGGATAACCTAGAAGAAATGTATATATTCCTAGAAACATACAAACTACCAAGAGTGAATCATGAAGGAATAGAAAATCAGAAGAAACAGATTATTAGTAAGGAGATTGAATCAGTAGTCAAAAACCTGCCAACAAACAGAAGCTCGGGATCAGATAGCTTCACTGGTGAATTCTACCAAAAGTTTAACATTAATACCAATCCTTCTCAATCTCTCCCAAAAAATTGAAGAAGGAGGAACCCTTCCAAATTCATCTTATGTGTCTAGCATTATCCTGATACAAAAACTAGACAATGATGCCACAAAAAAGAATATCACAGGCCAATATTCCTGATGAACACAATGAAAACATCATCAACAAAATATTAGCAAGTCAATTCAATGATACATTAAAAGGATCATACACCATGAATAAGTGAAATTTATTCCAGGGATGTAAGGTTGGTTCTACATCCACAAATCAATCAATGTGATACATGACATTAACAAAAAGTGAAGGACAAAATTAATAGGTGCAGAAAATGTATTTGACAAAACTCAACATCTGTTTATAATAAAAATTCTCAACAAAGTGAGTATAGCGAGAAAGTATCTCAACATAATAAAGGCCATATATGATAAGCCCACAGCTAACATCATACTCAATGGTCAAAAGCTAAAAGTTTTCCTTTAAGATCAGGAACAAGACAAAGATACCCACTCTTACCACTTTTATTCAACATAATATTGGAAGTCCTAGCCAGAGCAATTAGGAAAGAAAAAGAAATAAAAAGTATCCAAATCAGAAAGGAAAAAAGTAAAACTATCACTATTTACAGATGACATTATATACAGAAAATCCTAAAATTTCCTATCACAAACTTTTAGAACTAACAAATGAATTCAGCAAAGTTGCAGGATACAAAAGCAACATTAAAAAATTGTTACATTTCTATATACTAATAACAAACGATCAGAAAGAGAAATTAAAACAATCCCATTTATAATTATTGCATCCAAAAGAACACAATACGTAGGAATAAATTTAACCAAGGAGGAAAAAGACCTGTACACTGAAAAATAGAAGACATTAATGAAATAAATTGAAGAAGACACAAATAAATGGGAAGATATTCTGCATTCATAAATTGGAAGAATTAATAGCGGTAAAGTGTCCGTACTACCCAAAGCAATCTACAGATTTAATGCAATCTCTATGAAAAGTCCAATGACATTTTTCACAGAGATAGAACAATCATAAAATTTGAATGGAACGCAAAAGACCCTGAATAGCCAAATCAATCTTAAGAAAGAAGAACAAAGCTGGGGGCTTCAGCTTTCAAACTATATTTCAAAGCTATAGTTATCAAAAACACTATGATATTGGTATAAAAATGGACACACCGATCAATGAAACAGAATAGAAAGCCCAGAAACAAACCCATGAATATACAGTTAGTTAATTTACAAGAAAGGAGCCAAGGCTATACAATGTAGAAAGGACAGTCTCTTTGATAAATGGTGCTGGGAAAACAGGACAGTCTCTTGCAAAAGAATGAAACTCGACTACTATCTTACACCATAAACAAAAATTAACTCAAAATAGATTAAACACCTGAAAGTAAGACCTGAGACCATAAAACTCCTAGAAGAAAGCAAAGAAGTAAGCTCCTTGACATTGATCTTAGCAGTGATTTTTTTGGATGTGATACCGAAGGCAAAGGTGACAAAAGCAAAAATAAACAAGTGGGACCATATCAAACTAAAAGGTTTCTAAACAGCAAAGGAAACCATTAACAAAATGAAAAGGCAGCTTCTAGAATGAAAGAGAATATTTTCAAATCATATGTCTGAAAGAGATTAATATCCAAAATATATTAAGGACTCACACAACTCAGTAGTGAGAAAACAAACCATCTCATTTAAAAATGGGCAAGGTATCTGAATATATTTTTCCAAGGAAGACATGCAGATGGTCAACAAGTGTATGAAAAGGTGCTCAACATCACTAATCCTAAGGAAATGAAAATCAAAACAACGAGATATCATCACACACCTGTAAGAATGGCTGTTAACAAAAAGACAAGTGTTGGAGATAATGTGAAGAGAAGAAAACCCTTGTGAACTATTGGTGAGAATGCAAATTGGTAAAGCCACTATGAAAAACAGTGTGGAGGTTCCTCAAAAATTAAAAAAAGAACTACTATACGATCCAGCAATTCTACTTCTGGGTATTTATCTGAAGAAAACAAAAACACTAACTCAGAAAGATATCTGCACTCCCATGCTCATAGCAACATTATTTACAATACCCAAGACATGGAAGCAGCCTAAGTGTCCATCAATGGATAATGGATAAAGAAAATGTGGCATATATATACAATTGAATATTATTTGGTCACACAAAAGTAAGAAAATCTTGTCATTCATGACAATATGGATGGACCTTGAGCCCATAATGCTAAGTGAAATAAGTGAGAAACGAACCCATAGAGAACAGATTGGTGCTTGCCAGAGTTGGGGGAAATCAGTGAAGGGGCTCAAAAAGTATGAACTTTCAGTTATAAAATAAACAAGTCATGAGATGTAATGTACAGCAAAGTGACTATATTTAATAATACTGTAATCTATATTTCAAAGTTGCTAAGACAGTACGTCCTAAAGGGTCTCATCACAGGAAAAATAATTGTAACTATGTGTGGTAACAGATGTTAACTAGACCTACTGTGGTAATCATTTTACAATATATACAAATATCAAATAATTATGTTGTACACCTGAAACTAATATAATGTTATATGTCAATTATATCACAATAAAAAAGGAAAACAATATAATTTATGAAAAAAATTCAAATTATTTTCAAAGTATTCTGAATTAGAGTACAGATTTTAAAAATTCAGAAATAACTGCAAAACATCGTTTTGAAGGACAAACACAAAGATGCCTACGCTTACAACATTATTATGCCTTTTTAATTAGAGAGTCAATAAATTCTCTGTTTAGATAAAAATTCTGGAGGTCACAAAGGTGTCCTCTCCCATACTGACATCAACTATTTGGTAATGGAGAGCCATGTTGAAAAGTATCATGATCATTGGGATTGCTATAATGGGTTAGTAACGTCTGTAGAACATGTGGAATTTTTTTTAACTTTCATCTGGATGAACACTACCATTTTAACTAAGACAAAAAAGAATATAGAACAAGATCACAAAGAGTTTCCCTTCCCTAATGGTTTCTATAAGACATGTATGTAGCTCACATATGAAAATTTCATTCACAAACATATCTTTACTTGATCTCAATAGGAACTAACTCTCACAATCTCTAATTGATCATAGAGGTACTTTGCATCAGAGGATCTTTGCTCAGATCAAAAGGATGGAAAAGTTTGGTGGAACATAAAAGATAATTATAAATTAACGTGGAAAAATAGAATTATCTAGGAAGATTAATAAGAAGAAAATTAAAGTAAAAATTCCACTTTTTTCCTGTACCTGAGAGAAAATGTAATTTCTTATAAAAGCACAATTACAATGGTACTTTCTATGGTAAGTTTGTAGAAGTATGATTATGATTGATAAACTCATTAAAATTGGTCATATATAAAAATTAGGTGCTTCTTGATCAAATTTCATAGTTTTAATAATTTGAATTATTTTTTGTACTAACAAATTTGCATGAATAATCCTTAGAGTAACATTCTTAAGCAGCCAATTAACAAGCTCATAAACTCACAAAAATGTTAAGGAAAGCTATTGAGTTGTTAAATTAACAAAGAGGAAGCATAACAATTCAAAATTACAAAGTAGGGTTGCAGAACTGAGTATTCGAAGCATCAAAATGTTAATATAGATAATAATAAAGTAGGGTGACGATGAGGATTATTTTAGGCTAGTTAGTTTTAAAAAAAACTGCAGATGGGAAGGAGGCTCTGAGGAGTAGAATTTACTTACCGTTTGTTAAGAAACCTTTACATTGTAAAGGCAATCTCCATCTGTAAAGGTGTCTCCCTCTCTGCACCAGGAGGAAGGGGGTATGACCTTATCTCTAGAAATTCTTAATGGGGATGGCAAGGACTTAAGTCTTGTTTATTGTGCTTGTCTGGTAACCTCATGTAGCTGACTCCCCCCTCCACCAACATCCTCTGGGAAGCATAGGACATCCTGACTTAATTTGGTCTGATTCTTATCTAAAGTTATAGGACCACCCAATAACCAGACCCCACCTGCACTGATACCATTTTAATGACTTTTTTACATAATCTTTCCTTTGTCTTGTGTGCCTTAAATTTAGCCCTACCCTCAACACATGTTTGCAGCAGCTCTTACTGCCCATAGGTCCTGTCCCCATACAACAGCTCTTAACTGCCCATGGGTCCTGTCCCCATGCCTGCAGCAGCTCTTAACTGCCCATGGATCCTGTCCCCATGCCAGCAGCAGCTCTTTACTGCCCATGGGTCCTGTCCTCATGCTATTCCACACTATTCTCTGAATAAAAGAGCACTACTGCCAGATCTTGAGAGTCCAAGAAATCTTTCTTCTGATTCCTCGGCTCACCAACCCCCCATCAACAATAATAGTGAGATTAATATTGGGAAAAGGAGATAACCTTATAATTTTGAATTCTCAGTTAAATGAAGAGGATTGCATGGCTGAAATAGTCAAAACAAATTTTCGGTTGAGAATATTATTTTTTCAAGATTGACTGTCACAAAGGATTCCCACAGTAATCGACCTAATGCTTCACCAAGCATAGGCTCAATTCTCTTTTGTCAATTCATATAGAAATTTCTTGTGTTCATATTTACCTCAGTTAAATGAGTTTCCTTAAGTAAAATATTGCATATGAAACACTATTAAAACTGGAAGAGTCTACAAGTAATAGACTTGAAATATAAGGACTCACATAATTTGAAAGTAAAGGGGTGGAGAAAAATATACCGTGATAACACTAATAAGTAGAAGGCTGGTAGCTACATTATTTCCAGGCAAAATTTCAAAGAATTATAGTTATCAGAGGTAAGGAAAGCCATAAAATAATAATAAAAGGGTCAATTCTCCAAGAAAACCCTAAACCACTATGCACCTAACAACAGAACATCAAAATACACAAATAAAAACAGAACTGAAAGGAGATACAGACCAATCCACTATTATAATTGCATATTTTAGCATCTCTTCTTCAGTAAGTGACATACCAAGCAGGTAGAAAACCAGTAAGGATAATCTTGACCTGAAAAGCATTATCGATCAAATTGCTCTAATTGACATTTAAAGAATCTTCTATCCTACAATAGCAGAATACACATTTTTATAAAGCTGACATGGACTATTGAATAGAACAGATCACATTCTGGCCATAAAACAAACTGTAATTTAAAATAACATAAATCATATGAAATATGTTCTCAGGTCACAATGGAATCAATAATTACTAACCTTTCAAAATAGAAAGCAATAGGCCCAGGTGATTTCACTTTCAAATTCTGTCAAACATTTAATGAAGAAATGATGCCAATCCTCCACAATCTCATCCTGAAGATAGAAGCAGATGGAATACTTTCTAAACCAGTTCTATGAAGCCAGCATTATCCTAAAGACATAACCAGATAAAGATCTTACAAGAAAGGAAATTAAAGAGCAATATCTTTCACCAACATACATACATAATTCCTCAACAAAATATTAGCAAATGAAATCCAACAATGGGTAAAATAATTGTACAACCAAGTGAGATTTACTTCAGGTATGCAGGACTGTTTTAATATTCAAAGATCAATTAAGTTAATCCATCACAGCAAGAGGCTAACAGGAAAATTTCATACAATCAGATCAATTCATGCAGAAGAAGCATTCCACAAAATCCAACATCCATTCATGATAAAACTCTCAGCAAAATAGGAGTAAAGGAGAACTTCTTCAATCTGATAAAGACTATCATTTCATGAAGGTACAAAAATTGGGGTGCTATAGGACAAGGGAAATAAAAGGTGAGAACAATCCATGCTTTGCCTCTTTCACTATTCATCCTCTGGTGGGCTGTGGAGAATGGATGCCCAATTTTCTTACTGATAACTGAAATTCTCAACTATTTTTCTGTCCCAACACTTCTAAGTATTATGAAACACTTCCATTAGTAAGTATAACTCCGTATGGCTGATAATAATAATAATAATAATTACTATTAATGTAATAGCTAATATTTACTTACCATTTTTTGAGGATTTATATGTCAAACATTGTGCTAAGCAGTTTACATCCCTTATCTTATTTAAACCTCAAAATAATTTTATGATTTATTTTTGATTCCCATTTATAACTGAAGATCCTAAGGTACAGAAAGTAAGCAATTTGACTAGTGCTATAAACTTAGTGGAAGAGTCAGGATTCAAGCCTACATAATCAGGCTCCAAAAGCCACTCCCCTCCTCTCCTCTATGGCTGCTGAGTATAGTCAGAAAAGTTGACAAACCCGTAGCCAGACTCACACAAAAAAATAGTGAAGGCTCAAATAAATAGAGGAGAAATTGCAACAGATACTGCAGAAATATAAAGAATTATAAGAGAATACTATGAAAAAACTATATGCCCACAAATTGGATAACCTAGAAGAAATGGATAAATCCTTAGACTCATACAACCTCCCAAAAGTGGAATCAAAAAAAAAATAGAGAATCTGAATAGACCAATCACAAGTAAAGAGATTAATAAAATAATCAAAAACCGCCAAAAAAACAGAAGTCCAGGACCAGACGGTTTTTCTTGAGAATTCTACCAGACACTCAAAGATTTAATACCTATCCTTCTCAAACCATTCCAAAAAATTGAGGAAGATGGAATGCTTCTTAACTCATTGTATGAGGCCAACATTACCCTGATACCAAAACCAGACAAGGACAACACAAAGAAGGAAAATTACAGGTCAATATCACCAATGAATGTAGATGCAAAAGCCCTCAACAAAATATTGGGAAACCAACTACAGCAATATATTAAAAAGGTCATACACCATTCTCGACTGGGATTTATTTCAGGGACACAGGGATGGCTCAACATCCGCAAGTCTATCAATGTGGTACACCACATTAACAAAATGAGGAACAAAAACCACATGATCATCTCAATACACACAGAGAAAGCATGTGAGAAGATCCAACATCCATTTATGATAAAAACTCTCAAGAAAATGGTTATAGAAGGAAAGTACCTCAATATAATAAAGGCCATAGATAACAAACCAATAGCCAACAATCATACTTAATGGTAAAAATATGAAAGCCATCTGTCTGAGAACAGGAACAAGACAAAGGTGTCTACTTTTGCCACCCTTACTCAGCAAAGTACTGGAGGTTTTGGCCAGAGCAATTAAGCAAGAAAAAGAAATTTTAAAAATCCAAATTGGAAAGGAAGAAGTGAAACTCTCACTGTTTGCAGATGACATGATTCTATATATAGAAAACCCTAAAGAGTTCATCAAAAAACTATTAGAAATAATCAACTACAGCAAAGTCGCAGGGTTCAAAATCAATCTTAAAAAAATCAGTTGCATTTCTATACACGAACAATGAACTAGCAGAAAGAGAAATCAAGTACACATTCCCATACACAATCGCAACAAAAAGAAAAAAATATCTAGGAATAAACTTAACCAAAGAGGTGAAAGATCTGTACACTGAAAACTATAGGACATTATTGAAAGAAATTGAAGAAGATATAAAGAAATGGAAAGATATTCCATGCTTATAGGTCAGAAGAGTAAACATAGTTAAAATGTCCATGCTACCTAAAGCAATCTACAGATTCCATGCAATCCCATCAGAATCCCAGTGACATTCTTCACAGAAATAGAACAAAGAATCCAAAAATTTGTACAGAACTACAAAAGACCCTGAATAACCAAAGCAATCCTGAGAAAAAAGAACAAAGCTGGTGGCATCACAATCCCTGACTTCAAATTATACTGCAAAGCTATAGTAATCAAAACAGCATGATATTGGCACAAAAACAGACACAGATCGATGGAACAGATTTGAAAGCCCAGAAATAAAACCACACATCTATCGACAGTTAATCTTCAACAAAGGAGCCATGAACATACAATGGAGAAAGAAAAGTGCCTTCAATAAATGGTGGTGGGAAAATTGGATAGCCACATGCAAAAGAATGAAAGTAGACCATTATCTTGCACCATACACACAAATTAACTCAAAATGGATTAAAGACCTGAATGTAAGACCTGAAACCATAAAACACCTAGAAGTAAATATAGGCAGTACATTATTTGACATCGGTCTTAGCAGCATATTTTCAAATACCATGTCTACTCAAGCAAAAGAAACAAAAGAAAAAGTTAACAAATAGGACTACATTGGACTAAAAACCTTCTGAAAAGCAGGGGAAACCATGAACAAAATGAAAAGACAACCTACCAACTGGGAGAAAATATTTGCAAATCATTTATCCAACAAGAGGTTGATCTTCAAAATATATAAAGAACACATACAACTCAACAACGAAAAAATAAATAACACAATCAAAACATGGGCAGAGGATATGAACAGACATTTTCCAAAGAAGATATACAGATGGCCAACGGGCACATGAAAAGATGTTCAACATCACTAATTACTAGGGAAATACAAATCAAAACTACAATGAGATATCACCTTACACTGGTCAGAATGGCTATAGTTACCAAGACAAAAAACAACAAATATTGGAGAGGATGTGGAGAAGAACGAACACTCATACAGTGCTGGTGGGAATGCAAACTGGTGTAGCCACTATGGAAAACAGTATGATGATTTCTCAAAAAATTAAAAATAGAAATACCATATGATCCGGCTATCCTACTACTGGGTGTTTACCCAAAGAACTTGAAATCAATGATCCAAAGAGATTTATGCACACCCATGTTCATTGCAGCATTATGTACAACAGCCAAATGCAGAAGCAACCCAAGTGCCCATCTACAGATGAACGGATAAAGAAGATGCGGTATGTATTTACAATGGAATACTACTCAGCCACAAGAAAGACAAAATCGAACCACTTGCAAGAACATCTATGAACCTAGATGGTATAATGTTAAGTGAAATAAGCCAGACAGAGAAAGACAAATACTGCATGATTTCACTGGTATGTGGAAGATAAATAAATGGATAAAGAGATCACACTAGTGGTTACTAGAATGGAAGGGAGTTGGAGGATGGGCAAAAGGGGTAAAAGGGGACATAAGTATGGTGATGAACAAAAATTAGACTACTGGTTGAAAGCACAATGAAGTCTATTCAGAAATTGATAACCATGGGCCGGTTAAGTGCACACGTTCCGCTTTGGTGGCCCAGGGTTCGCCGGTTCGGATCCTGGGTGCGGACATGGCACCGCTTGGCAAGCCATGCTGTGGTGGGCGTCCCACATATAAAGTTGAGGAAGATGGGCACGGATGTTAGCTCAGCACCAGTCTTCCTCAGCAAAAAGAGGAGGATTGGCAGCAGTTAGATCAGGGCTAATCTTCCTCAAAAAAAAAAAAAAGAAATTAATAACCAACAATGTAATAATGTACACCTGAAATTACACAATATTATAAACCATTATGAGCTCAATAAAATTACTGGGGAAAAATGTTTTATATTATATAAAAAGTTAATGTAAATTAAGTAGCATGCCCCTTATTAAATGAAAAAAAGTATATTTATTAGAACGCTATCTGGCACATAATATGGCCTCCATGTATATTTGTTAAATAAATGCATAATTGTTATAACGATTATGTTCAAATTGAAAATGTATATTTATTGAGCTTCTTGCTCTGTGAATGATACTAGGCCAACAGGTGAGCAAAACATATCTTTTCTGTCCTCACAAAGCATATAGTGTTGGGGAGAAGACAGAAATTCTGCAAATACTAACACAAATGATTGCATAGTTAAACACTGTCATAAACCTATGTGAACGATAATAGCAGGAGACGGTGAAGGAGCATAACAGGATCTACTCAAACTGTGAGATAGCAGCCAGCATCTACAAGAATGTGGCATTTTGCATGTGTCCTAGGAAGGAGTAGGCTTAGCCCGCAGAGTGCTTGAAAGAATACCCCATGGTGACTGAATTGTATCAATGCGGCCATTGAGGTGAGAGAAAAGTTAGCATTTTCAAAGATATTGAAAGATATCCAGTGTGGCTATGACAGTGAGAGAATACATAGAATGAGGCTGGAGTTGGAGGCAGAACTGGTGTAGTGAGTTGAATGGCAGCTCTCAAAGATAACAAGTCTTAATCCATAGAACCTCTGAAAGTTACTTTACATAATAAAGTCTTTGCAGAGGTAATTAAATTAAGGATCTCGAGATGAGGAGCTTAAACTGGATTATCTGGGTGGGCCCTGAATGCCATCACAAGTGTCCTTATAAGAGAGAAGCTGAGGGAGATCAGAGATGCAGAGAAGGCAAAGTGAAGATGGACCAGAGAGAGATTTGATGATAATGGCCTTGATAGTTAGAGGGACGTGGCCACAAACCAAGAAGTGCTGGAAGCCGCAAGAAATCTGAAGAGGCAAGGAACAGATTTTCCTCTAGATCTTGTGGAGGGAGCATGACCCTGCCAACACCTTGATTTTGGACTTCTGGACTCCAGAACTGTGAGAGAACAAATTTCTGTTGTTTTAAGCACCCTGTTTGTGGTAATTTGTTACAGTAGTCACAAGTAACTCACACATCAGGTGAACATTTTCAGGGCTCTACCTATTATCCTACGTGCAGTAGGAGGTAATGGGAGGGTTTGATATCATTCTACTGGAATAGTGAGAAGAAATCACTATTACTTCCCTATGGAGAATGGACTGTGGAAGTCACTGGTGGAAGCTGGGAGACCAGTTAACAGAGACTATTTAAATAATTCAGCCAGGAGATGGTTTGAATTAGGTAAATGGCAAACCTGGAATTTAAATTTAATAAACTTGAAATGATAAAGCAATTGTATAAATATTAATGAATAACAGGTCATTTTGCCCAATATACTCTCCTAAGGCTTTACTTGAAAGAGATTCAGATCGCCAATGATTTCCACTTCTTTCCTGTTTCTTGGCAACTTCAAGAAAAGGAAAAGATAAGCTCACTGGTTTTCAAAACACAGTACCCACATTTAATATTTTTTCTACTCACATACCTGATATTTTGAAAGATTTAGACTGCAGACTCTATTTTAATACATATTTTTCTTCATTTATATTAATCATAAACACAAATATTAATCAGATGTTTTGATTGAGATGCAATAAACTATTACCATAGTAAGTTAATATAATTCCTGAAATAAAGCAAACTGAGCTAATGGATATAGTTCATTGCAATCCAGCCTCTTATCCCGCCTCCAAAACTGCCTATGGAGACCCCAGGTAGTTTGCTTTATACAGGAGTCTACTAGCTTTGGGAGACATCACATAGATGTGAATAGATGCTTTTCATCAGACTACATATATACTACTTAAACATTGAGATGCTTATCAATATACGTATATACATAATATGATATACATAATGTATATTGTAAATTAGACTAAGAAGTGATGTAACAACTATTAGAGACTAGTAGTATATCACATGAATGATGTATAGGTGATATTTATCAAGTTCTCACTATATGCCAGGCACTTCTAGGCACTTAACATGAATTAACTCATCTGATACTCTCACTTATCCTTTGAGGCAGCTGTTATCATCCACCTCTTCTAAAGATAAGGTCATTTAGGGAGAGAGAAATTAAGTGACTCATTTAAGACCACCCTACTGGAAAGTGCGAGAACTGAGATCTGAACTTCAGCAGTCTTATTCCAATCTATGAAACATTATACTTTACCATGATTTTGATGATTTTTACATTATTTATATTAGTACATTTAAATCAGTAAAAAACATTTTTCCCTGTGTTAAAATCTTTGAAACAAGGAAAGAACTGAGCTGTATTGATGTCTGTTTCTCCGCCACCTCTCACAGTCTCAGCTGCACAATCAGTGTCTTTGAATAAATGACTCATTGAATGAGTGAATAAAGAAAAGAAATATTGTAAAGCTGACTGATAAAGTTGAGGGACACCGAATTGTTGTCTAACTATACAATTCTTAATAAGAAGAAAATAAAACATGAAAAGAAAGTACAGTCCTATTTCAGGGAAATTATCAGAGTTCCCTGTAATTATTTCAAAAGATCTCTGGGAATTTTTGATGTTATGTTTTCTTATTTGTATAGAAATATCTCATGGGGTTAAGAATGTCCAGGCACTAATATATGTGAAATATGATTTAGACTCTAAAATACATTCCTCCAAATTAATGAGTGGAATATTGAACACTTAAAAAATTGTTTTCTGAACTTATGTGATATATTTTATATATTCAATAAGCATAAGATATACAGGTAGAGATGGATGGATGGATGGAAAAATAGATTGATAGATAGAAGAGGAACAACAGGAGTATACGGAATACCCTAATAATAAATCTAATTGTTATAAGTCTGTATACTGTTAATTAATTACTCCCCTTACTCATTACCCAAACTTAAGCTGCTAAAGTTCCCTACTACCTCACTGAATAATAAATCTTATTCAAATGCAAGAATTCTAACATAATCCTTATTGTTCTTTATTATTTAAAAGCCTTTCTTGCCCAGACTTCTATTTCGGTGATGCCTTTCCTGGGTCTTTCTTGATAGTTCAGAGTCCATTATCCTCTAAGCGTTGTTTAGAATTCGGTCCCAGCCTATTCACTCGGGCTCATTACCCCTTGCTTTTTTCTATGAGAGAGAGCACTCTCTCTTGCCCTGCACTGCAGCACTTGGAAAAGTATGGGTCCACTAAAGCATTTCCCCATGCTCCCTCTTTCCATACATCTTGGGGAAGATGACACACCACCGTTTAGGTCTCTCTCTCCAAATAGTGCTTATGTATTCTGGTCTGTTTTTTTAAATTTATATGCTAGTTCCAAAAATAGGACAAAATTTTCCCTTTTTCTCAGTCATGTGATAAGTTATCGCGTAATGAACTCTGTGGAAACCTATCAAGACTTTATAAAAGCCAAGTATATCTTTTCTGGTATTTTCTTCTATACAATTACTTATTCCCTCCTATAACTTCAAAAGCTTAAAAAGCATGGTTTTCCAACATAGAAATAAACTTAAAATATGTGAGGTAAAAATGCTAGCAAATTTACGTGTTTGTTTTTGTGTGAAGAAATGTAAAAAAAGATCTTTATGTAAGAAATAATTTTGATGGAAAGTTCTGATATTTCTTATTATGGTTAATAGTGGAAAAAAAAGTTTCTTCACAGCTATTCTATGCAATAAAGAGGTTTATGTACCAAGAACAGGAAAATGAATACTTGTAACCTCAATTGTAAATTGAGCAATTGCATTAAATTGTATTAAATATTAAATGATGATTTTTGTTTTTATCTCGAGAGAAAAAAATACATCAGGGTTTATTGCAGTCCTTAAATAATACATTAAAGTTAAATTAAGGAACTTAGTTTTCTTCATCCGAAGTCTGAAATACTCCAAATTTTGGATACCAAGAACTTCCCTTAAGGCACGTTTAGACTAAACATTCATTTCATCACAGTATCAGCAACATGAGTTTTAAAAATTATTTTACTCAAATAAAAGCAAGCACAATACGAAGACAACACAGAAAAACAAGGATGACCTCAAGGTAACAAAGAGAATTATCAAGCTGATAGTATTTTTTAAACAATCAAATTCAATAACTCTGAACGTGTGCTAGAGTATAAAAAAAGAAATTCAATAGCAAGCCAAATATCTCAGAGTTATAGATGCAAAATACTTTTTGTGCTGAGTATTTCCGTTAAAGTTCATGCAAAAACCCCTTTTGGTAAATAAAATAATGTTGCCTTTGTCTATATTCCACTTTTAGTGATATAGTCTCACCAGAAAAATCTTTTGGCTTCAGAATGAAATAAAACATGATTGAGAAAAGCGAGTTTTTAACAAACGTAATTTATTTAAAATAAAGAGTCACTTCTCCATATCACATTAATAGGCACGTTCAAATTAATTAGCGCTCTGGCAGGGCTGTGCAGAGCATCGTTGTTCTGTGCTGATCCAGGCAGCGCTGGCCTGCCTTAGTGCTGACCTTGGCCCACAGGCAGCCCCAGCCCGCTCTGGAGCACCAGTGTGCCAGCCCGCATGGGCTCAGCTCCAGGGGCGCTGAGCAACCCCAACGAGAAAACTCAGCAAGAATTAGTCCACTTTCTGGTGACCATCTATTGATTAATAGTGAATTGTTCTGCTATTTTCAACAATAAAAAGAAAAGAAAGACGTTAAAAAAGTTAACTTACCTTAAAATGGAAAAAACTCCAGGCAAGTAAGCTTCAGGAGGAAGTGTGTTGTGTTTTAGGCGTAGCTCCTTCAACCATCAAGAAAATCCTAAAGATTTCAGAATACATAAGAAATAATCAGCCAATAAATTCTTAATGTTATGTTGATCATAGGAAATAAATTGCCAGGGGTGAGATACATCTCCATAGAGACTGTGTATTGATGGCCCCGTCTAGATTTGCTTCTGCTGGCGTTGCCATCGCCATGTATATTCCCAGCGCCGGGAGGCTTAGGGGTGGAGAAGGGGAGATGGGGTCAGCATGAAAGAGCAGAAAATAAATAATGCTTGCTGATGAAATGAAGGTAGGAACAACAGGCTTCAGAAAGATTGTTTTTGTAATTTCTACTAATATGACATATTTATTTCTTCATTTATTCCAGCATTTGCAGTACTTTCTCCCCACTAACCATAAATTGAAAAATTCTAAGATATAGTCACAAAATCTCTAGCAACACAGAAATATATTTCTCTCTTCCCTCTCCGTGCTCTGCTCTCCCACAGCAGTAACATCTATCAACAGTTTATGCCCATCCTTCTATACACACACATGCACACACACAGAGCTGGGGGTAATTAATTAGGGATAATGTGTATTTGCATGTACATATAGAATTACTTTCAATAAAATCATATATTGCTGTATAGTGAGCTATACGTTTCTGTTCATACATACAGAGCTATTTCATACTTTTATGGACTTGCATATGTTTCAAAATATGCATTATCCAAACAATAGATATTTAATTTCCTATTTTTTCCTATTACAAAAGGTGTAATGACATTCTTATAAATATACATTTGTGTGTATTTGTGAATATTTTTGTAGGGTAGACATAAGTATGTGCATTTTCAGATTTGACAGATTACTGTCAACTTGTCAACCTTAAAAGCTGTACCAGACAAAAAAGTTCTGTCAATTTATACTTCCATCAACTGTGCATGAGAATATCAATTTTAGTACACTTCATTTCTAATTCCATAATATAATTAATGAAAATTAAAATCTTATGATCATATTTATTTGTATTACTGATTACTATTGAGAATAATATTTTATAAGCTTTTTGGCCATTAGCACTTTTTTACTGAGAATTCCTGCTTTTGTCCTTTATTTTTTCTATCTTCTTTTGTTTTGTGAGACATAGAGACTATATATAAATATTAAACATCCTATTGCAATATATGTATTTTTCAATCTGTTTCTTATCTTTTGACTATGCTTATAATGAATTTCATGTAGATAAGGTATATATACTGGATGGTCATATCTATCTTTTTCTTTATGCCTTTTAATTTTCTGTCTCATTTAGGAAGGACATAATGTAGTAGACTCCTCTTGCCCTTTAGTCTATTGCCCATCTCCTGTGCATCTGATACTGGCATCTCTATGTTTGTGAGGGAAATCAGCCTGACACTATATGAATCAGGTGAGACAAACTCTGACTCCAAGGACTCATACGAGTAGCAGAGTTGGCCAATGAGTGAATTGCATTTCAAGACTCACAGAATTGGAGCAAATGACCCAGGCCACGTAAGAGCAAGGGAGAGTCAACCCAGGGACTTTTGCTGTTACATTGGATAAAGAGAAGAAATTATTCATTCATTGAAGCCCTCGTCTAGTTGGATATAAGCCTAGAACTTTTTATGGCCATCTTGTCAACCTTCAGTAGACCTTGCCTGAAAATAAATCCAACACAAAGGAAAGTAATGCAGAAAGATGTAGAAAACACATTCCTGATGACACTGCTTGGGTGCTGGTATCAACAGTGCCAAAACCCAGGGCTACTGCTGGGCTTTTTAGTTATGTGAGTGAATAAATTCTTACATTGTTACATTTTTGAAATGCTGGTTTAAATAGCATTCCATTCTGCCTTGGATTTAAAAAAAAGACCTCTTTAATACATTTTCCACCAAATGTAATTTTTAAAAAATCTCCTGTACTTTCCACTATAGTTTCTTATACTTAAATACTTAATACTTAAGTACAAAATTATTGTCAAAATATTAAGCAGTACACAAAAACCTAAGTAAGGAAATAAAGTCCTCAATTTCCTGAAGAAGCACCACTGATATTTTTATGTTCTTTTACATCTCCTTCTAGATATACCCTGGCCCTCCATCCACCGACATATTTTCATATATGTCATACCCTAGAGTTATTTTTTAATTGGAAAATGGACATTCTTATTTTTACAGCATTTTGGTACTATTTTTATTTACATCCCTCTCATCTCTTTTTCCCTCTACCTACCATGTAACTCATGTTAACAACCTTGTGTGTACTTTTCTCTATGTTCATAATATCATTACTGATATACATAAGCACACACAAAATGGATTTCTGCCATTTTTGCATAACAAATATGGCACATTATGTACATTTCTCTGCATTGCACTCTGCTCACGTAATAGTATCCAAGAAGTCTCTCCAACTAGTGCTATAAATCTTTCTTTATTTTTCATATATTTTATATAATAATCAGTACAGTTTATTTCCAAATATTTTGCGTATATGAGATGCTGCAATAACATTTTTGTCTTTTATTTCAATGTCTATATGTGTTTTAAATTTTAGCAGATATTTTCTAGGCTGCTTTCCCAAAAGAATGAAAAGCAATAAATATTTTCATGAGAGCTCAAGAGCAAGCCACTTTCCTTGCATCTGCTACAGAGGTAGTTGTTACCACATTTTTTTTGTGTGAGGAAGATTGGCCCTGAGTTAACATCTGTTCCAATCTTCCTCTATTTTGTATGTGGGATGCCACCACAGCATGGCTTGATGAGTGGTGTGTAGGTCCGTGCCCAGGGTTTGAATCCACGAACCCCAAGCTGCTGAAGTGGAGTGCATGAATTTAAGCACTACATCACTGGGCTGGCCCTAGGCATTACCACTTTTAATAACTATTATTAATAGAAACATTATTTAGGCCATCCTGTTGGTACTTTTATATTTTCTTAATTAATGCTGAAATTGAACATATTTCCATATAGTATATGTATATTTATGGTATGTTTTTAATTTTTAAAAAAATTAATGTAAATGTATTGATATCCTTTACCAATTTCTTTTAGTTTTGTTGGTTTTCTTCTCAAGAGTTCTAGACCTTTATTTTTAATATATATTTTGAGATGTCATTTTCTTATATATAATATGCTTGTAAATATTCTTCTTTAACCTACTGCATTTGATTTAATTTCTCACATTTTTCATGTGTATTATCTTACACAAGTTTTGGAAAGCCTACAGCTGTCTTCACCCTGCATTGAGATCTGCAGGTGGTAAGTAAGGACATCATCTCCTTAGGATATTTCCTTTGATTTCTCCACTACCTACACATGCCTTGTACTTGCCTCTGCATGCAAGTCTTTGCACGGACACATGCCTAGAAGTGAAACGGCTGGCAGTACGATACATGTATATTTAACTTTTTAGGGAAAAGCCAAGCTAATTTCCCAAAATCTGCTTACTATTTTACACTCTTACCGGTAGTAAAGGAGATTTACAAATGTTCCAAAATCTTGCCAATGATTTGTTTGGTTAGATTTTTAATTTTAGGCAGTCTAAAAAATCTGGAGTAGTATCAGATTGTGGTTTTAATTTGCAATTTTTTTATAATTGATGATGTTGTATAACACTTCAAATGCTTATTTGCAACTTATATTTCTTCCGTAGTGAACAGAAAAATATTTCTACTCAAATATTTTGCCCATTTCTAATTGAGTTGCTGGTTTTCTTATCATTAAGGTTTGACATTTCTTTACATATTTAGAATATGAGTTCTTCATCAGATATTTGGTAATTTCTTCCAGTTGTGTCTTATCTTTGGATCTGTTTACATGGACTTTCAAAGACCAGTAGTTTTTACTTTTTATAAAATCCATTTGTTTTACATATTTATTATTCTTCTAAGAAATCTTAGCTTAATGCTAGGTCAAAAATGTTTTCTCTTCTACTTTCTTCTAGAAGTTTAGGCTTTATATTTAGCTCTATGATCCATATTATGTTCATCTTTATGATTCAGGGCCTGGATTATTATACCTCTTATGTATTGTTGGATTTAATTTACTAAAGTGAAATCGTGTTGGCCTGTACCTTTCTTTGTAGAAAGGATTTGAACCACAAATAACTGAAATAGGGCTAGTCAGGTAATATATTTCTTCTTGAATGAGAGTTGGTTGTTTTTGTCTTTTAATTTGTTCATGGCATCTAATATTTATAGTAGGCATTTTGTAAGCAGAATATAATTGGGTCTTGCTTTTTTCTCCTTTTTGACAATCACTGCCTATTAATTAAATAGTTTATATCACTCAATATGATAATTGCAATGGTTGGTTATAAATCTACCACTTGCTATTTGTTTTCTATTTGTTCTTGTTTCACTTTGTCTATTGTAATGCATTCTTTTATATTAATTTAGTGTATTTTATGATTCTATCTTTTCTCTTTTGTTGACTTATTAGCTACAACTCTTTTTGTTTGTTTTAGTGTTTGCTTATATTTGTACTATGCATTTTAACTTGCCACAGCCTACTTTCAAATATCATACCACATCATGCATGGTGTTAGAACCTTTCCATAGATTGCTTTCATTTTTCACTATTAGCCATTGGTCATTATTGTCATATATATGTTATAAAGTCCTGAATACAGTATTATTGTGTTTCATTTAAACAGTTAACTATCATTTGGGGATTTTTATATAAGAAAAACATTTTATATTTAGTCATATAGTCATCATCTTGATACTCTTCATTCCATTGTATATATCTAAAGTAAAATTTGGTGTCATTTTACTTCTACTTGAAAATTTTCCTTTAACATTTCTTGTATTTCAGTTTTGTAAGTGATTAATTCTCTTAGCCATCGAATGCATGAAAATGTAATTTCACCTTTGTTTTGAAGATATTTATATCAGACATATAACTCTATACTAATTGCTTTGTTTTATTTTGCTTCTGGTGCCTTAAAGATACTGCTCCAGTAACTTCTGGCTTACTTATACCCTTTGAGAAGTCTACTCTTATTTTCAGCTTTGTTCCTATGTATGTACTGTTTGCTTTTCCTCTACTTTTTGAGATGTTCTTTTATCACTGGTTTTAAGCAAATTAACTATGATCTGCCTTTGAATAATTTTTGTCATGTCATTGTGTTTGAGCTTCATTTAGCTTCTTGGATCTCTAGGTTTGGTTTTCCACAGATTTTGACCATTTTAACCTTTAGTTTTCTTAATGTATTTCTATCTTTCTTCTCCCATTTCCCTCTCTCCTTCTGGAACTCTAATTACATTTATAATAAGGTGCTTGAACTTGTCCTACTATTCAATAATGCACAGTTTATTTATTTATTTGATTCCTCTTTCTCTTCAATTTATTTTGGATGGTTTCTATGGTTATGTCTTCAAGTTCATCGACCTTTTATTCTGCAATGTCTAATTTGTGATTAATTCCAGCCAGTGCATTGCATATCAGACACTGTAGCTTTCATCTTTAGAGTTATATTTGCATCTTTTTTATATTTCCATGTTTTAATTAACATGATCTCTCTTTTCCTCTAGCTTCTTGTACATATAGAATATGGTTTAATAACTGTTTTAATGTAATTTTATTAATTCTACAATCTGTGATTTTTGGATTAATTTTGAGTAATAAATTGACTTTTCTCCTCATCATGGATTGTATTTTCTTGCTTTATTGCATTCCTGGTAATCTTTGAATGGACATCTTGTTGTGTTTGTATATCTTTGCATTCCTATAAATAGTGTTGAGTTTTGTTATTGGACACAGTTACCTGAAAATAGCATGATATTTTCCTGTCTTGCTTTTAAGACTTTTTAGCAGAACTAGGACCAACTTTAGGTCTAATTTTTCTCCATTACTGGGGACAATCCCTTTTGAGTAGTCTACCCAATGACCTGTGAATTACAAGCTTTTCCATTCTGTCTGTGGGAATAGGAGCTATCCTTAGCTCTGTGTGAGCTCTGAGGGTTGTTTCCTTTTTTATTTTAGATCATTGTTTCCTTGACCTCAGGTAGTTTTCTCATCATAAAAACTGATCAGTACTCAGCTGAAGACTCATGGAGGAACCTCTGAACATCTCCAAATTGCTTTTTATGTGCAGCTTTCTCCTCTCAGGATTCTGCCGTGTGAATCCAGCCTCTTGTCCTACCCAGACTCTCAACTTCCTCTCCTCAACTCCGTGAGAGTACCGTCTGCTAGGTGAGTTTTTACTTCACTGTGATGCAGCCTGGAACTTCTCTCTAGACAGCATAATGTAGCAATCATAGAGCTCACCTTGTTTGTTTACCATCTTTTAGGGAATGTTGTTCTTAATTGAAAAATCTCCAGTGACTTGAAAAGTATTTTATATTTTGTGTCCAGATTTTTAGTTATTTGAGCTGGGAATGTAAATTCAGATGCTACTACTGTATCTTGGTCATAAGAAGAAGTTTTTATAGGGACTTTTTTCAAGATTGAAAAGTGATAAATCCCAAGAATCACTGTTAGACTATATTGTACTCTCACTGTTACTTACGCATATAGGTTTATGGTAAAGAACTCTCATAGCCTATATAACTTTAAGACAACTTCTCTATAGTTTATGTACAGTTCTCTTATAGGCCAATTATTCAAAGTCCGCAAGAAAGTAGCAATCATTATTTTAGTGTAATAAATATGTAAATAAATATCCTAATGAATACAATAGGTTTGGACCAGGAATTTTGTAATTACATAAATGGAAAGACAAAAGGATGTTTTCCCAAGCATTTTATGGAGAAGGAGACAAAGGAGACTAATTAAGGGAGACAAAAAATAGTTAAGCCAAAATTTTTTTAAAAGATAGGCTATTAAAAGAAAAATACTTAATTTGAAAGTTTTTTCTAAATATGCCTGCTCCCATTCCTGGAATTTTTTGTCAAATTTTAATTGGTTTTCTACTTTATTTCATTAATAAATAAATCCTTAACAAAAGAAAGCTTCTAATTCACCTGCAAGTTGTGTATTTTTATTTATTTTTGCTGTTTCATTTTTCTTATCTGATTCTGGACTTCAGTTCCACAAAATTTGCAGAAAAGTATGCAATGGCTATTAACCATGAAACTATATAGTGAACTTAACAAGTCAGAAATTCATATAAAGGACAAATAATTTGGAATTCTAGTTGGCATTTCAATATTCTTATTTGCTTGGTAATTTAATTATAGTACTCTATGGTTAGTGCTTTGTGTTTTTGTTCAGTAAACAATCCATTTGTCTTTATTAACTTCTCTATATGGAGCATATTTTCACGGAGAAAACTAAGAAAATAACACTATGTTTCATAAAGGTTAGTTATTAAGTGTTTAAACCTTCTGAGATCAAAATACTTAACGTCTCTTTTTTGTTTTAGAAGTATTGGAAACATTAAATTAAGAAATTAAAACTCTAGAAAGACCTGCTTCTTGAATTGGGATACATTTATTATCTTAACTAATTAAAAATTAGTTTTAAGCTACCGGATAGAATGCCACAGTTCTAACTTCCCCTAAAGAAATATTTCTGTTTTCCCATTATGGTGAAATAAAAGAACAAATGCTAACAACCTCAGATACTGAGATTCATAAATAATCTAATGTCAGGATGTGGAAAAAGGCATAATTATCAAAAGTGAGATGGAGTTGGATTGAGAAAAAAAAACATGATTTCAAAGTATGGTAAATTCTGCCTTCATTTTTTTGAAAATAGACTATCCAAAAAGGTAAAAGTTTCTAAATTTTTATAGTTGGTCTTTTGATGTTCTAATGCAAAGGTTTAAGGCCAATACTAGGAATTCTCAATAAGGAGAGAAAGTCCTGGGTTTTACCATTGTTAGTTTTCATCTTTCAGTATTTTTAATATAGCATTCCATTCTCTCCTAGCCTGTAGGGTTTCTACTGAGAAGTCTGATGAAAGCCAGACAGGATTTCCTTTGGAGGTTATTTTCTTCTGCCCTACTGCCCTTAATATTTTTTCTTTGTCATTGACTTTTGCCATTTTTACTATTATATACCTTGGAAAGGGTCTTTTATTTATTTATTTATTTTATCTATTTATTTTTTTGAGGAAGATTAGCCCTGAACTAAGATCTACCACCAATCCTCCTCTTTATTTTTGGCTGAGGAAAATTGGCCCTAAGCTAACATCTGTGCCCATCTTCCTCTACTTTATGTGTGGGATGCCTGCCACAGCATGGATTAATAAGCGGAGTGTAAGTCCATGCCTGGGATCCAAACCAGAGAACCCTGGCCCACCAAAGCGGAGTGCACAAACCTAACTGCTACACCACCAGGCAGGCCAGAGAGGGTCTAAACAACTAAAGTGTTGGTGTAATTAGGCATGCTTTTAGCTTCATGTATTTTTAAATCTGGATCCTTCCACAGGTTTGGGAAGTTCTCCACTATTATTTCTTTAAATAAGCTCTCTGCTTCTTTCTCCCTCTGGAGTATCTATAATCCTTGTCACTTTTCCTAATTGAGACAGGTATTTCTCAAAGAATTCCTTCATTTCTTTTTTTTTTTGAGGAAGATTAGCCCTGAGCTAACATCTGCTGCCAATTCTCCTCTTTTTGCTGAGGAACATTGGCCATGTGCTAACATCCATGCCCATCTTCCTCTACTTTATATGTGGGATGCCTGCCAGAGCATGGCTTGACAAGTGTTGCCATGTCCACACCCGGGACTTGAACCGGCAAACACCAGGCTGTTGAAGTGGAACGTGCAAACTTTACCACTGCACTACCAGCCTGGGCCCAAATTCCTTCATTTTTTAAAAATCTTAGTTCTGTCTCCTCCTCCACCTGTAGAATTTCTATATTTCTATCCTCTAAATTACCAATTATTTCCTCCATAACATCAGCTGTATTTCTTAAGGATTCTAGATTATTTTTTATTTCATTAATTGAGTTTTTCATATCCAGAACTTCTGCTTGATTGTTTTGTATAGTTTCAATCTCTTTGGTGAAGAGATTCATTTTATTCCTGAACTCATTGAACTGTCTTCCTGTGTTCTTTTGTAAATTGTTGAATTTCTTTATGACAATTTTTTGAATTCTCTGTCACTTAGGTAATCAATTTATGTGCCTTCAAGGTTGGTTTCTGGAGGATTGTCATTTTCCTTCTGGTCTGATTTGTCATTGCAGTTTCTCATGGTGTTTGATGAGTTAATCTTTTCTTGGAGTGTTTGTGGTAGTACTAGGTTGCAGATTCCTCCTGTTGCCACTAGAGGGAAGCAGGAGCCAAGTTTCTGGTCCTATCTTGTCTACTGGAAGCTGTGGGGGTATTATGGACACTTGCACTAGCCTGGGGAGTGTTCAGGCACTTGTGTGGACTGTGCTTGCTAAGCTGGGCTTCCTCAACAGGACTGAGCTAGGGCCGCTCCTTGGGGCCTCAGGTGCATTGTGAGCTTCCTCCCCTCACTAGGAAAGTGATCATAAGTGGACTAAGGGCTGCCACTGCCTCTTCCTACAATCACCTCAGGGCACATTCCCTCTCCCAGGGTTCAGCAGTACTATAGGTGTTCACACAGGCCTGGAATGAGCTTTCCCCAGTGTAAAGATCTGCTGCCATCTCTGCTTGTGTTCCCCAGGCCACTGTGCTTGGTGGGTGGGGTTTTCTCTCCAGGATGGAGCTAGGGCCACTCTTTGGGACTTCTGGGGCATGGTAGGCTCCTCCCTGCCCTGAGAAAGTGATCACAAGCAGGCTAGGAGCTGCCACCACCTCTTCCTACAGTCACCCCAGGGCACATTCCCACCTTCAGTGTACTTGCACCAGGCTGGAAAGCATTCATGCACATGCACAGAGCTACCAGGGGAGGGCAGGGGGTGCTCACCTATCTCCAGCACTTCCTGGAGGGCCAGTCATTCTGCCCTCAGAGGTATAGCTGCATGTGTTTCTCAGGTGTCCTGTTGTGCTGTGTGTGCTTCCTCCATTCATCAATGAATGTCCATTTAGTTGTAGTTCAAAAGGGGGCGAGACAAAGGGAAGGGCTCACTCCACCATGTTGCCGATGTCACCTAATATAAAACATTTTTGTTGACAATTGTAAACTATTAAAATGGCATTATTCCACGAATATTTTGTCCTCTCAATTTATAATAAAATATATATGTTTAAGCCAACCTTAGGTTAGGTTATCAAATCAAGGAAGATAAAAGCTTCGGTTACTTAAATTTTGAATCTTGGATTTTGCTTAAAAAATAAATTGGCTTGTTTTTACGTTATTATGTTTTATTCCTAAATGGCAAGACGAGTGAAGGTCTCAAGGTATTTGAAATTACATCTATGAAAATAACACATTTAAAATGTGAATAGTATTTGTTCTCCATTAATGAAGAAAAGACACCAAATGTGATCATTGCTTTTTTTATTTTTAACCTTTTGTTTTTAACTCCAGGGTCATTCTGATGTGCTATATAAAACCTTTGATCAGCAGAATACAATTTGTATTTATGATGAATATATTAAAGGGAATTTGGTTGGTTTATACTCCTAGCTAAGTTGTTATATTTTAACATCTGTCACCAATGGTACGTTATAGATTTATATCAAACAATAATTGACTGGAAAAAATAAACTTTATAAACATCAAAGAAACCATAATAGCCAATGGCACTCCACTGAGTGATAACTAATCTGCCAAATGATGGAACTCTAAGTTTTTGTGTTGCTCCCTATTAAGGGCAAAAATGTCCAAATATTTTATCATTTTTTAAATAAAAAATTGAAATTGAAACACATGATCTGTATCTCTAAGGATGCAATGACTTATTGGGAGGGAAAATTCTCCACGGGCCCTGAGCATTCCTGTGTGTTCTTGCTTGGTCTGCCAAGAATATGAGGCTATGAAATCTCTACCGAGGCCGCTTCCCAGGACTGTGTTTGCAGAGGGAAACCTTAAGGTATGCAGTAACATTGCCTCCTGGACAAAAAGCAGGCTTGCTTCTGCTTTCTATAAAATCCTCCAAGCTTCGTGTTCCTCTATTGTTCCTCAGTTCGTCATGTTTACAGGTGTCCGTTGAGGCCCTTCCACATCACCCCTCTCCCCACTTGGAACTTAGGGACATGGAAACATGCACAAAAGTGAAGCTCTAGAGAGAGCTTTTGGTGTGAGGAATAAAGTCCCTTCTTTCTGACCCAGTAGTCTCAAGTCTTTGGCTTTTATCCATGAAACAGAAACAGTTTATTAGCTTTAAGTAAAGTAAAACTCCAGGCCTCCACAGTTTTTGACATCACTTTAGAACCCTTTGTGAAACAATTCACTGGTGAGCAGTTGGCAGATAATAGTTTCTCACTATATCTTTTCAGCAATTCAACAAATATTCTGGACAACTTCTGTTGCCTATGACATCATCCATTTTAAATTGTAAATCTGACTTTCTTACTTCTGCTTAAAGGGCTTAATTGACTCTCCAGGGATGCTGACTGCAATCCAAATCCCTTTACAAGGATACTCAATACCACACATAACCTAAACGCAACTATTCTGTATGCTTTTCAGATTTCATCCTACTTTGCTCTTTTCTCCCTTTTCTGTCCTTATCTTTCTGCTGGGATGTTGTCCTCACTTTTGTCTTTGGCTAACTACTTCATATCCTTCAAAAAGTTTAAACTTTATTCTTACTAAGAAACTCCCTGATGAGCATGGACCTCCTGCTTCCTCCAACCCATTTCTCAGCCTCCACATCTATTCTGTTTTCTGAAAACTCATTCACAGAGGCACAGTTCTTTGGAACTGGAGGAGGTTTGCCATCCTCTTATCTTCACCTTAGCCCCACTTTAATTATAACAAACACCACAGCATCTCCATGGCTCGTTACCATAGTTTCCACAGTCAGGGGCTGCAAGTCACTAGAAAATGGGTGGAGGTAATTCTCTTAAAGGAAGGAGAGAGAAAAGTCTATTACAGTCTATTCTGGGCCAATAACCTTCTTCTTTCATTTTCATTAAAAGAAATTAAATCTATGTGTGACCATGTTTCGTTGAGGCAGAGCCCATTAGAGCCAATTTCCAGATAAGTTTCAGAACCAAGTGGCTCATTTATTTACCTCACCTAGAGACTTTTCTTTTTTTCATGCATCTTCAAGACTGCCAGGTTGACTTTATCTCCCACGTTTCTACTCTGTATATCCCCCAAGACTTGCTGTGAAAGAGAGTGCATTACCTCCATCTGCCTTCTTTGCAATTTCTGCCACAATAAGGAGAGACAAGACCTTCTCTTTTTCTCCTGCTACACATGATAGAAAACAGTATAGTAGCAAAAATGGACAGAAGTGAAAAATTACTAAAGCTTGCTGAGCCACAGGTTTCCAGCCCTGACTCTCTGTGGTGGCAGCTATCTAAAAATACCAAGGTACTTTTCAGAAGGAATACCCTGACCCTTCCTTCTCACCCCACATATCTTCCTTGAAGGCTTTTGCTGGGACGTATATGGAGAGGTAGAAATTTTAAGCTTCAGGATCCTCACTTGCACAGGCTCCGTCCAAGGTCCTGAGAGTAACCTTAGAGATGTACTCACATAGTCATATTTCTGCAGACTTAATTGTGTCCCCCAAAAGTTCATATCTTGAAGCCCTAACCCCTAATATGACTGTATTTAGAGATAGAGCCTGAGAGGAGATAACTAGGTTAAATAAGTTCATAAAAGTAGGGCCCTGATCTTACAGTATTAGTGTTTTGATAAGAAAAGACACCACAGAGTGCTGTCTCTCTCTCTCTCTCCCTCTCTCTCTCCGTCTTTCTTTTTCTGCCATGTGAGGACGCAGTGAGATGGTGGCCAGTTCCAAGTCAGGAAGAGAGTTCTTATAAGAAGTCCACTATGCTGGCATTCTGATCTCAGACTTCCAGCCTCCAGAACCGTTGGAAAATGAGTATCTGTTGTTTAAGCAACCCAGTCTGTGGGGTTTTGTTATGGCAGCCCAAGATGACTGAAACACTTAGAGTTTTGGAGACTTAGCAAAAATGAGGAATTTTAACTACCTTTGGTTAAGACCACTGTCTTTTTCTATTTCAGCTTCCCCTCTACCACATTTCCTGTTGTGTGTGATGATGTAGAAGTGGCTATGGCAATTTTGGGGATATTACTGAGTGTCAATTGAGCTGGGGATGCATTCAGTTTGGTTTGGTTTTAGTGAGATATAAGTATATAGGCTCACTATGACTTTGTTAATTATTGTTATATTCTCTGTATAGAAAATAATAATATAAAAATTATTATCATACAAAGAGGCAATCAAAGACTAGGGAGCCAGATTTTTGGAGGAAATATTATAAAACCATGTCATATCTTAATTTACTATAAATACACATTCTGGATTTTGTGACATTTGTGTAATTTAATATTATAACTAATAATACTTTGTCATTATTCCCTAATTTAAATAAACACATTTAAAAATTATATTACTATAATTTAAATAAATAAATTTCACTTTCACACTACTTTTGTTTCTACAATTTTATATTATTTTCCTTGAGTTACCAATATTGTATAAACATGAGTCTTCAAAAACATAGAAGTATCCCTTAGAGTAGGTCCTTTCCAACCCTCAGCTTGTACAATTTAGGAAGAATGAGAGCATGAAGCAGTGGATCAGAGGGCCCAACTTCATGCAGCCAGTTATGGTAGGAGCTATGAAGAGCTATAATAAATACAGGAGCACAATCTGACCTAAAAGGAGCAGCAGCTACTGGACACCAACATAGTGCTGTCAATCTGGTAAGGATACAGGTCCAGAAAAACTGGCTATGTGGAAATTTAAGTGAGATTTCTGAAAGGTTAAGGAAAGCATTTTAATTCAAGTTTTTGTGAAACTTGGGATTTGGCCATTGGTCATTTTGTGATTTCTGTAGGTAAATTACTCGCTGGTTAATTTATATGCCAGAAGATTTCCTCAGATACTACTTCCTACTGGCAAGCTCCAGTCTTATATAAGAAAGGACACGCCAAAACATGTTTCTTCACTGGGACTCAGTGGTCTTATCTGGAGCTAAATATATTTGAGAAGTGATATAACATTGTGGTAAAAGCATAGACTAAGATTCTAGACTGCCTGGGTTTGAATCCCACTCAGTCCCATTGCTTACTAAATGCTTAATCTTAGACAAATTCTTCAGTCTTTCTGTGTTCAGGTTCATCAGTTGTTAAAGGAGAAAATGGTAATACCCAACTTCATGCTTTGAAGATGAAGTAAATTAATAAATGCTGAGTGCTTAGACAAAGTGTGACCTATCATAAGTACCATAAAAGTGTTAGTTATTTTTTTTTTCCCTTTTGACCACTCTGAGTTTAGCCATTTTACAAGGATTAAATTAATTCCATGCTGACTGTATCCTGGATTCAGTGGGTATTAAGCCTGTGATTAAAAAATGGCCTTCGGCTGAAAATACACTGCTTATGCTGGTGATGTTCTCACCATTCATTAAGTTCTTGAAATCTCTAAGAGAATAGGAACTAACTGACCTTTCTGGAGGATCTTATTCACAATTACCTAAGGTGCTGATTAGGAGCAGACAAAAGGAAGGAGTTCTCTGATCTTCCACCTTACTTCCTAAAATGGCAACTGTTCCATGACTGAATGCCCTGTGGAAACAACTCTTACGGCAGGAGCAAGTTCACGTACTGAGGGCCAGATCCAGTGATTCTTTCAGTCTGTCCTTATACTGGCACACCTTGGAGACATTGTCTGTTTAGTTCTAGACCACTGCAATAAAGTCAATATTGCAATAAAGTGAGTCACACAAATCAAAGTTTTTGGTTCCCCGGTGCATATAAAAGTTATGTTTACACTATACTGTAGTCTATTAAGTGTGCAATAGCAGTATGTCTAAAAAAACAAGGTACATACCTTAATTACAAAGCACTTTATTACCAAAAAATGCTAACCATCATCTGAGCCTTCAGCGAGTCATAATCTTTTTGCTGGTGGAGGATCTTTCCTCAGTCTTAATGGCTGCTGACTGGTTAGGGTGGTGGTTGCTGAAGGTTGGAGTGGCTGTGGCAATTTCTTAATATAAGACAACAGTGAAATTTGTCACATCAATTGGCTGTTCCTTTCATGAATAGTTTCTCTGTAGCATAAAATGCTGTTTCATAGCATTTTATTCACAGTAGAACTTCTTTCAAAATTGGAGTCAATCTTCTCAAACCTTTCCACTGCTTTATCAACTAAGTTTACGTAACATTCTAAATCCTTTGCTGTCATTTCAACAATCTTCACAGCGTCTTCGGCAGGAGTAGGCTCCATCTCAAGAAACCACTTTCTTTGCTCACCCATAAGTAGCAATGTCTCATCTATTAAAGTTTCATCATGAGATTACAGCAGTTCATTCACCTCTTCAGGCTCCACTTCTAATGCTAGTTCTCTTGCTATTTCTAACACATCTGCAATTACTTCCTCCACTCAAGTCTTGAACCCCTCAAAGTCATCCACGAGGGTTGGAATCAGCTTCTTCCAAACTCCTGTTAATGTTGATATTTTGACCTCTTCCTTTGAATCAGGAATGTTCTTCATGGCATCTATGATGGCAAATCCTTTCCAGAAGGTTTTCAGTTGACTTTGCCCAGATCCATCAGAGGAATCACTATCTATGGCAGCTGTAGCCTTATGAAATGTAGTTCTTAAATAATAAGACTTGAAAATTGAAATCACTCCTTGATCCATAGACTGCAGAATGAATGTTGTATTATCAGGCATGAAAGCAACATAAATCTTGTTGTACATCTCCATCAGAGCCCTTGGGTGACCAGGTGCCTTGTCATGAACAGTAATATTTTGAAAGGAATCCTTTTTTCTGAGCAGTATGTCTGAACAGTGGGCTTAAAATATTCAGTAAACTGTGTTGCATACAGTTATGCTGTCATCAAGGCTTTGTTGTTCCATTTCTAGGGAACAGAGAGAGTAGATTTAGCATAATCCTTAAAGGTGTTAGGATTTTTGGAATGGTAAATAAGCATTGGCTTTAACTTAACGTCACCAGCTGCATTAGCCTCTAACCAGAAAGCCTGTCCTTTGAAGCTTTGAGCCCACACACTGACTTCTCCTGTCTAGGTATGAAAGTCCTAGATGGCATCTTCTTCCAAAATAAGGCTGTTTCATCTACGTTGAAAATCTGTTGTTTAGTGTAGCAACCTTCATTAATTACGTGAGCTAGATCTTCTGTATAACTTGCTGCAGGCTTCACTTTGCACTTTTATGCTATGGAGAGGGCTTCTTTCCTTAAACCTCATGAACCAACCTCTGCTGGCTTCAAACTTTTCTTCTGCAGCTTCCTCACCTCTCTCAGCCTTCATAGAATTGAAGAGAGTTAGGGCTTTGCTCTGGATTAGGCTTTGGCTTAAGGGAGTGTTGTGGCTGGTTAGATCTTCTACCTGGACCACTAGAACTTTCTGCATATCAGCAATAAGATTTTTTCACTTTATTATCATTCTTGTGTTCGTGGCAATAGCACTTTTAATTTTCTTCAAAAGCTTTTCCTTTGCATTCATAACTTGGTCAACTGTTTGGCACAAGAGGCCTAGCTTTTGGCCTACCTTGGCTTTCAACATGCCTTCCTCACTCAGCTTAATAGTATCTAGATTTTGATTTAAAGTGAGAGATGTGCAACTCTTCCTTCCACTTGAACACTTAGAGGCCATTGTAGGGTTATTAATTGGCCTAATTTCAATATTGTTGTGTCTCAGGGAATAAGGGGCTCAAGGAGATGGAGAGAGACAGGAAAAGGCTGGTTGGTAGAGAAGTCAGAACACACCCAACATTTATTGATTAAGTTTCTGTCTGATATGGGCGTGGTTTGTGGCACCCCAAAACAATTTCAATAGTAACATCAAAGATCACTGATCACAGATCACTGTAACAAATACAACAATAATGAAAAAGTTTGAAGTATTGCAAGAAGTACCAAAACATGACACAGAGACACAAAGTGAACAAATGCTGCTGGAAGAGTGGTGCCAATAGATTGCTTGACACATGGTTGCCACAAACCTTCAATTTGCAAAGAATGTAATATCTATGAAGGACAGTAAAGCAAAGCACAATAAAACGAGCTCTGCCTATACTCGTGTTTTTGTGTTTCATTGTCCAGTTTTTGTATGTTTTTGTCCAGTTTCATTTCTCATAAAGTAAATAGATTATAGGTCTGTGTTAAAACAAATTGTTGCCAGAAAGAAACATTGCCTCGTGAGATCTTGGGTGCCTTCACAAGGAGGAGGACTCCAATCAAGGAATTTGACCAAAGCTCAAAATGAAATCTTGGAAGAATTCCATCTGAGTTCTTTCCATTAATCTCCACCAGGTGGCAAATACTGAGCTTCTCCAGAAACCTCAAGAAACTTCTCAAAGTGCACCAAGCTTTCGCAGACCCTAAGATCCTATACTTTCAGAAATAATCCAGTTCTTTGCCTCAGAAAAGTGTGGGCCATTCTTTGATGGAAAATGTCATTCATTCCAATATACCAAGCACTACAGATAGAAGGAAATGGAAGATATAGTCCTTGCCTTCAAGTGGCTCATGGTTTAGTATCACAATAAATATATTTTGAATAGTGAAGACATGAATGAATGAATAAATAAGTGACGTGTGATTAAGTTATAAAGTCTCTCTAAGTCTCCATTTTCTTATTTTAAAATAAGACTAATAGTACAATTCATCTCATAGGATTTAAAGTGGGAACGTTGAGATGATGAATGAAAAGGGTTTTAGCACAGTGTCATGCACAGACTAATCACTAAATAAATTTTTTGGATTTTTTGTTATGGATGTAACATTTTAACATTATTATTGAATGTACACCTCATTTAGTGGTTAGTATTGACCTCTGTGCTACAGCACTCAAAATGTGAATAATTAAAATATACTTGATAATTCTTTCTTTCACATCATAAACATTGCCAGCACAGTAAAAACTTTTGTGCTAAAATATTCACTGTGATTTTTGCATAAGATTAAGTAAATTAGACTAATTTTGCATAGGATTCATTAAATATTCACCAAGTTATCTTCTCAATTATGATTTCTATATAAGGCTAACTTTATTTGAACATAAAAGTTTTCTTGGAATAAAATAAACCATTAAAAGTAACTAAGAAATATCAACACTTTAAGTAATTAAAGTGTTTATTGAAAAAAGTAGAATATAAAATTTATTTTGATGCATTTAAAATTTGTAATATATTGCGAAAATTAGAAGGTCCTATGTTAGAATTATTTTCACTTGTGTTGTATGAGTGCGAGCTAGTACCTTCTGTCTGTCCCTGCAGAACGGCTCTTCACCTTTCTCTACCTTTATTGGGCTCCATCAGTGGATCCTTTTGGCTCCTGGATTCAGTTTGTGCTCAGCCAATGGGAAGCCTGAACAGGAAGTCAGGATAATCAATCCCTGGCTCCTTCTTCGTAGGGTTGTTTCGATATCATGTGTCTCTGGATTGAAGGTCCCAGCCCTTCTCAAACTGACCCGATTTCCATCAGTCTCTCCTCATGCATGGGTTTGGGTAACCAGCAACTTCCTCCCCACCTCCCTTCAGGTCGCAGGGTGGTAACGACAGCTGCTCTTGTTGACCCTGTGATTTTGCACTATCTCCTGAGGTTTCCCTACATTCTGCCCACACTTTAGAAATAGTCTCCTTTTTAAGCTCTCCTTGAATTATTCTAATTTAAGTATATCATCTGTTTCGTGCTAAAATCCCAGTGAAAACAGGCAGTAAAAAAATAAGGCAAATGATTTTTTTTTACATAAAAAAAAACTTGTCTCTGAAAAACGGGAAAAATCTGTACTTTTACATTTTGGGGGAGGCAGAAAGCATAGTGTTGAGAACGCAATGTTTTCTATTAGACTATTTAGAGCCAAATTCTGATTTGGTCATTTATTACTTGTTATTTACTTTATTTCTCTGAAAGTCAACGTTCTCTCTTATAAAATGGGTTAATAGTAAATGGTCACTTGCATCTATTTCATACTATTTATGTTCATGATGTGGAAAAATCATATGTAAAGTGTTTAGCACAGCACTTGGCACTGGGTAATCTTTCAGTGAAGGGTAGTGCCTACTTTTATTATCTGCATTGGATAACATTGCAAACAAGTTTATATTTTAGGGCTTAAATTACTTTTTTTAATTACCATCATAAATTTAAACGCCATTAAAAAATCTGTATTCGTGAATATTTAGAAGTAATTTTAAGTTATAATTCCATTATAAAATAGAACATGCTCTGAGTCATTATGTTGGAAATATTTGTTTTATTAACTGTCTAAATGTAACCTGTAGGTTTCAGGTTCTTTACTACCTTCATACACTATTACCTGATAGAATCAGAATAGTCAAACTAGTAGAGCTGGATCATAAATCAAAGAAACATTTACTAAACTTCTCCCTATCAAGGTGTCACTCTAAACCAGTGTTCTTCACTGCATCCCCGCAGGTACTAGACTTGCCTGGGAGGTTCCTCAGGAACTATCTGAAGCAGTGAGCAGGGAACTCAGGGGGTACCATTCAAGGTTCATAACCAGAGCGGCATCAGGTTTTCCTCTTTTTAAAAAATACTATAACAGAGTAGATGGCTTCTTTGAAAGGAACGTTTCATAGTTAAGTTTAACTTATAGAAATGAAAAGCTACATAAAAAATATATCTGCTCATTTCTCTGTCAGTTGCATATTTTTTCAGCCCTAACATCTCTATAAAATGTATTATACTTAAGTGTATATAATTGGCCATTTATACACATCCTAAATTTGAGTATTTATATCAAAATCTTCCAAATTATTTTAATGTGATTCCTTACTGTTTTTCTAATTTCAAGAGCAATGCATACTTATGGAAGAAAACTTGAAAATAAGACAAAAAGTATAAAGAATAATCCATAATCTCATGATGAAGAAGCAAACACTGTTAATATATTAGCATGTTTACAGCCCACTATTTTCTATAGAAAGCTCAATTTTAGATATAAGCTGCTATTTCATTTTGTTACTGAAATTACTATAAAGATAATTAGGCAACCTGTTTTAAAATAGACATTATGCAACAAGAATTTTTCCATGACATTACAAGTACCTTGAAAACACCATTTTAGCAGTAGAATAATCCCTTTATAAATGTGCATAATTTAAACACCCTATTTTTGTACATTGAGATTCTTGTCAATTTTTCTCTATTGTAAATAACTATATAATGATAATCCTTGTAAAGAAATATCTATATACTTATCAGATTACTTCCCAAGAATTTTAGAGAGCTAATAACTGACTTAAAGAATACGAACATATTTAGCCTCTTAAAATATACTGCTTTATTATTTCTGAAAAATTTTTACAGATTTTCACATAAAAGCAGGAAACATTCCTTCCTCCTTATTTTGCTTTGCTAGTTTAACAGATGAAGGATGATATCTTATTGATTTATTTGCATTTCCTATTTTATACTGAGACATTATTTTTTTTCATTTGAGTATGCTATTTGCATTTCTTCTGTGTGTTGTGCAGTGTTTTCTTTGGAAGTCTTTTCGGTTTTTTTTTTATACTGATAATAGCAAGAAACAGACAGACAAATTACAGATTATACTTTTAGAGACATCAGAGATCTGTGGAAGCCGAGAAGACTAGATGAACTAAAATTCCATAAAGAGGAGAACCATTCAGCTGTGAGCTGGTGGATAAGCAGCTGCTTTTAGAATGAATGCACTTTCTGATTTAGGGCATAGGCTTAGGATCAGACAGCGGACTGTTGCTAGAGAACGGGAAACAAGTAAACCTTTGAATTGATGTGAGGGACTGGAATGAAAAAAATATGAAGATTTTTGATGACTGATATATAATCCCGGTTTCCCCTGCACAACCTTGGCTGAATTGTTGGACGGAATGCTAGTCTAAGGAGTTAAGAGGAAAGCCCTGAAAAGGAAAATGCAATCTCTCATAGAGTTTCACTGCTTAGGAGTTTAAGACCTACCACTGTCAAAAGTAAATAGGATTGAAGCAGAAGCAAAACAGCCCAGAGATGAAGGTGCTGGAATGAGTGGTGAATTTACGTTGAGAATCTACAGCTAATATTATGTAGGAGCACTGACTCAGGGCTCAGATGGAGGTTGCAAGTCCAGTGGCAGAAGGTAGCTGCTGTACTACAGAGAAACCACAGAGATTTGGATGTTGGTGTGTGCTGGTGTGATAAAGTCAGAGGATGGAAGAGCCCTCAAAACCAAAGAGGCAATTGCCCCTCAAGACACTTGTCAATTTTTGAAGTATCGCTGGGCAAAAGCTAAAGAGAAAACGTTAAAAAAAAATCTCAGGAAGAACTGAGCCCTCATAGGCATTCAGTATAGACAAAGACCCATAAGATGCTCAATTAAAAGTCCTGAAGGACTACAGAATTGTGGTGTAATGGTGGTTAACCAAAAGTAGCTGAATTTTCTGAAACATCCACCCTGCACTCAATGAGCTTAATCCTATATTGGATGGAGGTGACCAGTCCCAAAACCTAACTGAGGGAAAAAGGAATCCTCTCTGGTAATGAATATTTCACCATTTTCAGCCTCTACACTTCTTTTATACATAGTGTCTTCCAAATGATTAAAAACTAAGAGAAGGGTGAATTTTATGACATACAAATTCTATATTAATAAAGATTTAAGAAACCAAATAAACATATGAATAGTATGGCTATCTGATAAACAACCTAGAGAATAAAATAGATAATGGAAAAAGATGATCAAATACTGATGTTAGTACATGAGGAACTTACAATAATTATGATTAATATGTTAAAAATAGAGAAAAAGATGGTCAACAGAGAGGAAAGGATGAACATTTTCACCAGCTAATGCAATCTAAATAATAATAATAGTAATTACCAAATAAATATTCTAGAACTGAAAAATGAAATATCTGAAATTAGCAACTCAGTGGATGGTTTTAATAGCAGACTGTTTAAAGCATGACACAGAATTGTTGAAGTGGATGATATATTGATAAAACATGGCCATGCTGAGGCATAGAAAGCAAAAAGGAAAAGACAAAACAGAGTATAAGTGATTTAGACCATTGGTCATACAGTCTAACAAATAGGTAATTTGAGTTTCCTCAAAGTCCCATCCATAGAGAATTGTTACTATTTGACCTGTCTGGCTGCTCCCTGGAAAAAGTCTCTTCTCAGTGTTTGTCTTTATTTAACCTGACTCAGAGGTCATTGGAGGCAAACAGCACTATCCCCAGGATATTTGTCAAAAACGATCAGCAACAATTGTTCACCACTGCAGCTGCCTAAGGTGTCCAAACAGGAGGCCGACCAGAAAAGTTAAAAGGAAAATCTAGGGAATAAGATGTTCATAGAGGCTTTGAAAATTTGTCACCTATTTCTGGTTGTCTAGAAAGACACGTGCATATGCAGAGCTGTGAACATTCCCAGAAAAGACCTTAGAAGGTCCTAATCTCTCATTTCTGGATCATCTTGAGGCTCAGTAGAAACAGGAAGTGAAGGCTAAGGCAGTTGTAAACTGCAATGAAATGTGTCCCAACACACATACACATAGCCCTTCAGCAGAGGCCGAGAGATTTACTAGTTCAGGGCTAACTAAATTCAGCAACATATAAAAAGGATTTTACCCCATGATCAAGTAGGTTTATTTCAAGAATGCAAGGTTGTTCAACATCTGAAAATCAATTAATGTAATAGATCACATTAATAGGATAAAGACAGAAACAACACAATCATCCCAATAGATTCTCATCTATTTGAAGCATTTGACATCTAATATCCTTTCATAAAAACACACACACATACAAACTAGGAATAGAAGAGAACTTCTTTAACCCAGTAAACCTCATCTATGAAAAAACATCAACTAACGTCATATTTAATGGTATAAGACTAAGTATTTTCCTCCTAAAATCAGACACAAACAAAAAAAAAGGTGACTGTTCTTACCATTCTCATTCATCACAGTGCTGAGAGTTCTAGCCAGAGTAGCTAGGCAAGAAAAACAAATGCCACTTAGATTAGAGAAGTAAAACCATCTCTATTCAGACCTAATATCATTTTGAAAATTTGCTGACTTCAGTATGTTGGGTATAAAGAAAGATGCAATAAATTTCAAATAGTTGAAATCACTGAGAGTAAATATGTCCCTGATCACAAGGGAATGTAACAAGTACTTAATAATTTTAAGATAACTGGAAAAATCTCAGAAGTCTGGAATTTGAATAAGAGAGTTCTAAATAAATAACAAGTTTGGTGAAAGATGAAATAAAAAAATTAGAAAATAATTTGAACTAAATTGTAATTAAGATATGACATATCAACTCTTGTAGGAGATAATGCAATGCTTAGAGAGAAATGTATAGCCTTAAATGCATATATTAGACAAGAAAAAAGGCCAAAAACATCGATGATTTAAGCTTCTAACCAAAGAGGCTAGAATGAAAGAGACAAAATTTGAATAAAGGAAAGGGTCGAATATAGTAAATATAAAATAGAAGTCAATGGAGTTATAAATAAAAACATAGAAAATAAAAACTATTTCTTTGAAAAGATTTTAAAAATTAATTAATTCCTAGCAAGACTGATAGGGAAAAAGAGGAAACAAAAAAGTATCAATACTAAAAATACAAAAGAGACTATCACTACAGGTTTCACAAACATTAAAGCAATAATAACAAAATATTATGAATAACTTTATACAAAAAATCGACAATTTGAATCTGATGGAAAAAATCCTTAATTAAAATCCAACTTCCTGAAGTTATTAAAAGGAGAAATAGAAAATATAAATACTCTGGCGTCTACTATAGAATCTGAAAATGTTATTACAAAACTTTCCACAAGGAAATGTTAAGACCCATGAGCTTCATCAGTGATTTCTTCCAAACATTTAAGGAAGAAATAATAGGTATATTCAACAGACTCTAAGAGAGAGAGAAAAAAAAAGGATTAACCCTTTCCAACTTGTTTTATGAGAAGGAATAATCTGTATACTGTGGGGGCCTGGAATTGGCCACCCCAAGATATGTCTTTTTGGCATGATGATTATTGGGGGCTGGTTACTTTGCAGACAGCAAAGCAACTGAAAAGTAGAATTTACTTACCCTTTGTAAGAGACATTTACATTGTAAAGGAAATCTCCATCTGTAAAGATATCTCCCTCTCTGTACCAGGAAGAAGGGGAGATGACCTTATCTCTAGAAACTCTTAATCAATGGGGAAGGCAAGGACTTAAATCTGCATTTGTTTATTGTGCTTGTCTGGTAACCTCCTGTAACTGACTCCCCCCACCCCCAACATCCTCCTTTAGCTGGATATGATGGTTGGGGTGGTGGTTTCGGCCATTTTGGCGAGTTGCTCGGCTTGCCTGTGCCTCTCTCATGTATACATTGACAAATAAAAATGGCAAGCAATAGGATATATTGGAGTACATGAGGAAGCTATTTGGTGTAAACCTAATTCTGCCTGACTTTGTTTTTTCCAAAAGGGCCTGACTGTGGCCATTGAGCACTCGCTGTACATCTGCCTTAAAACATTACTATGGCAAGAACAAATGGCCTTAAGATAAAGGTGCAACTTCCCCACTCATTGGCATTTCCTTAAGGATAAGCACCTTTCCTTGGGCTAGGAACTGATTTCTGCACTCACCTTTGACCACCCAGCTCACCTGTAACCACCCAGCTCCAGACAACAGACCTACCACCCTGCTGTGTTCACCCAGACAGCAGACCTACCTGCTGTTTCCATCAATCGCTGTGCTGACAGAGCAGTCTCGTGACTATTGTAAAACGGACATTTCAATCCTATGTGAAACATTCTGTTTGGGGGTATATAACCCCTCTGTGCACCCAACTTCTTCGGTGCCCTTTCTTCCTTTGGGAAGAAAGGCCCCACGCCATGGTCCTCAAATTTTAGATAAAGCTTTGTTTAATTTTCTCTTGCTATTCTGTCTCATGTGAATTTAATTCGTTCTCCAGTGAGACGAACCTAGAGAGGGTAGAGGAAATGTCTTTCTCCCGTACAATACTAACATGTGACAGGGGAAATAGAAAAGTAGAAAATGACCAACCAATCTCTCACAGGTATAGATGAAAAACTCATGAAGTAAATACTAGCAAATGGAATCTAGTGAATATACATACAATCACCAAGTGGAGTGTGTTACAGAAACACAGGGTAGATAGAATCAAGGTATTTCATCTGATTAATGGATTAAAAAACAAGAAAATCATAATTTCATTGAAAGATGCAGGAAAATGTACTTGATATAATTTTGTTCCCATTGGTGTGTTTTTGGAATGTGGCAATCTAAGCACAGAGGTGTCATTTCAGTTCTCTGAGGAATGTTTTTCTCTTGGTAAAATGCAATGACATAAAATAGCAAGCATGTTTCCAGCCTCTGCTTGTGCCATGGCTGTTAGTAATTTAGTGACCAATGCTTTCTCAAATAGCTTGCCCAGAAAATATTTTATTGTGCTTTTCTAACACATAGGTGTTTTTCTGAGTACCTTCTGGTGGGAACAAAAGGGGAAAAAGAGAAACTGGTAGGCCTCCTGGTGCTCCACTGAAATCTCTACTCTCACATATTAAACTTTGACCTAAGGGCTCTTCAAAGATAGGCTCAGAAGCTAAAAATAATCTGAAAAACATTGTCTTTCCATTCTAGCATTAGCTATGGAATATTTCTTCCTTTCCCTACTGAGAAGTAATATCATCCTTCCCTAAGATAGCTTGTATACACTCTGGACTATGCAAATTTTGGAATGTCTTTTGGTATTCTGGTACAAATATAACACTATTTAATTATTACAGCTTTAGAATTTTTTCAATATGTGGTAGATTAATTTCTCCCTTTAAATTTTTGCATATATTCTTGGTTATTTTCATGAGGGACTTCAGAAACCTCTATTATTTTGTAAGTCATTTTGAAAGAAATTAAGTAAATATTTAAAGTAATTCAAAAATAATTGAAATCTTTGCAGTATTCAGTGTACCATCTCAGAGCAGAATGTTGAATCTCCTCTTACTAAATATACATTTCATATTTTTTTTGGTTCTTGGTTTTATTTGTGAAGATTCCATAACGTTATTCCTAGATACTTATATTTTGCCACTAATTTTTGTTAATAGAATGTCTTTCTTATATTTTCTAAATTGTTTTTGATGGTATATAGCAAACATATTTTGCTTTTATATTTCATAGTGGTTCTAATTTTTTTCCATTGATTAATTTAGACTTTTGAGTCCCTCTTAAATTAGCTCACAAATAATTAGAACATGATCTTACTTGTGTTTTTGTTTTAATTAATTTATTAAAGCTCCAGAATATGATAAAATAAATATAATTTTCCAAAAATTTGAAGAAATTTATGTTATGATTTACACCTCAGGGAGAATAGATATTTCCAGTGAAACTTTTTAATATTCATTTTGTATTTGATCTGGAATTGTTTAGAGCCAGGAGTAGCAATTTTGTAGGTGTCTGATGGAAGAAATCTTTCATTTCCTTGCAGTTAAACTATGCTTTAAAGTTGCACATTATGCTCAGGAATATTCTGAATTGATCTAAGAGAATTCCAAAATGTGTAAATAGAATTCTAAATTTGTATTGTCATCAATATGTCCCCACTGTAAATGAATAAAAATCGGCAAAAGAAAGCATGAAAATTAACAGCAAAATAGAAATAGCCTGGGAACTTATTGAAGACTCCATTTTACAGTTACCTGTGAGGCTCAGGAAAATTATCTCATTAGTTCACTCAAGAGCTGGTCCTCCCATTTATGATCTAATAGAATGACATTTTATTTATATATAGTTAATAATGTATACATCAAAATCCATTTTGATTAAGATCGTGTTCGAAATAATAAAGCACTTATACATTATCAATAATTACACACTGTGGATTGTTTTATTCTACTAATTATGTATCATTTTATGTATAATAAAGGATTGTTAAGAGATATCTTTGATCTCATTATCCTCTAGTTCATCTGTAACTTGGGTTATTATTCATTGAAAACATGTCTTGAATAACTACTATATGTTAAAGCATATATGCTTACACTGTCCAATACAGAAGCCATTAGTCACATGCAACTATTGAACACTTAAGATGTGGCTGGTCCAGATGGAGATGTGCCGTAAGTGTAACATACATAACAGATTACACAAACTTGGTATATATAGAAAAAGAGAACATGAAATATCTCATTAATAATTTTCATATTGATTACATTTTGAAATGCTCTTTGAATAAATTGGGTTACAGAAAATGTTATTATATGAATTTTGCTTTTTAAATTTTTTAATGTGGCTAATAGAAATTGTAACTTATTCATGTGACTTACATTATACTAATATTAGACAGAGTTGGGACATTTATGGTATAGATATAAAAATGCATATACCTTGCTCTCAAAGAGTGACAATTATTATTTCTGATACTTTTTAGTTTATTGAAAACTCACAATGCCTAATCAGGTAATATTTCGTATTTATTTTACACTCTAGGTAGGTAAGACTTGAAGCGGTTAAGTAGTTTTGTCAGTGTTTTAGAGTTGGTAAAGATAGAAGGTAGAATTTAAACCTAACCTTATCTAGCACTCAAAGGAATTTTTTCCTCTTTGGATCTCTAGAGGGGGCATAGGCCCAGTAAAGAATAATCAAAATATAAAACCACGGATTTTGGCACATGAACAGGTTCAAAGCTGCTTCCTGAAGAGATTTTTAGCTCTCTCTATAGTCTACTTCATGCAGAGTTAAAAGGCTATTTGAGAAATGATACAAATCTGTTTCTTCATATTCTTTATCTGAAAGTCAACTTTTCACCTCCATATTTGGTTTTTAATAAAAGCCTCATGCTCTTTCCAGCAAAATCTTACTGTTGAGTCAATTCCTTTCCAGTGTTGCTGAGTTAATTGATATGAGAGTGAGACATGGTAAGCTTTCACTCTTTTCAAATCCTAAAGCAAAGCCTTTGCACCAAATAATACCACCACAATGCTATACACTTTTATGATGGCTCTTCTACTTTCCCTCGGAAAACTTTCAGCATTTAGAAATATGCTCTTGGGTTTCTATCATAAACAAAGATAATAAGTAGGAAAAAAAAGAAAAGAAAAGTGAAAAAGAAATCATGCTGTTGGCAGCATGATTCAGAAGTTGTTCACATCAATCTAATCATATTTCATTTCCCTGGCCTTAGTCATATTGTGAGTGTCTGGTATTGGAAGGGAGGCTGGGAAATATAGACCCTGATCAAGTGTCTACGTGCCCGGAGATGCTACTAATAACAGGAAGGAGAGAATCGACAGAGGGTTGCAATTAGTACTGTCTCCACATGTTTGCCTAATGCCTTTCCAAAAAACTTCAAAGTTATGTTGAAAAGATACAGTCTCTATTCTCAGATCCATCACTTACTCTTTTCTAACTGTAGTCAAATTGGTGTATTCTCCAAATGTTCAGTTCTTTTTAACATGTGAAATGAAGATATTTATCCCAATGATGTTAATATTCCAGACTTACTGGGGGCCTCAATGATTACAGTGTGTAAAGATACACTGTGAACTATAAAGCTCTAAATTAAATCAAAATGAGATATTTTAATTGTGAGAGAAGAATTGCTCTTTTAAGTATCATCATTCAAGAGCTTTCAAAATTGGGGCTTAGGACAACTAAAAATGATGTAACTGTTATATTCATCAAATTACCAAAAAGAGATAATTCGAAATGCAAATAATTAAAAATGGAAACAGAAAGAAAATATTTCAGATGAAATATTTATAAGACATCACAATTGAGCATGCAATATGATTTATGCACATAAACACACTCACACACACAAACACAAAATACACACATATTTTTCATTTAACATTGGCAAAATTCTTTAAAGTAAGCTTTCCATTTTCCAAATGAAGAAAATTGAGGTTCAGAGAGATTATGTAACTAAGCTGGGAAGAAACTGAATTGATATTATAATTCATATCATGATTTTAATGCCAGAACTAACGCTTAAATATTTATCCACACTTTATAATGATTGAGCCAAAGATTATTTTATTACTGAATCTTAGGTTAAAAATAGCAGTAACAATACCAAAAGTAATCTTACTACATTGATGTTAATTCTAAGCATTACCCCTTTGCTTTACAGCAAAGATATTAGAAGCTTCAATTGAGTTACGAATAATTAAATAGGAAAAATGTATGTGTTTTTACTATTTATCTGCTTAATTCATAATAAGATTTTCTAGGTATAAAATATATCATAAAGAATTCATGTCCTAATGATGGGGATTGTAAAATTTTATTGATTTTGTTAATTTTGCTAAATATGAGATACTTAACATTGGAACCATATCTTTTTCTATGTTGTCATTGAATGAACTGAAAATGTTTTCTTCCTGATGAAATATACATATTTTGTTTAGTTTAATAGAAATCCATATTGATTCATCATCCTTAGTCCGCTGGAGACAAAATGCAAACGTCAAACTACAAGATTGTCAGCTTCATCGAAGAGTAAATTTCCTTTAAAGCGGAGATGTGGGGAATTGAATTTGCTTATTGTAAATGGAATAAAGATTGGATTGCAGCCTGCTTCCCAGAATGATTGAATCCTTTCTGGGTGACGCAATATTAAATCAGATGATTAGCAAGACACTATATTTTTTTCTTTTATAATGTGAGTGGATCAACTTTCAGGGTGAGTACCAGGAGGTATGCATCCAGCCACTCAATCAGTTGGAAAACTGATTAATGGAAACCTCTGGAAAATTAACGTCTTTTTAAATGTTAAGATTAGTACCGAACCTGTTCCAACTTCCAGTTATATATCCACAGAGAAATAGAACCAAAAGCAATTCTTTAACCCTAGGTTGCACAGTTGGGGGGCGGGAAATATGCCACTGAGAAGGTTTCTGAATGTTGCTTGCCCTTCCCTGCAAATCCATCCAGGTAATGAGCAATTCACACCTGTAATAGGGAATTGCTGCCTCAGTGAAACACTTAAAGGTATTATGAGCTTTCTTTGAATACTGGGAAATATAAACGTCAAACTGATCTCATCTGGAACCACTGAATTCTTACGTTTCTTTGACAAGTGTATGTGGTAAATTGATAAGTATAATAGAAAAGAGAGAATGACAAAGAAAGGTTAAATCATTTTTGTGAAGTATCTTTGTATAGAATATAGGAAAACAAGTTTGGAGCACTTCTCTGGAGACTATCTCAATGCCATACAAAGCCAGTGCTTCTCAGTTCTCAACGACATGGTTTTGACAAAATTGTGCAATAAGCACTCTTCACCTGCCTTGATAATCCTTCACTATATGATCATGAGTACAATAACCTAATCCTCTTTCCCCACAACTACTTTTAAAATATATCCTCAGTTACTTTGCTCCTACTAACATTTATAACTAACAGCTTTAAAATATATCATAAGATGTATTTATACCATAACATTCCATGCCCCATAATTAATCTAATATTAGGATGCCCAGTGCTATCAATAATCCCCACCCTACTACATGAATTCTCAAATCTTCTCTGATAGAAAAAGACTCAAACTCTGATACTCTCTATTATATAATATTCAGATGTTCAGCAAATGAATTTAGGGTTTTATTTTCTCAAAAATATTTTCAGTATCGTGTCATAAATATTTATTTTATACTTTTGGTTATAATCTAATATATATTGACCATCTAGTTAGTTTTTTATTTCAATTATTATAATTTTAAGATCAAGAATTTCCAGTTGGTTCTCCTTTATGGTTTCCGATTGCTCTTTGCAGATGGTCTATTCATTCATTAAGACCGTATTTTCCTTTAATATATTTATATAATTATTTGAATATTTTATAATAGATGTAATTTGATAAATCCAACATTTGTGCCATCGCTAGCTTGGCGTCTATCGACTTTTTTTCAGCATGGAACAACACATTTTCATGTTTCTTTGACTAATAATTTTTTTAAATTTTATATTGGATATTGTGGATTATAAATTGTAGTGGTTCTAGATTCTGTTTTATCCTCTAAAAGCACTGATTTTTATTTTACTGGGCAGTTTAATTACTGGCTGATCACCTTGAACTTGAATAAGCTTGATTTTATGGATTCTGCACCTAGAGAAAGCCCAATGTGTTTCTCAGACCTCTTTAAATTAGCAAGAATAAGTCCCAAAACTCTCTATCCCATGTAGATACCATCAAGGCCTAGTTTCATACTGTTTTAGGGTCGGTCTATAGAAGTCTTATTCTAGAAGGAGGATGTACTCCATAACTCCTAAAGCATGGCCTCAACGGTATTTTCATTGATGAGGGATATATCAGAACCCCAATGTCCCCAGCACATCTCAGCCTCTAGCAACTATACTTCAATCTCAACCTCCTAGCTGCCAACTGCTGGTAAGGCTATAGTGTCTGATTCTGTGTATAGATAGCTCAGTCCTTAGCCAAGTACCTTGGGGGACATTTGTCTTGACTTCTTTGGACTTCTCTCTTCCACACTGTTCTTGTTCGTAGATTACAGCTGCCTCATCTGCCGCATACTCTGACTTTTGTCTTCTCCACTCAGCAGGACCACATGATTTGTTTGGACTCCACTTTACTGCACACTGGTGAGAAATTTGTCCCCAGAGAGAGAACAGCATTGAAGGTGGGATTTCCCTTGTGCATGTCATTCTCTCAAGGATAAAGTTCTTGCATTGGCTTCTATCTAGTGCTGAGAAACAGCTGATATATTTATATGTATATTTGTGTATATACATACATATGGACACACATTGGACACACATCTTTGTTTTTATTTTCTCACCATTTATAGTGGGAGGGATAGTCTGGAAGCAGACTATCTTTGTAACTTCATCCAGCTTTAAATGCTTTTTTCTGTCCATTATTGAATTCACATCTGCTAAGTGTATCTAGAAAATGTTTTTAAAAACCCAGGAATCATGATTTTAAGACAATATGAAAAGTAGTTATCATTAACTTAATACTTTTAGTAATGTGTTTTTAAGCAGTTGCAATCCACTGGCAGGAGACAGCCTTTAATCATTGTCCTCTATGAGCATCTGCATTAGGAAGCTTCTCTTACTTGTGAAGTTCCTACTAGGATGTGTATATGGATTCTTACACAATGAGTTAATCAAATCATTAATTAAATATCTAGGCACTGACTTCACTTCTGGTTTATCTTTTAAAGATCATAACTAATAAAAAAATTACTCCTGATTTACTGCGTTGCCAGCTAGTGGAACAGATTTCACTGCAGATGGTTTTGAGCCTCTATTAGCAGATACAATCTGCCAGCATTGGCTCTTGAAGCTAAATGGTAAGGAAATAATGATTTCCCTCCTTTGACTCTACCTCATTCACTAGCAATTCTTTATCCTATGGAATATGACTTTTCTTCTAAGTGACCTCGGGCTTATGGGAAATTTCAGAACTGCCAAGTCATGGCAAAAAGGTAGAACACCTGTAAGAGAGTAGTGTGAAATAAAGATTAAAATGTAAATAGGTAGACTGTAGAGGATATCAGAAGAAAGAAATTGTTATAAAACAAACCTAGAGAGGAAAATTTCACTAAAGAGTTTAATTTTATCTGTTATTCACTTGACCTTATCCAAGAGCCTTTAAAGGATTTTAAGGAAGTATGTAATGAGGGCAAGTCTTCATTTTGGTATGCCAAAGACACATCAACCACCCAAATGCCACAAGTGACTTTCCCAAGGTGAGATAACTGTCGTTGGCTGTGGTAAGGGTGTCCTTTATTCCTGCCCTCATTCCTCTCTACTATATTTTATTGCCAGGCACATTCTTCCCTGGGGCCATGCATTCAGAGTTATCCTCCTCTCATTGCAGGAGGAGGGTGTCTAGAGGATTGATCTTAGATTCATATGAGGATAAGCAATTTGATTAACTTAACATTCATCAAGAAGATAGATTTCAAAACCTCTTCTGTGTTAACAATGACATGTCATTTATTACTTGAACAATTTCAGATAAATGCCTTAATATCTGCTAGTGGGAATTTTTGGTAATTTCTAATGATATGAAAAGTACAAAGAAAAGTTCACTGAGAATATGATAATCTCTTGACTCCTAGACAGATTCTGGATAAGGAGAAGAGTTTGGAGTATCACAAGTAATAGAAGTTCACTTGTGACACACTTATTTAGCAGTTTAATGATGAGCAATTTAATAATGCAAAATATTTATATGCTTAAGCTATACTTACCATCCATAGCCGATTAGCAGTTTTGTTGTATTCCCAATTTTAATTTTAGTTGCTCACAGATTTGATGAGCACTATGAATCTTGATATTTTGCCACAAAAATAAAAGAATTTTAGATATGAAAGGTTGTTCTGCCCAACACTTTCCCCTTTTATTCTCTTTATTGAAACCTCTCCTGTTCTCTGCTCTTCCTCAAGTGTCGAGGTTTTCTAAATTTTCCCCATGTTCACCATTCTTCCTTAGATAAGCTATATTTAATCTCTCGTTCTCTCAAAATGTTTCACTAGGAAATAAAACCATATTAAGAACAGAGGGACCAAGATATGAAAGGCAGGTCAAAAACTGAAGAAATTCTTTTAAAATAAAGGAATTTACCCTCTTAAATTTTTTGATCCAGTCACATCAGAGGTAAGGATTTTAAGACAAGAGAGGGTCATAAGTAGACTGCCCAGAGGTCTGGGTGTCCCTTGGACAGGATTTAATCCCGTTGTCCTGACACCACATCTCATTAAAGTCCTCTGTTACTCAAAATTTAGATGACACATTTTATGATCATCATAGTCATAAGAAAGTAGCAGGAGGAATTTTAACCAGGAATTAATTTATTAAAGTTTTTTTTTTTTTTTTTTTGCCCGATCTTCTTTTTTGGGACCCAACAACGCCTCTACCATATTTTATCCTTTTTTTGCTTAACATACACGTCTAACCTAGAAAATATTTGGGGGATGGGCGCTGGGGAGGGAGGGAAGCTATCTACCCCTACTTGGTTTTGCCACCTTCAAACACTCCTAAGATATATGTGTATCCCTCTCCATTCCCTGTGTGATCAGATTTTAGAACTTTAACGGCAAGAAGAGTCTCCCTTATTTCTCCGCTGTCATGAAATCCTCTCTCTCCCCTGAGGCAATGAAAGCATAATGACCGAGTCACTTCGGCTAAGGTAGGGCAGGCGAAGTGGACCAGGACGAGAGCTTTATTAAAAAATTCCAAATACATTATTCTGCTACATGTATCTTTGATTTTTCTGGTAGTGCCTTTCATATCAAAGACCTCATTAAACATTTGGTGAGTGAACGATTGACCTGGAATGAACTATGTCCGTATATAAAATCTGAGGTGACCAGGACACCTTCCAACTTCAGAAAATAGTATTAGGCAGCTGTGACCCTTGAGAGACTATCGCTTCAGCTGGCGCTCATATAAATTCAGCATGTTAAAGAATGTTAATCTTTTGTTGTTGAATATTCAAGAGTATAGCAACTGGTTAGAAATTGCTTGAAATTTTTATCTGTTTATAAAAGTGTTCCCAGCTTTAAAATGAGCTGCTCCCAAACTTAGTGGAGCAATTTTAGTGAAGTGATTTTCATGAGGGCTGAGAGAGAGTTGGGGATGTGTGTGAAAAAAGCCTAAAGGAGCGTGTGTGGATTGGGCAAGTTGTAAAGTCACCATGGCGTCCACCTAAGGGATTGGCATCACAGCTTGTGCCTGGCAACTTTGGAGAGAAGGTTGAGGGTTTGAAGTAGAACAAAGTCTTTGTGAATTGCTATGTCAATTGAAAGGCATAAATAGGGCTGCTTTTATGGCCATGTGACAACGTGTGAATCTGAATTGGAAGAAAAATTTCTCCTTCCTTGGGCAAAGCACAGCACTGTTTTGGTGCATTGGAGCCTCTAGGGAACTCAGTATTACTCTGGCACCTTGAAAGTTTTATCGGAGTTATCTATCTTATGTCTATGTGTACCTTAGTACTAGCACCCATGAACATTAAGTGATATTGAGAGCAGATGAAGAAGATTATCAAGGCATCAGGTGAGAGAAAACTCAAAGTACCAGCCAACTATAGTATGGTGTATGTGGGAAGATGCTAATGAAGGAGGATTGTTCTTCATAAACCTGGAAGTTTGTCATTAGCATTAAAAGACATAAGCCACAGAAACAAGGATGATTATTCTTAAGGCAGCCCTATTTATACCCACTACTGTCTGACATGACTAGATGAAATAGAGTTTTCACGATTCACTTGAATATACTGTCTGTTTTCCAAAAGATCCTTCATGCACGATCCTGGAAGCGTCAGTTTAACAACTCAACTCCAATCAAGCTTGACTCTTGTTATGAACCTAGGTTAGGATCCCCAGATTATGAAATCAAAATGCAATCCACTTATTTTAATTTTAACTTTATATAAACAACAAATATATATATATATATTTTTTTTCCTCTGAGGAAGATTCAACCTAAGCTAACATCCGTTGCCAATCTTCCTCTTTTTTGCTTGAGGAAGATTAGCCCTGAGCTAAGATCTGTTCCAATTTTCCTCTACTTTGTGTGTGGGTTGCTGCCACAGTGTGACTGACAAGTGGAGTAGGTCCGCATCTGGGATCCAAACTCATGAACCTGGGCCTCCAAAGCGGAACACACCCAACTTAACCACTACGCCACAGGGCCGGCCCCAACAACAAATATAGTAATATAAGAATGTCCTAAATATTACCTGGGACATACATAGACCAAAAAAGGAATGTTTATCTAAAATTCAAATTTAACAGGGTGTTCTGTCTTTTTATCTGGCAACTCCACCACAGAGCTCTAGGCCTGCTACATCAGTAACCTCCATCGGCCGGGTAACCATCTCATCTTATTTCTTTGCAAACGTGAAGGCAGGGTGACTAACATATATGATTATATTTAACTGTAGCTCCAATCACTTAGCTCTCTTCCTCACTGGTATCCCTGCCTCTAGGTGGCGCTAGTCACAGCTCAGGTCTTCAGTCTGCATGTGAGCGAGCACTTCCCAGATTTGGCTTCTGTAGTCAGCAATTCTTCATCAATTTGTCTTCTCGTCTTCTGTGTTCCTTTCTCTCTAATTTCAAGGGAAATTCCTTTCTCCTGCCCACCTCTTTAAAGGGAGTGTAACTTAGAGAAAGAATTTTTTGATGTTTTTTTTTTACCATACTCTCTCCTTTCCAGGAGCTGGGATGTGGATGATGGTGGTGAGAGATGTGAGGTATGATCAGGGACGATTGCTACAATCCTCAGAAGCATTGTTCTCTCCACTGTTTAGTCCTTGTCTCTAAGGTTGTCCACTATGCAGAGCTCCCTCCTTCTTTGTGGAGATTTTTGTCTAAGGGAAACAATTGCCCTTCTTGAAACAGATTCCCATGAATTATTCCCTACCTCAGGTTCTTCAGTTATTTTCTCTGTGTCTGAAACCCTATTTTGGATGCAATCAAATTCTCTCCCTTGGGATTTCTGAGCCCTGAGCAATTAAGAAAATATAGTGAAACATCTGTTTACATGTTCCTATGTGAAAATTACGAAGGCTTTTTTCTTCCCTTTTGTTTGCTTTTTTGTTGTTATTTTCTGGTCTGTTTGTTTTTGCTCTGTTTGATCTGGTACAGAACATACAGAGGAACTCAAGCTGGTCTCACCTATCTCTTTCAGTGGTGTATTTTGAGCAGCAGCTTTAGCCAGACAAAACCCTTAGTGCACTTTTTAGTCAAATACTTTCCACCCAAAGTGGATTTTTTTTTTTTTTAAAGATTGGCACCTGAGCTAACAACTGTTACCAATCTTCTTTTTTTTTTTTCCTGCTTTTTCTCCCCAAATCCCCCCAGTACATAGTTGTATATTTTAGTGCCATGTCCGTGCCCAGGATCTGAACTGGCAAAACCCTGGGCTGCTGAAGCAGGGCACAGGAACTTCACCACTCCGCCCTGGGGCCGGCCCCTAAAGTGGATTTGTTTTTTTTTTTTGCATGTACAGTCTTTAGACTTTTCAGGATAAACATATACATTATGAGTTTTCCTACTTTTTTTAAAGAACAAAGAAGGATTTAAGTGTAGCAATAAGTAAATTTTACCCTTGGATCTACTGCTCACTTATCTATGTGTCCTTATCTGTGAAATGAGAGTGATATGCATAGCATATTATGGAGTTGAGTTGTGGGGACAACATTTTTTGGATTTTGTTTTTTAAATGGTAGGGTGCTATTACATTCTGCGATTAATCAAGGGGTTACTTAAAAATATATATTCTAGTTTAATAGAAGCACTTTTAGCTTTAAAAAGTGAACTCTTTATTTGGAAGTACAGGATTTCAATCGCACACTGTGACAAAAAGATATTGCCCATTTCTTTCATATAAAATGACTGGAAGAAGTTAATATTCATCCCACCCTTAAATGACTCTCTTTGATGCTTGATTTCCAGCAGTACTTTGAATTTCTCTGTTTTCAAAAATATTGCTTCCAGGGGGCAGACTGCCATGGTTTTCCTCAAATTAAGTCCCAGGCATGCTTATGTAAAAGCGAGCTTGGTTGTCAAATGGACAGGATTTATTCATCAGAGGAAATGACCACAGCACAACTGTAGACAAAAGCTCCAGGACACTGAAATTGCAGATCTGAGCCTCTACTCTCAGTTTCAACAAGAAAAATCTTTGTGACACCCAGAGACCTCTTTTAACCTTCTGAGGCCTCGATTTCTTTAAATAAGAAATTATGGCAATAGATTTGTGATTCCCAAATATGGTTGATCAACAAAATCACCTGGAGATTTTTTGGTTTTAATTTTAGATTTCTGGATCCTATCCAAGACCTAATGATATTTATCTAATATCAGGAATATAGAGTTAAGTAAAAAAAAAATGTATAAAAATAATAAATACTGCACATTGAGACTAAAATGAGATTAGGGAAATTTCAACATTCATCCAGGTATGATGAGATTTTTTTAAAAAACACCCATTGTGATCAGCAGATCTTAGAAATCTGTAAGTTTTATCTGTCCTCAGATGATTCTGAAGATTAGCAATAGAAGGGAATGACTGGGTTCTTCCAGGTAACACATTTTATTTCATGTAGAGTCTGACTGCTACGACTGGTATATTGTTTCCTTCTACGAAAGACATGACTATTAAATAATTGACAATGATCAAAATGAAAATGTCCTTCATTTGAAAGTCGTATATGGCAGTCATTCTGAATTTTTAAAAACTGCCTTGACAAATAGACAAGAAGGAATGACATCTCAAGCAGTCCATTTTCCATTGCTCTCCCCCGGGTGGGACTCTTCTTCCTGAACACACAGTTCTCTTTGTACGATGGGAGGCCTGGATGGACAATATGCTGCCTAATCAGCCTCCATGTTTCACGCTAGCAGACAAATGTGCTTTGTATTTAGACCCTCAATCAAAACATGCTTCCTATTTAAGGTTTTATGATTTTTTTTTTTTACATCTTTCTGTTTAATCGATTGAGTGTTTATGGAGCACCTGGTATGTGTTTAGAACTACATACAAAAAGAAAATCAATATCTCTGTTCTCATGAAGGTGAAAGAAGACGTGTAACAAATGAAGCATCTATAGCTGTGGTTCATTATGAGAAAAAAATGGGTGAAATAGCTTATAAGGGTTTTTTAAGGAGGAAGAAATTAAGGGTGGTAAGATCCATCTAGAAAGTCTGCACAATGAGAAGACAGTGCTCTGAGTGAGTAGAATTTGGTTATGCTGAAGGTGGAAAATGAAGTGCAGAGGTTGACATTTTACAAGTACAACCAAATTTTTGTCATGGACTTTCAAGTCCTTGTAAGGCAACCTCACCATGTCAATCACACACTCTAACACCAACCACTCTCCCTATTCTACAGCTTCTGGATGTTGTATTTTATTGGTTTTCCTCTCAATTTTTTATATAAGCTATACAAAATCTATGTAATCTTTTCTATATGTCATTTTTCTTTCCACATTGTTTTTGATCAAATGTTGTTCAATGCTTTCGTTTGTTTGTATGACCACTTTTGAACTTTTGACATAAATTCTTGAGCTTCTTAGATGTTTTACTGTAGTCTTAGTCTTTAAGGGAGTTTCAAGTACTTATTTCCCAAATACCTACATTTAATCATAATTCCCTTTCCAAAAAACGGAAAAGTGTAGAACAAATTATTTTTACTTCCTTTCTCGACCAGCCCTGAAGTACAGTCAAATTGGCATCATTATGCTATAGCAATTCATGCAAATATGCTACTCGTTCTAGTTTATATTCTCTTCAAAACACTAAAATATGTTTTGTTACAATTTTGAAACTATAAGTTCTAAGTAATTGCGTATTCTCCCTTAAAACTCTACAATTGCCACATTTTTTCTCAGAACTGTTGGTCAAATGTGTGTTTTTATGAAAGCTCGACCTAAATTAGTGCTACAACTTCCTTAATAAGTTTAGTCTCAAAATGCAGTAATATTTTGTATCCGTTATTTCTTACTTAAACACGTTCTATACTTCTGACATTAGATAAATGTTATGAATTTATATTTTTCTGTAGTGCCACACCAATTGTTCTTTGAGTGTTTCTGTAATGTAAGGTAAATATTGGTACATAAATTCCCCCAGATAATGTTGCCAGATAAAATACTGGGTTCTCAGTTAAATTTGAATTTCAAATAAAAAATGATTAACTTTTAGTATAATTATGCATCTACAGGTCATATCTGTATTAAAAACATATTAATAATTTATTTTGAATTTAAGTTTCACTGGCCTCCTGTATTTTTATTTGCTGAATCTGGCAACTCTATGAGGAAATTACTACTGAAACTCCATCAGGCTTCCCCAAAGACGTCTGCTTTGTATTTTTCTTCCTTCCTCTTTCCCTCATTTTCTTCCTCTTACTCCTTTGCTTAGTCCCTTCAATTGTGCTGTCATCTTTGGTGCAGACACTTCCTGCCTCTGGCTTCTCACAAGTCGCTCTCATCGGACACATTTGCGTGTGCCATCTGAAACCTTTTTACCTTCTCCTTAGTATCTGCTCTACAGTCTTCCATTGCTCTCTAGTCCGGTCATGATAAAGTTCAAATTTCTTAACTGTTATGCTCCTTCTTCACTGTGTGCATGTTTCTATTCAGCTGCTGGCCCCCTTATTCCCCAAATTAATACCTCACTCCAAATGCCTTCAGAATAAACCTGTGCATTGCATACCTCCTTCACATTGGCTATGCTACTGCCATGTCTTAGAGATCTTCTTTCTCTTCATCTGATTACCCCGTCAAGCTCCCATACACATTTCATCTCTTGGATGCTTTCCTATACTATTTCAGCCTCTTTGCAATGACCCTTATATTGAAGTTATTTGTAACAGTTACTTTAACATATGGGCATATGCTGCATTTCTTTTTTAAGCAAAGTTACTTCTTTGTCCCTCAATGAAATATGAATATTTTTTAAGTCAATGAATATGTTCTTTTTTTTGTTGAGTGTTAACCAAATAGCAGGCATTCAATAAATATGTTTTGAATTGAATGGGAGGTGATAATGACCTCGTGATATAAAGTGTACCAATTTCCACTGAAGGAAATGATTGAAATAGTGTGGGAAGATATAGGCACAACCATATCCTCAGCTTTGGGTATCTGCTGTGTTGGATGAAAGCTGCATTTTGTAACAATCAAAGGGGAGTTTCAAAGTGAAAAATCATCAGGCTTTAATCCTGCGCTCGAAGTGAAAGGGGCAGGGCCCCGTGAGGCTCTACAATAGAGTATTTTTGCAGAGTTCATTTTAGTACTTGGAAGTCTACAAGTATAACCTCCTTGTTCTGATTGCTCATCTTCTCAGTTCCAGCCTGACCCTTCACTTCAAGTTCAGATTCCTACAACTAGTTGTTTCCTGGCTGTTGGGAGAAGTCATTGCATTGTATTTGAGACCAGATCAGCAGAGGTCAAAGTACAGGAGACTTGATTGAAGGTGTGTTATTAGGAAAGTGAGCATTTCAGTAATCATTCTGAACTTGATATGAAGACAAATAATAGGACACAGACATCTTTGATCTGCTGACGGAGGCCAAGACGTGGCCTGGTATTTCTTGCTAGTACTATATCTCTAGAGTTCATATAAATCAATTTACGGGAACATTATTTATTCCTCTCTCCAAAACGACTTGCCAGAATGAGGTCAGAACGAAAGATTAATATGATACCTAGTACTGCAGTGAGAAGTAAACTGTTTTACAATTAGGGTCGAATTTTAAAGAGGCAGGTGTTTTTGCTTTGCCAGAAAATATTCAACTCGCAGTCTCCCCTTAAGGAGTCCAGGAGACCCTATTGGAGTGTGTCCAGTGGCGGTGCAGCGGTGACACAGTGCAGGCACTGGGGGTTTGAAGTCCCAGCTTGACAATTCCCTTCACCTCTCTAAGCCTCAGTCTCATCAGCTGAAAATGAGAAATGGGATTTTGTGAGGATTAAAACTGAAAATAGGTGGATGTTGGAGCCCCTCTGCTAATAGTAGCCCCTGGATAAATGATTGCACTTGACTCCACCCTTTATGATCTCCCCTTAGCTTAGGAACCAAAGTTTGGGTCTAGATAGGAATTTGTGAAGCACTTTTACGTTGCAAAGAACTTCCAAGTGTATTATCTCATGTATTAAAACAAATTTTCAATTGATAAACAGGGCTTATATGACAATGCTTATATTTTTCCGTGGAAAGAAACTGAGTCATGGAAAAACTGGGTGATATAGTGGAAAGATTCCTACACAAGAATCAGGAGAATTGGTTAAATTTCCAAGTTAGCCACTAACTACTTTATAGTGTTGAGCACATGAGCACTCTTGGTGCCAAGCGAAAATGCTGACCTAGATTTTCACCATGTTCTGGGATAATTCTGAAAGTCTGTAAGGCAGTCCAGCCAGAGACAAAATTATAATCAGAATTTGGGTATTTCTACTGATTAACTGGTGTGGCTTTCCTCACTTGATCACATTGCTTCCTTATTTGCAGTATCGATTCCCTACATTTACATGAAGAAATATAAATGTCTTTGCCCTTTAAAATCCAACTGCTAAATGTGTGTGTCTTACAGTAAATGTTGCTCAAGCAACAATGATTTGCTGCAACTGCATGGGGGACACACATAAATCAAAAACGCATTTAGAGCTCTGTCCAAATTATAAATTCAATAACTTGGTCCAAATTATAAATCAAATAAGTGACGACTGTGCAACTGTCAATCAATGGAAATAGATTAATAACCTCACCCGCAGTGACTGGAAGAACTGTAGAAGTTATGGGAACTACAAGATTTCAGCTCTAATTTGAAGAGCTCTTCCTAGCGTTGGCAGAATACTTCTGCACGCTGGATGATAGGAACAGGGAAATTTATAGAGCACACGCTGTAGGCTTTGCTTGGACTGTCTTTTTGTCCTCACTACTGCCCTATGCAGAAGGTACTCATCATTTTTACTATTTTATAGATGAGGGACTAAAGATCAGAGAAGTGAAGTGGCTTTCCCCATCAAATGCTACTGGAGCATAGAGCAGGACTCAAATTGCATGGAGAGTCTTTCTCTAGATGCTGATCGCTTAGCAATTACATTACACTGCTTCTTCTACAATTCTAAGTAGAGGAGGGTGACTGGTGGATGGAATTTCGTAGTCAAATTATCACTAGTTGGAAACCATCTCTATGGGCTACAGAATATAAAGATTCCAAGAAATCCAAAGTTTGTTGGCTTTATCTCCTTTCATGATGAAAAGTTTTTTTTTTTATTTTTGCTTGATCAAATGCACTATTTCAGCTCATCAGGACGCACATTGCACCTGTGTAGTTTTCGCCACTTCATAGAACTGCAAGATCACTAAAGCTTATGTAATTAGATGCTTTGACTTTTCCTATTTTTATAATGACTTTCCTGAGCCATTTAGCCACTACCTGGAGTTTCTTCCCTCTCCAGACACAAACAAAGTCTGGCCATATCATGAGGTTTTGTGAGGGTTAAAAAGGTGGGGAAAAAGGATTTTTTACTAATAGCTCAATATTCTGTTTCCCATAGATCGTATATTAGGTTGAGATAATTAGATTTCATTTTGTAACTTAATGTGAGATGAGTACCTACTGCAAGATAGCTTGATGTTAACTGTCTTCACATGCATTATCTTACCTAGTTCTCAATACAACACTGAGAGGCGGTTCTTATCATCCAGATTTCTTTAGTAGTCATGAACTCTGTAGAGTTGTTTGGGAAATATAGTGAACACGTATGGCCTGTCTTGCAGAAACTTAGGTGACTTTATTGTCCTAAGATTCCAGCTTCTGTGAGTAGAAAATGTAAAATCTCAAACACTTACTTCCCGAAGGAAAAATGATTCCACAAAAACTTGCGTAGGTTAAGCCTCTCTCCATATTGCAGTAACTTTCAACATTCCCCACAACTCACCAGCCTCTCAACACCATGACAATCTAACCACCACAGGAGGATCAACCATGTGCCTTTGAGAGATGAGAGGATGAGCTTGGAGATTTGCCTCACACGTCATCATCCCTCCCCAGTGCATTGAGCATTCGTGCTCTCATTGTTGTTTTTAGTAGTAGTAGTAGCAGTAGTATCTCCAGCCAGTGAGTCTTAAACTCTTCAGTCTAGATCAAGGTAGCCAGTAGCCCTGAACTAAGAATCATCTGGAGCCATTACTAGCCACAGGCACTAAGATCACTCAACTACTGCTTAACAAGTAGGCGGAGCATATCCCAGTTAGGACAGGAGACCAGAAAGTATGTGAGGGAAAGAGAATGCTGGATATTACAAGAATATCAAATACTAATAAACATAATGTTCCGTGGGAATAAATGGAAAGAAATACAAGCAATACAGATGATTGAGATCTTTGCTGCACAAGCACTTGTCAGTCCTACATAAGCGCTATTAAATCAACCTAAGGGTACGCATTATTTTTCTCATGTCACAATTGACAAAATTGAGGTACCGAAAGGTTAAGTAACTTTCCCCGATAGCATGGCTGGGAAATGGGGTAAACTGACCCAGGTATATCTGACTTCGAAGCTCTTTTCAGTATGGTATAGCTCTGTTTCAGAAGCAATGTGAAGATCTCAACAAAGTAGTCAAAAGTTACCTGGAGGGAATTAAAGAGAAACAGACATATTTTCTTATTTCCAACTCCTATCTTCAACCTTTTTTATAAATTGTAATATTTCACATGATATATTTGTACAGTTTAATGAATAATGACGTTCATAGATGATTAGAAAATTATCTTTACTTCTAGAACACCTCCTCCCCAAGGTAACCACTATTCTGAATTTAGTATTAATAATTTCCTGGATTTTTAATTTTATTTTTAATTGTGATAAGCCACACAAAACATAAAATTTACTCACTTAACCAATTGAGTACTGTTCAATAGTGTTAAATTCGCTCACGTTGTTGTGCAACCAAGCTACAGAACTCTTTTCATCTTGTCAAACTGGAACTCTACCCACTCACTGACTCCCCACTTCTCCCTCTCCCCAGGCCCTGGTCACCACCATTCCACTTTCTGTCTGTATGAATCTGACTACTCTAGGAACCTCATACAAGTGGGACCAAACAGTATTTGTCCTTTTGTGTGTGCTTAGATCACTTACCCTAATGTCCTCAAGGTTCCTCAGTGTTACAGGATGTGTGAGAATTCCCTGAATGATATTCCACTGTATGTATATACCACATTTTGTTTATCCATTCATCTGTTGATGGATATCTGGATTGCTTCTACTTTTTGCCTATTGTGAATAATGCTGCTATGAATATGGACATACAAATTTCCTATAGACATATTAATTTCCTTGATTTTACTTTTAACTATATTGTGAGTGAAAATATTTCTAAATAATATATTGATTACTTTTACGTGTCTTAGCCAAGATTATATTCTGAGTTGCATCTATGCTTGCAACTAAAGGTTATTTTGTCTGTGAAATTGAATTTCACTGTGTAATACTGACTATTCTTTCTTCTATTGATGGATATTTCAATTGTTTCCACTATTTTCTTGTTAATATGAGCATACTAATTTTAACATTCTTGTAACATGTGTCCTAGTCTGTCTTCCACGAACTTGCTAGTCAACTGTGACTGAAGTATGAGGAACATTAGCATCACCTGGAGTTCACTGGAAATGCAGAAGACCAGGCCTCACCCAGACCCCCAATTTAGAATCTGCCATTGATCAAGATCTCCGTGGAGCGCACACTAAAGCTTGAGACAGTCTTCTCTAGAGCTGTGCTATCCAATATGATAGCCACTAACCACGTGTGGCTACCGAGCATTTGAAATGTGGCTAGTCTGTATTGAGATGTGCTATGTGTCAGTTGCACACTGGATTTCAAAGACAAATGTGAAATATCTTGTTTATTGTCTTTATATTGATTGCATATTGAAATGATAATCTTCTGTAAATATTGAGTTAAATAAAATGTTTAAGATTAATTTCACCTGTTTCTTTTTCTTTTATAATGTTATTACCAGAAAAGTTAAAATTACATATGTGGCTTGCATTTGATTCTATTGGAGAGGGCAGCTCACACCTAACAGTGGTATTATTGGGCCGTAATCAATGGATATGTTAAGTTCTTTTAGGTAATGCCAAATTGGTAGCTAAAACGATCGATCTAACTTAGCCTCCTATGACTGGGGGATGAAAGACTTTATATCATATCATCGCCACATTTGGTACTGTCAGAATTTTATAATTTTTGTAAACTGATAAGAATACTTCATAGTGATTTAATTTTGAAGTTCTCATTTTTTTTCTTCTATAAAATATCCATTGAGTCCTTGTGCCAATTTTTCTGTTGAAGTGTTCATCTTTTTTTGGTATGGATGCATAGAATCTTTAATTTCCCTGGATAATAATTTCACAAAATTATTGGAAATGTATTCTTCCTGGCTACAGCCTTCCTTTTTATTTGAGATATGTTCTTATTTTATTTCAATGTAGCCAAATTTATCAAAATATTTCTGAATGTTTTGAATCTGCTTAAGAAATCCTTATCTACCCAGATATCAAAAAGATGCATTTTAGCAATAGTAGCTAACAAAATGGACTCTACATTCAAACTACACAGGTTCAAATTCTGGTTCCAGTACTTAACTGCTGCACGACTTTGAGCTAGATAGTCTCTCAGTTGTAAATTGCTCATCTGTAAATTTTGAATAGCAAAGGTTATAAATAATACTGTGGTTAAGGACTAAATGAGTTAATATACCTATTTGTTTTATAACAGTAATTTAGATTTGTCTTTCATATTTTAGTATTTAATTTGCCTGAAATTGAATTTTTGTGAATGATGCAAGGCTCAGTTATACATATTGAACCTGATACCATATGTGCGTGTATGTACCTATAATTATTGCTTGATCCAGAACCATCTATTGAAAAGCCCACTATTGCCTCATTGATTGGCCATGTCAGCCAGCTCTGTCATCAGTTATTTCTGGACTCTCATTGTGTGATCTATTTCCCTGCTCTCAAATGTGTTTCAACGCTCTATTTATCAATTCCCCAACAATATCTCAGTGTCTTATTTACTAGTACCTCTTCAAAGTTTTGACGTCTTTAAGAGAAAATCCCAAAGTTTTGTTTTGATTCTACGAGTTGTTTGTATACTTGACTGTTTGCTTTTCTACATATATCTGGGAATCAACCTGTCAATTTCCAGCCCCCCTCCCCCTGTCACACTCAAAAACACAAATAAAACTGTTGAGACATCAAATAAAATGCATTAAATCTATAAATGAGCTTGCAGAGAATTAATATCCTTACGATATTGAATATAGTTATGCTCTGCATAACGATGTTTTGGTCAATGATGGATATTTTAAATACTCTACTGTTATTTTGAATAGTATCTTTCATATTAGTTTCTAGCTGAATTTTTTTTCCTTCTGCAAAGAAATGCAATTTTTGGAATATTGATATTTTATCTAGCAATCTTGACAAAAGTTTTATTAATTCTAAAAGCAATTTCAATGTTTGCATTTTTCCATAATTATTTTAACTGCATATAATTAGTTTGAATCTTCTCTCCCAAACCATATTTTATTGTATCATATTTTCTTGTACTTATGTCATTATTGTAGTCTTCTTCTGTAAGCTGCTACAATGCTGATAGAAGTTGGATTATTGGGCATATTTGTCTTCTTTCTGATCAAAAGGAGATATCGTGTTTGCTACAGTTTTTTATAGATTCCTTTTATCAAGTTAAAAAACTTCCCTTGAATTCTTAAATTGCCAACTTTTTAACTTTTAAATTCATTTCGAATTTATGGAACACTGTATCTATTTTAGGATGATCATGTGGACTTTTCTCCTAGTCACTTAACGTGGTTGATTACATTAATTGATTTTCTAGTATTAACTAGTGCCAATCCAAAGTAGTCATGATGTACTTACTTTTTTATATGTTACTTGATTAAGTTTAGTTAGTTTTGGTTTAGGTGTTTGTAACCTTACCCTGAGCTGGATTAATGTATTTTGCTCCTTTATTGTACTGTCCCTATTTGGATTTTATATCAAGGTTATGTTAGCTTTTAAACATGAATTAGAAAATGGTCCCCTTTTTTCTACTATATGAAAGGGTTCATTAATATTTGAATTCTAACTAATAAGAATGACTGATAGAAATAACATTTCTGAGCCTTATGATTTCCTAGAGGTTACATTTCTAAAATAATGAATTAATTTCATTGATGGCTATAGACTTTAGGTTTTCTATTTCATTTATAGTCAGTTTTGGTAAGTTTTATTTTGCTAGGCTTTTAAAAAATTTTTTGTTCATGGCGTTCTTACATTTATTCGCATAAATTGTAATTGTTTTTGCCTTTCCCATTTCTTCAACATTGGTAGCTATAACGTCCTTTTATAGAATAAAATGTCACTATTTCCTTTCTCTTTTTGATTTATTAATATTTATTAATATTTTTGTCTCTTTTATTAATCTTTTCAAAGTACTAGCATAACTCTTGGTTAGTCTTTGGTTTTATGTATGTTTTATACTTCATTCCTTTCTGTTATTATTTTTATTTCTTTCTTCTGTTTTATTAAGGTTTCTCCTATCTGATCCCTTAATATTTTAATATGAAAACTCACCTCATTAATTATGAACCATTTTAAGGGTAAGTATTAATGCTAACTATTTTCCTGTATAATATGTTTTAGTTTCGTCTCTAGGGTTTAATAAAAACTAGTTTATATAAATTTATTTCTAAATATTTTCCATTGACAATTGTGTTCCATCTTTGATTCCTGAGTTGCTTAGAAGTTTGTGTGTTTTATTAAACTAGCTTGAATAAATGTCTTTTATTTTATTTTATTTTTATTTCTTTATTTTTTGTGTGAGATAGATTGGCCCTGAGCTAACATCTGTGCCAATCTTCCTCTACTTTATATGGGATGCTGCCCAGCATGTCTTTACAAGGATGCTAGGTCCACACCAAGGATCTGAACCCCAGGCTGCCGAAGTGGAGTGTGCAAAGCTAACCACTACGTCACCCGGCTGGCCCCAGACATATCTTTTCATGGGAGACTTTTTATCTATTTAAATTTATTGTGATTGGTAATATATTTAGAGATATTTCTCCCAGGTTTTATGTTTCTATTTGCCCTATTTTTTCTGTTTCTCATCTTACTTCAATTTACCATTTATTAGGATGAGATTACTTTTCTTTTTATTAAGTCCCACATTCCCATTGGAATTCAATCTATTATTATGTGGTTATTTTAGTTAAGTTTAATATGCACATTTACAAATGATGAAGTGCAAAATTAATCAATATTTTACCCTCCTCCTGAAGAACACAAGAAATTTAGAATGCTTTAACCTTTATCACAGTCATCCCTACTTCCAAATTATTTTTGTGTCTGCATTTATCAACATGATCATTTAAACATAATTATTTTATGTAACCAAATTCATCCATATTTGTTTAGATTTTCCACATGCTTATCAATTTCTTTGCTCTCCATTGCTTCTTGTATCTCTGATTTTCCATTCAAGATCATATTTCTTACATAGTGTATTCTCTTTAATTTTCTTTAATTAACAATTAATGGTAAACTGCACTGTTGTTTTTCTGAAAATGTCTTCTTTTCCTAATTCTTCGTAATTTTATTCCATAAAAGAATTTAGGTTGACTTTCATTATCTTTCCAATTATTGAAGGTATTAGCCCTTTATGTTTTGGCTTGCATTTTTCCAAATGAGAGTTCAGGTTTTACTCTAAACTCAGGTATTAGTATGAGAACTCCATTTTTACTGGATTTTTTTTCAACATGCACATCTATTTCCCTAAACTGCACAAAGATAAGTTTTAATTTTCTTTTCCTTATATCTTTCTTCATCCCTAGACTTAGGATATATTCTGTTCTTCCTTAAGTAGCTCTCTACTCTTTATAACGTAAATCATAACTCACTCAGTGCTTTCCCATCTGCCCCACCTCTTATCCTGACTAACATATCAAAAATATTATCTACGCCCATAGAACTTTCAGTTTCTAGGTCCTAGAACTAAGACCTTGTTCATTTTACCACTAACATAGTTTCATTTCCTCTTCCTTTTCCTCCAAAAATTTAAGGAATTATTTACATATGAAAAACTGTTAAAATCTTAAAAATCTGAACTTTGCAGTTTGATATATTTGTGTGACTGTGTATGTAGGCATACTATATACACACAACCTTATGTACACACACAAAATATACGCACACTGTATATGTGTATGCATATACAAGTATACAAACGTAAGTGTAAACTACTACATATCAAAATATAGAAAATTTATAGCATGACAACAGGTTCCCTCCCCCTCGCACATGGTCAACACTCCACAAAGGTAAAATCTATCTTCATTCAACATTTTGTGTTATCAGATCCATCCATACTGTTATGTGTAGCAGAGATACATTTATTTTAATTTCTATGTAGTATTTCTTTGTATGAATATGCCATACAAATATTATGTTGATGTACATTTGAATCATTTCCATTATTTTGTTATTATGAATAATCCTGCTATGGACATTCTTGTACATGCTTTTTGATGGGAATAAGTATTTGTTTTAGGGGGCTATATACCCAGGAGAGTAATTGCTGGGTCAGAATATATGCTTGCTTAGCCTTGATAGATATTGTGAAACCATTTTTTTTAAGTGATTGTATCAATTTAGACTCTCTCCCACAATAGATGAGTTTCAGCTGCTCAATATTCTTGACAACACTTGGTATCTCTAGTTATTCTACTTTTAGTCTTTTTATTCCTGAGCCCCATTTCTGACATGTTTGGGCTTTTTTTAAGGCAATGTACCTGTTTTCCAACTGTAACCAATAAACGGGTAGAAGGTAGAATTTGGTTTCTGAATTACTAAATTCCATCTCAACTGGCACAATAATGTAGGCTTAGAAAGAGTGAATAAAGCATATATCACCATATAGCTATATGATGATATATATGATGTATTTTTTTTCTATGGAAATACCAATACATTGAAAAAAAACAGGTTAAATTGTGTAACTACTTGTTAATCACTGTCATTTTGCATATAAGATAAAAGCGCAGCTGCAGCACAGACCAAATTCTAACGATAGCAATTTTAATTAATATGTGGTTTCCAACTATGAGCAACAGACTGCAAAGGCACCGCAGGGTATGAAAAAAGTGAGGACTGAGCAGGCACTCTTCCCTTGAAATTAACACTCCAAGATAGGGAGTTAGAACTAAACACAAAGAACTCTGACAAATGTCAAAGAAAGCAAGAATTCGAAAAGGGTTATAAAAATATAGGCTTGATTGTTCTATGAGCTCAACAAAAGTAGATGTTTAGTTCCAGCACAGGCATCAAAAAAGAATGAGGAAAGAATATGGTATTTTATTTGTTTCTTGAGAGAAGCAGAGGATTTGACTTAGAAAAAACGAGGATTTTCTAAGTTGAAAGAAGAACATCAGAAAAGACATTCATTGTGTTAGAAAAGTCCACGGATTGATTGATTGTCTGATTGATTGATTTAAAGTAGAAAGATCTATTCTGTTTGGTTGAAATAGAGAGCTATGGGAGAACAGGCCAGTCTCTGGCAGAGATGGAGTGTTCACTGAATAGTACAAAGAGTAGAAGGATGAATGAGTAAATGAAGGATTCTATTAGTGAATGAGGAAAAAGTAAATGATAGAGTTACTGGGTCACAGTTTCTGTGTCTATCGCATTGCTGCACGTCTTGTGAGTAAAGCACTGACTGCCCTTTGTTTCCAGACTATCTTCTCAAGGATGCTTGTACAGTGAACAACCTTGGAAAACTGAGATCTCTCAGAAAAAACAGATAGCCTTACTTACAGCCCAGTAATGGCTCTTTCTGGGACAACGAACATGTTTGCTCGCCGGCCATCAGAGAAAAAGGTTTGGATTTCCTAGCTCAGGGCTCCTCAGCTGTGACATGTACTCACTGTGAGTACAGTATCTCTCGCACCTTCACATTGGATTTATGGAACTTGAGAGACAAGGGCTGATGCAAACATCATGCTCATGTTGCTTATCGTGCCCTGAGTAAGAAATTCATTTATCTCTAACCCAGGATTCTGGTGTCTTCTAACAACATCCTTGTAATTTTAAAACTAGTTTGTTAGCTTCTACATATCATAAACTCTCAGATAATTAGTGCAAAATTAAAAGAATAGTCTCTTCAATAAGCGGTCCTGGGAAAGCTGAATATCCACATGCAGAAGAATGAAATTGGACCCGTATTTTACACCATATATAAAAAATCAACACAAAATGGATTAAATATTTAAAGGTAAGAACTGGGACCTTAAAATTACTAGAAAACAATGTAGAGAAAAGTTTTCTTGACGTTGGTCTGGGCAAATCTTTTCTGAATATGACACCAAAGGTAAAGGCAACAAAAGAAAGAATAGACAAGTGGGATTGCATCAAACTAAAAAGCTTCTGCAGAGAAAGGGAAACCATCAACAGAGTGAAAAGACAATCTATGGAATGGGAAAAAGCAATTGCAAACCATCTATCTGATAAGGGGTTAATATCGAAAATATATAAAGAACTCATATAATTCAATAGTCAAAAACCCCCAAATAACTCAATTGAAAAAAATGGACAACCTTAATAGATATTTCTCAAAAGAAGATATACAGATGGTGAAAAAGTATACAAAAAGGTGCTCGGCATCACTAATCATCAGAGAAATACAAATCAAAATCGCAATTAGCTAACACCTCACACCTGTTAAAATGGCTCTTCTCAAAAAGACATAAGATAGCAAGCATTGGCAAGGATGTGGAGAAGAGAGAAACCTTGATCCTTTTGGTGGGAACATAACTCAGTAGAGCCATTATGGAAAAGAGTATAGAGGTTCCTCAAAAAGCTAAAATAGAACTGTCTTATGATCCACCTATTCCACTTCTGGGTAAATATCTAAGGAAAATGAAATCAGGATCTCAAAGAAATATCTGCACACCCATATTGCAACTTTATCTCAACAGCCAAGATATGGAAACAAACTAAAAGTCTGTTAATGCACAAATAAATGAAGAAAATATGAGATCTACATATATATACATATACATATATTTATACACACACACACACACACACACACATATATATATAATGGAATATTATTCAGTCTTGAAAAAGAAGGAAATCCTGCCATTTACAACAAGGATAAACCCGTAGGACATTATGCTAAGTGAAATGTCAAATATAGAAAGACAAATAAATACTGCATGATCTCACTTGTATGTTGAATCTAAAATAAAATCGTAGAAGCAGAGAGTAAAATAGTGATTCCCAGGGCCTGAGGGGAGGAGGACATGAGGAGACGTTGGTCAAGGGTACAAAGTTTCCATTATGCAAGATGAATAAATTCAGGAGAGAATGCACAGCAATGTGACTATAGTTAACAATACTGATTATATACTTGAAATTTTCTAAGAGGATAGATCTTAAGTGTTCTTGCCACAAAAAAAAGAAAAAAACATAAAAAAATGAAAACGATAACTATGCGAGAAGTGATGGATTTGTTACTTACCTTGATCGTGGTGATTATTTCACAATGTACACATACATCAAAACATCAAGTTGCATACCTTAAATATAAACAATTTTTATTTGTCAGTTATACCTCAGTAAAGATGGAAGAAAAAGAAAATGGGCATTTCTGTTATTAAAAACAAATATGGACTATAACATGAATGAATCTTGAGGACATTATGTTAAGTGAAATAGGGCAGTCACAAAAGGACAAGTATTGTATGATTCCACTTATACAAAGCACCTAGAGTAGTCAAATTCACAGAGATAGAAAGAGCTATCATTGCCACAGGCTGGGAGGAGGTGGAGACGGGAGCTGGTGCTATGGTTGCAAAGATTCAGTTAGGGAAGATAACAGATTTCTGGAGATTATGGTAATGGTTGCATAACAATGTGAATGTACATAATACCTCAAAACTGTACACCTAAAAGTGGTTAAAATGGGAAATTTTCTGCTATATATGTTTTGCTCTAATGACACCGACAAAAAAACAAAAGCTATGTCAGAAGCTTAATTTTGGTGAACTTTGGGAGGGTGCATTAAATTTAGCATTTAATCTACTTTCAATTGTTTTAGAAAAGGAGGCTTTTCTAATAATACATTTACAAAGATAGAAAAATATCTATACTTTGAAATATCTACTCGACTTCAATTTATCAATTTGAATATAGAAAGAAAGGACACTGTATTCCTCAGAATGAGGAAATCTGGATTCTGGATTTCTGGGACTGTTTCTAAGTCTCGCTCGTCACTGCATCTCCCTGGGCTTCAGTATCATCACTTGGGAAATGAGTTACAAGATGATTTCTAAGTATCTATTTAACACTAAACATTCATCTTTTCTCTTGCTCCAAGCTCAGTGCTCAGAAATCTCATCTGTTATGCTTAAGGCAAACATCATTATTTCTAGCTTTGGCATTGGTCTAAAGTTTTAACAAATGCCATATAGCAGACCTTTATTTTATTTTTTTTTCTTGAGGAAGATTAGCCCTGAGCTAACTGCGGTGCCATGTCCACACCCGGGATCCGAACCAGCGAACCCTGTGCAGCGGAAGCAGAACGTGCGCACTTAACTGCTGCGCCACTGGGCCGGCCCCAAGCAGACCTTTAAACAAGACATTTTCTTCTAGCAGAGAAAGTCTCCATTTTTATTTCTGCTTATTTAAAATGTTGCTCATTTATTTATAATATGGAGAGAACTCAAATACAGTGATATCTTCTTATATTCTTTCTCAAATGAGAATAACAGATGTAGTTTGGTCCTACTTTATATATAATTCTACATTTGTCACCCTCTTAATTAGGAATTATTTATATAATGTTCTTTTTATCAAAGTGGACTGGATCAATGGGGCTTTGGCTGTAAGAAATATATAAAATAGGGAATTATTGATGCATTACCATAAATTTTTCTTTTGAGATTTTTCATACACCGTATTCACCTAGAAGGAGTAGACATAAGATAAACTATTGGAAATCTCTCTCTTTCTTTCTCTCTGTCTCCTGTCTCATCTCTCTGAATTTTTTGAGTGAATAAGAGAAATGTACAATCAGAAAAACTATTAACAATATTTCCTCAGAAAGGAATCATAAATCATCCACCCAAATTTTTATTCCCTAGAAGTACAGCCCGCTGTTGCACTTCTGGGACAACATCTATTTTAGTTATTTGTTAGTAGTTATTAGTATTCTTCAACATTTCCCCATTGGGCATTTTATGCTAAAAGATATGAGTGCTAACCATACAAATCGAAAACTGTACAGAGAACACTTCATGCTCCATCTAAATATATTTGTCACTTGTGTAGAAGCTGTAATCTCAAAAAAGGACACAGCAAGGTTCCTTAAATGTTAGTCCTTCATAGATGATTGCTCATAAATGAAGGCTATTTTAAAATGCTTTGTGCACGAGCATAGCTTCAGACTACTTGGCTTCTCTCACAGCAAAAAAAGAAATGGTGGCAAAGACGAGGAAGGAAAGAGCACTTCCATGTCACGAGCAAAACTGAAAAATGGATGATACACTTATACTTCAGAATCAAAGAGTGACCATTATCCCTGAAAATTAGATAAAAATTCAGTGAACATTTCCTGGAATATATATCCCTTCCCCCTTTTGCCTGTTTCAATTTCTACCAGAATAATTCCATGGATACTCAAGTGCCATTCAGGATTGTATGTTTATGTATGTGCTTGTACATATGTTATTGGGAGAGAGAAAGAGGGGCAGAGAAAATGTGTTAAATTGCAGTTTTCAGATTCTGTGTCTAGATGGTATTAGATGCCATGGATAAATTTTAGAAAACATATGTTATAATATTCCTGCCTTTGAAAATCCCTCAGACTCTATGAGACAATTAGAACTATTAAAAGACATTATATTAATAAGTATCATAGTATTAATAAATAGCATGTCAACATCCCTAAAAATTATATTCATAGGTCTATTATATGATAGCCATTGTATATGTGTTAGGAGTTCAAATAAGATAGAGATTAGCCCTTAATAAGTTCTTAAAAACGTTTTCTACTACCTTTGAAACTATTTTTCTTTTATAAGAAGACTTTTAGTTTTCAAAGCAAGATCTTGTAAATAAAAATACCCTTGAGGCAGGTTAAGAAGGACTTCTTAGCTAAGATTTAGGTTGAGAAAAAAACCCATAATGATTTCCTACAAAATGGGGCAGAGGTGAGTTACCCAGGGGAATAAGCGTCCGTATTAGGAAATTCACATTTCTTCCTGTACCACCCGCCTCCACCAGGATGGCTCTTCCTAGTAAATTCTTAAGCATCTTTCAAGTTGTGGCCCATACCTTATCAACACCAAAGATAATTTCTTGATATTTCCTGGCAGGTAAGTGCTTCACACTAGTGATAACCAAATAGCTTATTTGTACCCCTCTTTGGACACGTCATATGTTGTCATGTCTGTCCCAGCCCTACAGTGAGAGGTCCATGAAAGGATCGTGTCCTAACATACTTTGCATCTGCAGCAACTATAAAGTATCTGAAACAGAAAAAGAGCATAATGAATGCTTGCTGTAGAATAAACCAGAAGGAAAATGAGACATGCTGATAGAGAACCAGAAAGTTGAGTGCTAGCCACAAAGTTTTGCTTAGAAATTTTGTCTAAAGCTTACGTTTCGTTAATGGTGTTTGTTGCTAGATGTAACATGCAAAGCAAGAAGGAAAGAAGGGAGAGAAGGAGGAAGGAATGAGGAAGTAGGAAAAGAATTACCCCCAAACCAAGCAAACAAAAATGAAATTCTATAGTAGAGCTACTGTGATGAGCAGGATTCAAAAGAGAAAATTATTATGCGTTATTAGTTGTCAAAGATTTTTGAAGTCTCATGTAACTACATTAACAAATCTCTTACTATGAGCCATCTGTTAGGTTTCTGACATTACTTTTTTCACAGATCGCCTTCCTTTTTTCTTTTTTGATGTGAAAATCCGTAATAAGATATTAGCTGTTTAAAAATGTTTCATGAAATTTTGGTCCTCCTTGTTTGAACTTGTATAGAATAGAGGACTGGGTAAAGTTTTGTGACTTTCAAATGGAAATATTTATAATTAAAGCCAACATATGGTGATGGCAGGTGGTCATCTCCCTCAATAATGGCTATGATATGAGTTAATTTAGAAAGCTAAATTGAAGAGCAAAGAATTCTAAAATGCATAATGCATACAAGGAAAATAGCACATTGAGGCCTATGCCCATCAGTTATTAACTGATTCAAAAGAATGAACTCTTTAACACCCGAAGCTTTGCTAAGCAAATTTCATGGTACATTCCAGTCTCCAAAGTACAATGATTCTGATATCTAACTCTGTAATAAGCAACTAGGGAGGAAAAAAGAAGTTATTTTTGTGAAATGCTTAAAAAATACTATGGGGTTCAGTAAAACTAAGTATAATAATGCACGTTTGAAATTTATATAATGTTATAAACTAATGTGACCTCAATAAATAAATAAATAAAGTCGTTTAAATGAGTAGATTACCTCTGATGTCAGAACATGCCCCACAACCTATTAGCCGTGGGTAAGTTTTAAAATGGTATTACATGGTTTCAAGTAAGCCTAGGAAATTGTTTGGGCTATATACCATTCATTGTGCTAAGGAAATAAGGAGATGGCACTGTCCACACCTGATTCAAATATGAAAACATTCACAAAATTACAAGAAAATCTTTGTTATGCTTCCTCCCATTGTTACAACCAAAGGATGATGAAGTCAGGTATCTAATGTTTTTTATGTCCAGAAGACTTAACACAAATTTTAGTTTTTCACGTTAAGACAACCAAATAATCCAAAGCTAGTAAACAGGGAACAAAAATACAAACATTTGAAAATATATGAACATTTATGGTGATTCCGTCTTGAAGAGAGAATGTCTTTACCTGGAAGAGAATGGTGAGAAAGAAGAAAGAACAGTTCTCTCTTTTTTCCTCACTCTAGTTCTGTTTTAACATTAAAACATTTATAATTAGCATGAATTTATCTATGATTAGTCCTTACTTAAAATATTAATGTTGGTCAATATCCTGTGCCACAGTATGAAATTGCAATTATATAAGCACTTCATTTTCCACTAAAAGTCAATAAAAAGAAAAGAAAAATAATCTGCTATCCATGAAGATTTTTGACTACAGATATTCCTGGATGGAATCTAGATGGAAGCCAGATGTATGAAACAAAGAGTTGTCAGTTGTCATGCAGCAACAGGTGGATCAACATAACCAGTGTGTGTTTCTGTTGCCTACAGTATAGGTACCTATACAATACTACCATGGTCTTATAGACTTGTAGGATATATTTGCATTGCCAAGTAAGAGACTAAGAGAGTGAAAGGAATTAGACCAAGGTTTTTGTTCCTCTTCTGTAAATAACAAATTCTATACACTAGACAACTCAAGTTACACCTCTGAGCATTAGCGTTTTCGTCTGGATTATATTTGGCCTAATGTTCTATGACTATAAACTTCTATGATTCTGTGAATCTATCACAGCAGGATTCTTAACACCAACAAAATTGCATTAATGGTCATGTGTGCTGAGGGTATTTTATTTATGTTTACATAAACGCACACAAATATAGTCTAGAATTCTAGGGTAGGACCAAATTGTGAAGTGTATTAAATGCGTATCATACTATAGATATGTTCTGTAGCTGATATAGACACATATAGAAGGTTTTTAAGCACAGGGATAAGGCAATCATATTTACATTTTAAAAAGATTACTACAGGGGCTGGCCAGGTGGTGTAGTGGTCAAATTTGCATGCTCTGCTTTGGCGGCCCAGGGTTCACAGGCCTGGATCTTGGGTGCGGACCTAGCACTGCTCGTCAAGCCACACTGTGGGGGCATCCCACATAAAATAGAGGAAGATTGGCACAGATGTTAGCAACAATCTTCCTCAAGCAAAAAGAGGAGGATTGGCAACAGTTGTTAGCTCAGGGCCAATCTTCCTCACAAAAAGAATTTTAAAAATTAAAAAATGAAATAAAAAGATGACTACAACATAGAATAAAGAGAAATAGCTAAAGGAAGGGCATCTGACAGGAAGCAATTTTACAGTGGTGATACTGTGGGTATGGTGTATGAAAGGAGAGGAAAGCCACAGGTAAAATATTTTGGAAACAGAATCAAGAAAACTTAGTGGTCGACTGGTTGTGATTGGATGTGGGATAAAGGCAATCTCACATGAGCTCGATACAAATGATAACAGGTGGCAAGGTTAACCTTTCAGATTTTTATAACAAAATTTTGTGGTATTAAATATGATTTCTCAATTTGAATATATATGGAGAACAAGAAAAAAATTAAAATGAAAAGAGAATTTGAAGACCACAACTTTCAGAGTAGGCAGAGCAAATGGCCTACAAAAGTACTGTAAAGACAGACTCAGAAGAGTAGAATGGGGGCCAGATGAAATCAATCCATAAAGGCCAGAGGAATAAGCAGTATTCAAGAAAAAATTATTGTCAATATTGTCAAACAATGTGGATATGAAAAGAAAATGAGCCCTGAAAGAATCCATTGGAGCTGGGACATAGTAAGGTCATCAGTGGCACCAGTCAGTGTGGCCCCACTGTCAGGAGAGTGACTTAAGCCTGAAAACAGTTGATGGGAGTACAGGATCAGGAGCAGAAACCAAGGGGGTAAGTGTTGACTCTTTCTCTGAGGTCCCTGATGGGAAAATCAGGAAGGATTAGTGGAGTAGGAGAGACGAAAGATAAGGAAGTAGGCAGTGGAACAAACAGGTGACAGAGGTAATTTTTTGATATGTAGGAAAGACATTGGGATCCTTAAATGCTTTATTAAGAAGCCTGTTATTGGTTCTTTCTGTTAAACTTTCTCTGTTCAAATTACTGTGTGATATCAGCCTACTGCAAGGACTTTGATACATGCGTACGTGTGGCCTCATGATTTAAGACAGAGCTAGGATTGCACATCAGAGGAGGAAAGGTAAATCATCAACAAATGAGGAGGTTGGGTATCCAGATAGCAAAAGAAGAACGGAGGGAGGGAGGGAGGCAGGGAGGGAGGAAGGAGGAAGGAACTGATTTTGGACCATCGTCTCATATAAAACACAAGATCAATTCTAGATGTATTAAAAAATGAAAGGTGAAATACAAAACTATAGAATTTTAAAGGAAAATGTAGGAGAATATCTTTGTGACTTTAGGGTAGAAATTTGCTTAAATGAAACACGAAAAGCACTAATCATAAAGAGAAATACTGATAAACTTAACAGGATATCAACGTTACAAAACTTTGTATACATCATGAAGAAAGTAAAAAGACAAGCCACAGACATGGAGCAATTTTGTCTTTCCAAAAGGAAAAGACAAAACAAAGCCAACGTAAAAATGAACAAAATGCTTGAAACAAGCACTCCATCCACCAAGAAAAGGAATGCATTGATCAATAGCCATATGATAATGTATTTAACTTTTCATTAATCAGAAATTCAAATCCTAACTACAAGGATATATTACAAACCTTCTCATTTGGCAAAAAGCAAAAGTGCCTCACACCAGCTGTTGTCAAAGTTAAAGAAAAATTCTCAGTCACATACACATCTGGAGAGAGTACAAATAAATGCTCACCTGGAAACAGTGTTTCTATGCTCTAGATCAGTTTATCATTATTGGGCTCACCTATTCATTTTCAGGTAGGTTGCATTTGAGTGTGAGTTCACCTGGCTTTTCCTGGTGCTTTTTATCATTTAAATTTCAGTGTATTCCTTTCATTAAGTAATAATTATTAATTTGCTACAAAATTCTAGAGACACAAATGTACAGACTACATATATATAGAATTTCTTTCTCTCGTCTATACATCTGTATCTAACGGCATCAAATGAGTGAGCAAATCGCATTTCACCCTTCCAGCACTGAATTTGACAATTTCCCATTCCTTTGATGATAAACAATTGATGAGAAAAAAATTGTCATTTATTTGTTGAATACTGTGTTTCACCAAATTACTACATGTCTGATGAAGAAAAACATACCTCATACACACAAAAAAACATGTTTTGGGGCTGGCCCCGTGGCCGAGTGGTTAAGTTCGCGCGCTCCACTGCAGGCGGCCCAGTGTTTCGTTGGTTCGAATCCTGGGCGCGGACATGCACTGCTCATCAGACCACACTGAGGCGGCGTCCCACGTGCCACAACTAGAAGAACCCACAACGAAGAATACACAACTATGTACTGGGGGGCTTTGGGGAGAAAAAGGAAAAAATAAAATCTTTAAAAAAAAATAAAAAATAAATAAAAAAAAAAAAACATGTTTTATTCCCTTCTCTCTCCCCACATGAATATTTAAATTAGCAAGATATGTGTTTTCATTTGTATGTGTAAATCTCCTGGACCTATGCATAGGATTTCCATCTTTTGGCAATTTTTGCTCAGTATGTAAAGATATTTCTGCTCAAACTTTAAGGTGCTACATTTGAAAATTAAAGAGTATTTTTTATTCCAGAAATTCAAGTCTGTACCATATATGATTATCCTTAAGTGTTATATGCATGTGTACATATGTATACGCATGTGTGTATATACATATATGAAATGTATTTGTTTGCTTGTATGTATTTTCATTAACTGGTTTTGTTTTTCTGTGGATTTCTTGCTGAAGAAGATTAGCACTGAGCTAACATCTGTGCCAATCTTCCTCCATTTTATATGTGGGTCACCACCACAACATGGTGAGAAGTGGTGTAGATCCACAGCCAGGATCTGAACTCACAAACCTGGGCCACTGAAGCGGAATGTGCCGAACGTAACCACTACACCTCAGGGCTGATCCCTCAAACTTAATTTTTAAAGGACATTATATGTGTCCTCCAGAACCCAGTTTCCTTGTGAGCCTGTTGTGGTCACTTTGCTTGCTCCTTCTCTGGACCTCTTTATGTATGTGGTGAGCTTATATTTTGCACTGATTGGAGCTCAGACCCAGTTGTTAACATATCTTAAATAGCAGTAGCCCAGGAAATTGCAGGAAGCACAGCTCTTTGTGTTTTACGGGACAACAATTTGGCAGAAGACAAATCACACAATAAATGAGGTCATAGTAAATGACATTCTGGAAAAGAAATGTTTCTAATAAAATTGACCACAAAAGAAAAAAGGAAAATCACACAGTATAAGAAGAACTCTTACTACTTCATTAAAAAAGACAAAGCAAGAGAAAGTTGACAGAATATATGAATAAGCAATTTGTAGAAGAGAAAATCCAAATGAATACTAAACAAGGAAAATATGTTTAAATGCAATACTGAGGGGAATGTAAAATAAAATAAATTATATTTCATGCTTTGATCAGACTGGCAAAAAATGTGAAAGATGACCTTAAATTGTAGGAAAAACAGGAAAAGAATATAGTCATACATTTTGCATCTATAAATTGGGATTAATAGTATGATCTATATCCTAGGCCTTATGTCTAACAGCCACAGGTGAGTGAGCAAATCTCATTTCACCCTTGCCAGCATCGAATTTTATAATTTCCCACTGCTTTGATGAGAAACAGCAGTTAGTTTTTTAATTGGCATTTATTCATTGAATACTGAGTTTCATCAAATTACTGTATGAATAGTGGAAAACATACTGTTCAAAACAAACACTGACCTGAGCCGATACTATTTCCTACAAAGTAGAAGAACACGTTTCTGAAGTGAGATAATTTTAATTTTGCCAAACACCAAATTGGATGAATTTTCCATGAAAAATAAATTCTCTTTACCCATAACTTCCACTCTTTCTCCTCATTCTACAGTATGATATAGAAAAAAAGGTAGAACAAAGAAAGAGTAGCTTTATTTTAAAAATTAAGAAAAAAACTCAAAATTAATGGGGCAGCCAGAGAAAGAGTAGTGGGAAAGCAGAATGAAAAAGGAGAAATGAAGGCTGAAGTCTGGTACTGGGGAGAGAAAAACTTCCCAGGCACTGAGCAGCTTGCTCCAGCACCTGCGAAGGAAAACCGCATTGACAAAAATTTCCTATCAAAGGCATGGCTGAGGGAAATTTGGGATAGTCGTATTAATATTCAAACACCACTTTTTGCTCTATCGTCTAAAAAGAGAGAGGCTTCTTCCACTACAATCAGTAATCCTAAGAAATTTTCTGGAGACTTCCTCTGAACTCTCAGACAATATTATGAATGTGGCTCACATATACCAAGTAATAAGGCCCATTTAAATAATCAGCTGTATCAAGATTTATTTATCACTAAGGTTGCTAGTGAAACAGGTACCGCTAATAACAGAACAAGTACTTGAGCACATTTTATAATGTTTTAAAATTTATAATCTCTCTCTCTTTATTCTCTCTTCCGTCCCTCACTTACTTTGTCACTATTTTTCTGTCTCGACAATTGATTTCCTCTTTTCTGCAGGATACTGATAGTTTAGATTTAGATACACCTAGCCAAAGATAAATTTTTTCCACGTGACATTTTTAGGCACTTTTTTTCTGGAACTGGAGTTATAAGATCCTGCGTAAAATAATCTAACAAACAGTACCACCACTCTACCCCCTCCCCCAAATAAAGAAACAGAAACTCCACTATCGGCGTCTAAGAGATGGCGCTTCCATGGGATACAACGCTCAATTAACTTCCTCGCCATTTTTGTGCCCTCTTGTTAGCCTTTCTGCTGTATAGAGCTCAGTTTTACCTTTGTAAAACAAACCAACCAAAAAACTTAGAGTTTAATTACTCCGTGAACTTGTATGTAATCATCAAATGCCTTGGTTTAAAAAAACTCCCGGTAGAATTCAAGCTTTTTAAAACAATTACACTGTAAAGAGCATTTAAACAATCTTCATATTTAATTCATGAATATGAAAATTCTTTGGATTTTTATGGCCAAATAATTTTATATGCAAAACAATTTAAGGTTTTCTCCTCTGACTCAAGTTGTCTTTCTGCTCCTAATAAAAATAATCACTCTCATTTTCCCTTATATAATAAAGCGTGTGACCTGAGCAGCTCTAAGTGCTATGTATATATTACAGTAATCATGACAACAACCATGCGAAGCAGGTATTATTTTCTCCATTTTATACAGAAAAATCAGAAAAGTTATATAACTTGCTTAAAGCCACAAAGGTAAAATTCAAACCTGACTCTATATCATATTGTTTTAATTGATTAACTTGTATTCATCCATTCTGGTGAAGCATACAGTTTGAGGAATTTTGGTAATTGTGTACTGCTGCTTAATGCTCACCACAAAAAATGATAGAAAAGAATTCCATTGTCCTACAAAGCTTTCTCTTGGCCCTTTATAGATTGTCTCCTCTTGCAACCTCCAGCCCGAGGCAACCACCAATCTGCTTTTCGTCCCTTTAATTTTTTTCTAGAAGTTCATATGGAATGAATCACACAGGATGTAGTCTTTTGTGTGATTATTTTCATTTATCACAAGGTTTAGAGATTTATACTCTTGTGAATATTCATATTTTCTCTTTTCTTACTGAGGAATATTCCGTAGTGGCGATATGCCACAATTTGCTTACCCTTTCACTAATTAATGACGCTGTTTCTAGTTTTTTTTCTTTTTTACAAATAATGCTACTGTGAATATTTAAACAGAAATCTTTGAGTGGACCAATATTTTCACATTCTTCTTATGGAAAGATCAGAGTGGGGTTACTGATCCGTATCATAAGTCTATGTTTCACTATAAAGATATTGCTGTCCTGTTTTCCAGTGTGGCCGTGACAGCATTTCCACTAGCATTGGATGAGTTCTGGTTACTCCATAGCCTTGCCAAAACTTATTTTCAGTCTTTTTCATTTTAGCAATTCTTTTGGGTGTATAGTGTTATCTCATTGTGGTTTATTTTGTAATTCTCTAATAACTAGTGTTTTTAAGCATCTTTTTATGTGCTTATGGGTCATTTATATGTCTTCCACAAAGTGTCTCTTCAAACCATTTGTCCAGTTATAATTAAATCATCCATTAGCAATTTGTAAGATTTATTTAAACATATTTGATGGAAGCCTTTTTTTTGATACATTTTTTTGAAAATATTTTCTGTGGCTTACATTTCCATTTCTTAAAGGTGTCTTTTGAGGAATAAAGTTCTTTAATTTTTACAAAATCTACTTAACAATGTTTTTCTGTTTAGAGTTCATACATTTATTATTCCCGTATATGAAACTTTTACCTAACTCGGTGTCACAAACATTTCTCCGAAGTGTTCTTTTAGAAATGTAAAAATTTTAGCTCTTATGATTAGACTTATGATTCATATTCAATTAATTCTTGTGGATGATGTTAGGTACAGGTGAAGTTCATTTTTTTCCCATGTACATACCCAGTTGTTCCAGCACCATTTGCTGAAAAAGCCATATTTTCTTAATTACATTGGCATTTTGATCATATATTTGTTGATCATACAAGTGTGAGTCTATTTCCAGGAAATCTATTTTGTTCTATTGACTTATCTCTAGCCTTACAAACCAACACCATACTGTCTTGATTACTGTATATTAGGTCTTGAAATCAGGTAATGTCAGCCCTCTAATTTTGTTCTTTCAAAAGAAATTTTGCCGATTTTAGATACTGCCTTTTCATACAAATAGTTTTCAGATATTTACCAACAACTTAATAGATGTTTGAGTGTGAATGCATAAAATCTCAAAATCAATGTGGAGGTAGAATAGAGTCTGACTCCATTTTCGGTGTTTGCTGACAGCTTTTAGCCTCACTCTTTCTTCTTCTCCTTCTGCTCTACATCTTTGCAAGCCATTAAGTAAGCTTGAGTGCTCATTCCTGTGGTGCCAGTGGGAGAGTCAAAGGACACAAACTCCAGCCTATGTAAAGAGACTCTTAGGCCAAACTCGTCACCACCCACAATAAAAACCCAAGCCAATCTCTGTCTTTGCTCTCTCAAGCCATTTTTGGAACAGCCTGGGAGACACGCCCTGCTCTCCCCAGAAAGTCTCATTATGGAAGTTAGTAAACCCTTTCATACCCTCTTGGTGTATGTGTGGTATCAGGAGTCTTGATGTCCAAACCAAATTTTGGGTGGGGGGCCATCCTGATCCTTCAGAGTGGTCACAACAAGTGCTGCTGTGCACAGGATAGTCTACACAGTGACCAACACCACCAGGCCTTTCTCCTTTTACGTTGACTTGCAAACTGACTCTTCTGATTAGTGAAAAGCATGCACTTTGAGCTGCCAGCTGATAGCTGGCTTGAGCTTTGAGCTGTGCTGCTTTGCGCTGCATTTCTTAATTTCTACGAGCCTATGCTATACATCTGATTGACCTAAGTTGTAAGTTTTGATAGCTAATTGTCATTTAGGGATAAGAGTATGGGATTGAGACTCTCCTAAAAGTGAACCTGGGTCATGCTTTGGCTTAGATCTATCGGTGTGTCTGCAAATGAGTCATGTGCCTCAATCTGGGCATAAGCTGTGACTAATGCTAGGCTCAGGGGAAGGCCTCTTACTGTGTAACTGATTGTGTGTTTCAGTTAGGCATTGGCCCTCATTCTGTAGATGCTCAGGGGAAAGACTGTACCCTGTGCAATATCAGGGCCCCTCAGGTAGTTGTTCATGTAGAGGAAGAACAGCCACAATTTGAAGAGCAATTACAATTTGAAGATTTGAGCTGTTGAGTGTGACACTCCTAGAATCACATGACTCATTAAGACCCTACAAAATATCCTTGTGGCTGCTGATGCTGTCTGTGCCTCTGTTGAAATGAAGATCCTGATCCTCAGGGTCACAGGGAAAAACACCCAAAGGATTAATTCTACCCTTGCCATCAGGCCCCTAACCCTGATGATCCTTATTTGAAGCTCTCTGGAGGAAAAAATATATAAACATGAGCCCGTTAGAGAAACTCCTCTCCTGCAGAGTGTATCTAGTAACCACAAAAGAGAGAGAGGAAAGAAGATTAAAAAAAGGAAATTTAGATACAGAAGAAAGAAACAAAAAAAAACTTAAGAAGCTAAAATAGAAGTCCACAATTCAGTTTCACTCAAACAGATATCCAAAATTTACTGGAAGTTACACAACAAAAGATAAAAAGAACTGTTTGCCTTTTGCACCTCTGCAACATATGTTCTGAATTAACTATAACATCTGCTGAAATAGACCAATTGGCCAATCTTGATGGCCTTCATCAATATTGAGATTCAAATTACAGATATAATTGGGGATCCCACTAAATTTAAACAAGGTACTGCCTATAATCTTATCAAGTGTAAAATGGAGAAAAAATTGATATGACTTACCTTAACCATCAGACTATTGTCTTGCCTAAATTCCCCATAGTCATAGCACTCATTGCCCTGAAGTATCCCATAGTGGACGTGGATGCTAAGACCAGATGAGTCATAAATTAAAATTAAATTATCTTTGGCAGTTACAATTTGGTTTGCCAAATGGAACCCTTTGAAAGTTCCCCCCGGTTTAAACAGTTAATATCAGCCAATGTACATTAAAACAGGGTCTTCAAGAACTGAAATGCATTGTATCAGTCCTATTTAGAGAAAGATGGTTATAATAAGCTTTTGAATAGTTTGCTTATGTATGACCTTCCTCCTTCCTAATAGAGGTCACACAAAATTCTCTTTTACTGAAAGCACAGCCATGCCCTTGTCCTCCACACTGGAACACTTTTCCTGACTGCACATTTACACTTAAACGATATCTTGAGTCACATTTATAGCATGTCTTTGTCCCCAGTGAGCTATGATCCTTCTCTGTTTATGTGAATTGTACCTGGAAGGTGGTTAATTCCATCCTTCACTTGCCAGAATTCCCTTTCCCGTGTATAATCTCCATTTCAAATCATAAACTCTTCTGTCTTTTCTCTGGAATTTCTAGAATATCGGGATATCACTTTTTTTCAGGGCACTTCATGTTATCTATAGCAACTATTTCATGCTAAAGAGATGAACACAATTTTTAAATACTGCCTCTAAATAGAAGTAGCCCAAAGTTCCTTCAAGAAAAGTTATGTCATCTTACATGCATACGGGGTTTCACAGATGACAAAGTACTTTCAAACACATCATCTGAGTTTTGCCTGTAAAGGGCACATAAAGCACTATCCCATTTTACTTATGGGAAGACTGAGATTCAGTGAGATTAAGATGTTTACCCAGAGTCAGCCCTCACGGCTTAGTGGTTAAAGTTTGGCACTCTCACTGCTTTATCGGCCCAGGTTTGTTTCCTGGTTGTGGAACCACACCACCCATCTGTCAGTTGCTGTGCTGTGGAGGCTGCTCACATAGAAGGACTAGAAGAACTCACAACTAGAATATCAGCTATGTACCGAGGCTTTGGGAGGAGAGGAAAAAAAAGAAAGATGTTTACCCAAAACAGTAGGTAACACAGGCAAGAGCCAGGACAACAAAACAATTGATTATTTCTTGTTTCTCCCATTTTCTACTGCATCACACAACTTTTTGGTTTTACTCTTTTTCTCCTGATACCATCTTTATCACTCTACAACCCTGATTTTCTTAGCGTCCATAGGTCCACTTAACTATCTAAATTCCTACTGTGTTGGCATATAAAAAAGACATGACTAACGCTAAAAGAACTTAACATCTGCAGAAATCACGCTTGCGCTGAACTATTTGAAATAAGTGATTAACTATATTTGGGTTTAAAAAATCTGTATAAATGAACATATGTCTATGATTGAAACCTCTTGAAAACATCAATCCATTCTAGCTAAGATAAGGAGATAGTAACTCAAAATATATAAAAACTTTTAAGTGATTTAAATATTGTCTTGACTCAGTTTAATATGACTATATCTGCTTGCAATATAGAAATAATTTTTCTTTCAGGGGATCATAGTTAATACAAACATTTCCCTTTGGTTCTTTTCAGTTTATTATGATGATAGACACTCTCATAGTTCTTTCAGAAAATTTGTCCCAGATTCTTTTCTTTTGTTTTTTAAAAGCAGGTTGGTTATTATTATTATTCTTTTAAAGACTGGCACCTGAGCTAACAACTGTTGCCAATCTTCCTTTTTTTTTCTCTTCTTCTTCTCCCCAAAGCCCCCCAGTACATAGTTGTATATTCTGGTTGTGAGTGCCTCTGGTGGTGCTATGTGGGATGCCACCTAAGCATGGCTTGATGAGCAGTGTCATGTCCACACCCAGGATCCGAACTGGCGAAACCCTGGGCCGCTGAAGCTGAGCGTACAAACTTAACCAGTGGGCCACGGGGCCAGCCCCCGGATTCTTGGATGCTCATAAACATTGCCAATTTTTTGTCCTACTTTCCAATCCTTCCTTAGTCAATAATCTACAAAACAACAATCTTCTTTCTTTTATTTGTTCACAATTCTCCTCATTTCTTTTTCCTTCCTTTCCTTCATCCCGATTCAACTTTCTCTCCTTTTTTTTCCTTTTAAGTTCATATTTTCTGCTATGCATAATAGACACATCTTAATCTTTGTTCTGGAAGTTCTCCTTCCACCATATTCTCAGTAATTTCTACCACGGGTCTATCTTCTGGAGTTGCAATAGTATCTCCATAGCCACACATGCAATCAGCATTTTTATAACTATGCCTTCCTTCTAAGATTCATCATTCATTCATATTTTTTGAAAAAGTTCATTTGATTCTTTCAGAAATCTCATTGAAATGAAAAATATTATTGTAGCATTTTTCAAATGAGGTAACCAATGCAGAGACGTTTAGTACTTTACCCAAGCTCTTGAAAAGTGAATCAGAGACTTTTTTGAAAAGGGGGTTCTAACCCAGTCTCCTCACTCTTATCCCAAGATTTATTGGTAGAGCATATATGTGTAACTTATCTTTTGCAATCTGATTAATATAACTTTTATCAGCCATCTATATAATGTCAAAATCAATTCATCAAAAGATCAAGAACTAAATATTTTTGTGTTTCAGAAATTTTTCTTGAGTGTGTACGTAATAAAATACTACTAGTAGTGAAGAAACTAAATTTGACCTGAACAAATGAAAACCAGAATTTGTATTTCAATTTTAACTTTTTTTCCCTTCTCAGATGTAATTAAACACCTAAGATTCCTTTTTAGCATAATATTAATTAACATATATCCTCTTTTCTCTTCCTCAAATGTGTATAGTCATTTACTTGAAGCAAGAAGATTATTTAGATGCAATATTTTTCTCCTTTAGTTTGATCTTACTATATATATCTCGATGCATTATTAGCTTTTTCAGTAAAATCAAGAACTCTAAAACTTCAAAAGAAAATTCACATCAAATCACATTGACCTCAGTCCATTTCTGATTTATTTAACTTTTCATGATTAATGCTAACTATATGGCTATAAGATTGTGGCTTTTTATGAAGTCAAGAAGTCAATAGAAAGAGCATTGACTTTAGTTTCTCTTGCTAAATTAATGAAATAACAAGAATTCTCATTAACCTAAAATTACCATCTTTATGATTATTAAATTTAAATTTTTAAAATCAGTATTTTAAATATTATTATTTAAGAATAAGTATTTTAAAATGGATATAGGATAACCACAGGTAGAAAAGTTACAAATAACCTCAGAGTTTCATTTGCTTTTGTAAGAGTTTCCATGACATTAATTCCAGCAAACTACTCTAGGCAGCCCTCATGCATAAACTACTGGTTCCTCATAATGGTGCATGGCATTTCAATTTCAATCCTGCCCTCAATAAACAGGATGAAAAATTACTGTGCTCGCATATAACCTGCTTTGTGACTCAATGTTTATCTACCATAATCAATAATAGCCAAATTCAAAAAAAATCCAAGTACAGGAGAAATAAAACAATTATATTTCATATGCTAAGCAAATTCTTTCTTCTTTTCTAAAGTAGAAAAGATTATTAAAACCATGAAGTGCCACAAGATAAACTTCATCATATAAAAGCTGTAATGTAAACTGAGCAGTAAGGTGTTCAACGAATTTGCTTAGTTTCTAAAGGTGAGTTTTTAATGCGCTTATTGATTTCCTCAGATGTATCATCTAGTCTAGCTCCTCTGTTCATCAGCCCTGACCCGTCCTCTGTAAATCCTCAAATAACGTAATAAACATTATCTAGGAAAATACATTATGCTCCAAAGCAGTATCTTCCTGTGTAAACAAACATCTGAAAAAATGAAGCAAACCAAATAGCCTTCAGAAAGCCACAAGTTAACCAAACTGAAAAATCAGTTCATTGAAACAAAAACTCTGATTGCTTTTCAATTCAATTCTAAAGTGGTTTTTTTTTTGCATAATATAAATTTGGAATACAGCTTCTGTATTCAGAAGACTGAATTCTGCTCTACATTTATTTTTTCCAGCCCTCAAAGCCAATCTTTCCTTAAGTATCTATGAATTACCATTTTAAGGGGCATACTATGTGAAACATTCAGTTAAGCTTAGCTTTATTAAGACTATCACAGCAAAAAAAGTCAGGATGTCAGGATGTGCCTTCTACTGCTCCCATGAGGAAAATGCTATTCCTGACTTTGCTGTCTACTTAAAACTTGAAGACCACATGATGTGAGAATCCTTACCTTCCTTTATTTGGCCAGAAGAAAAAGAAGGAGTTTTGGAGTTTAGGTTCTGGTTATTTGTTAGCTGTATGTCTCTTTCATTTCTTTATTCAGCCACTTAGTTTTTATTGAGCAGCTATTATGTGCCAAACACTCCTCTAGACTCTGGAGCTAAAATAGTGAACAAACCAAACCATGTGACTTTCCTGTGTAATATACATGCTAGTGGATGCGACAAAAATCAAGCACTTCCCTTACATGGGCACCTAGATAGATATAAAAAGTGGAATATCGTGAGAAAATATGATAGAAGTACAATTTTCAATAAAATAGGCAGAAAGAACCTCTTCGAAGAGACAGTATTTGAGCAGAAGTGTGATTGAGGTAACAGATTAAGAAAGCTAATGGTGATACCTGCTAGAGGGAATAGTAAGTGCAGAGGCTCTGGAATGGGAATGAGCTCTGGGAGTTGGAGAAGAGAGAGAAGGAAGGCCCAAGTGGCCACAGCAGAGTGCGCCATGGAAATGAGGGAGGAAGTGAGTTCAGGCCAATGTGTGGAAGCCAGATCATATCTTGTGGGCCTTGTAACCCAGAGCACATTGGTTTTGATACTGTGCAGGATGGAAAATCATTGGAGGAGTCGAGTAGAAAAATGACCTGAATATATTTTTGCTGTAAAAGGCTTACAATGGCTCCTGATGGGAAATGTACCAGTTATTTAAACTCTCAAATCTCAATTTCTCATTTTTGAAATAGGAATAATCATGTTTACTTAGTGTGTCCCATGAGCATTGAATGAACTAGCATGCCTACTGCCTGACACATAAGATCTCAATAACAAATATTTCTTTTTCTGTGTTTCTTTCTCTTGAGGTAGATAAAACAATATCCCTATTCCTTTCTAAGAGAATTTCACCCATCACCCCTATTCCCTTAATTCCACCTTTTTTCTAATTCTGCCGGGTTCTTCTCTGTCAAATATTTTCCTCTCCATCCTCAATCTTTCTTCCAAATAATTTATTCTCTCAGTCTAAAAGCATATATACGTCCTCTTACCTCAAACAAAAGCAATTGTTTCTTCAATCCTGTTATTTCAGATATCTTATCAAAATGCACCACTCTCCTTCATTTTTGTAAAATATTTTATAAAAGCAATAGTCAATATATAGTGCTTCCATTGCTTTCACATTTCATTCTTCCCTGCTGTTTACAGTCTGACATTTGCCCTTACAGTCTTATTGAACCGAAGGCCCTGCGTGTTCTACCCGGTAGCGAACGCAGTGGAAGACTTTAATCACGATGGCAGTGAAAGAATTCCGCTGCCACAGGGTCAAGAGTCACGTGTTTGCCAAGGCTTCTGAAAGGTGTAGATAAATTTTTTAAATGAGTCTATTTGTTATTTTTAATCCTTGGAAAAAGCAACGGTATGAACGAAGTCCTGGGTAATAAGGAAGTAAAAATGACTTCAGATAAGAGACTGTGGAAAGCCACAATTAAAAATTACCCTGCTGGGGGCCCTCCCCTTCTGCCATGATGGGAGAATTGCTACAGGACTTGCCAGCCCGCTGTAAACAATTCAACAATTGGAAAAACTGCTTTAAGACATTGGACAAGAGGCATTGCAGGATTTTGATCCATAATATAAAAGAAATAAATGAGGAGAGGTTTATGATTATTGGATTTCTACCTAGAGGCACTTTTTGGACTGCAGCACAGGAAAAGGGAAAACAAGCAGGCATGATGTTCTGGCTGACTCGAGCGGCCTGATCATAGAGTTCAGGGAGGCTGAAGTGGCTAGAATTGATTATTGTGAAGAAAGGAGCTATGCAGAAAAAGAGATTCAGAAATCTATAGAAGCCTCCCCCTGAGTGTGCTGCTTAATAAGCTATAGATATTTAGGGCAAAAGATGCCAGGGAACAAATTACCAGGGAGAGGTAAAAAATAAAATAATTCCCAGAACTCACACGAAACCATGACCTCGCTGAGCTCTTACCAGTCAAATTGCAGAGACCTAACTGAACACACACAGCACTCAGTTAGAGACTTAGAAGTTATATTTTAGCAGTCACCAATTGCTCACAATTGCCCAGAACTTACATGTTGACTTGACCAGACCTAACTTTAGTGAGATTTCTCTCCTCCCTACAGGTCCCTGAACTTTGGTTCACTCTCAAACTTAAGCAAGTACTAACATGGAGAACATTCCGCCTTATCAGATCATTCTGGAAATTGGCCAACCACAGAGAAGAACATTTCCTATAGACCTGCTCCAACCATGCTGTCTACTCAACCGTACTTGCTTGCCACACTGCCACAAAGTTCCTGCTAACTTTGTTAATCCCTTGTAGTGGATCGAATGGTGGCCGTCAAAAAGATATGTCTATGTCTTAACCCCCCAGTACCTTTAAGGGTTGCCTTATTTGGAAAAGGGGTCTTTGCAGGTGTAATTAACCTAAGGATCTTGAGAAGAGTTCATCCTGGATTATGCAGTTGGGCCCTAAATCTAATGACAAGTGTCCTTGTAAGAGATAGAGAGGAGAAGACAGAGAGACGAGGAGAGGGCCATGTGAAGACAAAGGCAGAGATTGGAGCAATGCAAACACCAGAAGCTGGAGGAGAAAAGGAAGGAGTCTCTCCTAGAGCCTTCAGAGGGAGCACAGCCCTGCTGACACCTAGACTTTAGACCTCTGGTCTCTAGAACTGAATAAATTGCTGTTGTTTGAAGCAAACAAGTTTGTAGTAATTTTTTTTTATGGCTGCCCTAGGAAACTAGTACAATCCTTCTTATAAAAGAAAATTCTTTTTCTTTTTTCTTTTGCAATGCCTACAGATCCTGAGGTTAGAGGGCTCTCCCTATTGCATTAGTCTTTTTGAAAAGTTTTTCATTTTTTTTTTTAATTTGACAGTAGCATGGCTAAATAAGCCCTAAAATAAAGGTGACTTTAGACCCATCATGACAAACTTTAAAAACAAAACTAATAAAAAGCCTGGAAATTGTAAAACTGATCCACTAGTAGTTTAACTGCCAGTCAATTTGAATTCTGTGCTCTTAAGGAAGATAACTATGAAATCATAGAAATCATACATATATGTTTGTCTCTGCCCTCGGTTCCTGGCACAGAGCTCCTAAAACCCTCTTAATTTTCTAAGTAGTAAGAGCGCTAGGAACATCTTTTGTTCTAATATTTGATCTTTGACCCCAGTTCCTGACAGAGAGTTCCTGAATACCTTGGAATTTCCTGGGTGATAGAAGTGTCTTTTTTTCTAATGAGATGACTCTTGATGGGCTCCTAGATAGTTTCAAGATGGGGGATGATCACCAGGAGGACCAAGTCATGATTAGAAGCTTGTAACTTTCAGCCACATCCTCTAGAAAAGGGAGAGGGGCTGGAGATCGAGTTAATAATCAATCATACCTATGTGATGAAGTCTTCATAAAAATCCCCAAAGCACAAGGTTCGGAGAGCTTTTGGGGTGGTGAACACATCTACATGCCAGGAGGATGGTGCATCCCAACTCCCCAGAAACAGGAGCTCCTGTACTTGGGACCCTTCCAGACCTCACCTTGTGTATCTTTTTATATAACTGTTCACCTATAACCTTTATCATATCCTTTACTATATAATAAACTGGTACATGTAATTAAGCATTTCTCTGAGTTCTGTGAGCCATTCTAGCAAATTATTGAACCCAAGGAGGGGGTCATGAGAACCCTGATTTATGGCCAGTCTGTCGGAAGTACAGGTGACAACTTGGGATTTGCAATGGCAAGTGGAGTCAGGGATGGGGCAGTTTTGTGGGACTGAGCCCTTAACCTGTGGGGTCTGATGCTATCTCCAGGAAAATGGTGTCAGAATTGGACATTCAGCTGGTGTTGGAGAATTGCTTGACAGGTGACATAAAATCACACTCATTTGGCAAGCAGAAGTGAAGTGTGTTAGTTGTGTGAGGAGAGTTAAGGAGAAATACAGGAGAGTTTTTCCAACTCAACAACAAAGTACGAATACTCAATGATATAATTTCATAATGTCTGGCATCCAATAAAAATTACAAAATATGTGAAGAAGCAGGAAAATATGTCTCATGAAGTAGAGAATCAGTCAACAAAACAGACCTAGAAATGATGGGGATAATGCAATTAGCAAACAAGGACTTCAAAACAGCTATTACAAAGAGCATTAAGTTAAACAAAAATATGAACATAGCGATAAAAGAGATGAGCTCCTTATGAAATGATACAATGGAAAGTCTACAGCTTAAAAATACATGAATAAGGGGCTGGCCCTGTGGCTGGGTGGTTAAGTTTGTACGCTCTGCTTCTGGGGCCCAGGGTTTCGCCAGTTCGGATCCTGGGCAAGGACATGGGACCACTCATCAGGCCATGCTGAGGCAGCGTCCCACATCCCACAACTAGAAGGACATGCAACTAAAATATACAACTACGTACTGGGGGGATTTGGGGAGAAAAAGCAGGAAAAAAAAAAGAAGATTGGCAACTGTTGTTAGCTCAGGTGCCAATCTTTAAAAAGAAAAACACATGAACACAAATGAAAAAATCACTGAATGGTCTTAACAGATCATGAAGCAATGAGGGAAAATTGAGTGAATTTGAAGATATGTCATTGTATATATGCAAATCGAGGGACTGAGAGAGGAAAAGACATCAAAATAAAAAAAAAAGCAGAGACCCAATTACCTGTAGGAAAATGTTAGCTAATGTAACAAAATTAAAATTGGAATCCCAAAATAAGAAGGGGAGAGAAGAAATTTTTTCTGAAATAATGGCCAAAATATTTCCAATTTTAATTAGAATTATAATCCCATAGATTCAAGAAAAATAGGGATATCTAAGCACAAGAAAAACATACTGAGGTTTCATACTAAGAAAATTAGGGAAACTGGTGATAAAGAGGACATCTAAATGGCAACCAGGGGTGGGGGGAAGAATCATTTTAACTGAGGGAAAAAAGAAAAGAAAAACCTCAGACTACTCTTCAGGAAAAAAGCAATCGAGAAAACAATGGAACAATAATTTTATAATATCGAAAGAGAAAAAAAACTGTTAGATCAGAATTCCATCTAGGAAAAATACCCTTGAAAAATAAGTGCAAAGGAAGACTTTTTCAGACAAACAAAACTAAAAGAATTTATCAGTAGCAGATCTGCAGTTAGAAAAATGGTGTTGGAGAGAAACTTGGATCTACACAAAGGAATGAAGAGCAGTAGATAAGATAAATATGTGAATAAAAATAAATGACTTTTGCTGTTTATAAATTTTCTTCAAAAAGATAATTGACTACAGCAAAAATTTTAACAATATAATAATTACAGCATATGGAGAATATACGTGTACAACAAAACCAGCATAAAGGACAGGAGGTGGGAAACATGAGAATATTATTGTAAGAGTTTAACATCTTGTATAAAGTGATATAATATAATTTGAAGTTAGACTGTGATAAATTATTAAAGATATTTCTTTTAACCCTAGAGAAATATTTAAATGAAGTAGAGTTAAAATCTGGTAGCGGACACAAAATAGAACACTAAAAAATGCACAAATACTCCGGAAAAAAAGGAAATGGAGTAGAGTCTTCTAAGTCCTAGTGTTGTTGGGAAGGAGCAAAAGTTGTCCCCAAATTAGTAATTTATATTAGATTATAAGAAGCCAAAGATGGACGCCCTAATCTCTAGGAAGCCTCTAAAAGGATATATGAAATATACAATATATACCTAGTAGGGGAGAAAAATAATATAATAAAACATTGATTAGTGTAAAATAAAGCAAGGAATGAGAATAAAAGAAACATGAAAGATGTTGGACAAATAGAAAAATAAATCACTGCTAAAACTAGGACAGGAAGGAAATAAATCACTTCAAATAGATCACATATCACAAATAGATTCTGTTAGAAAAGAAATAAAAAAGTTAAAAAGCAGTCATCTGTTTCAAGAATACAGGGGAAAAAAACAAAAAAAAAATAATCCCACAATTAGAAGGAAAAATGATAAACATAAGAGCAGACAAAAATGAAAAAGAAAACCAAGATAACGAAAGACAAAAAACAAAGCTGAGTTGACTCTTAAAAACTCAATTAATATTGGAAGTTTTTATAGCAAGAAAGAAGGGAAAATATAATTTATCAAGGTCAGAAATGAAATTGAGGATATCATTACTATTCCTAGATATCAAATAGTTAATAGGAGGATATTAAGAGCAACTTTATGCCAAGTTACTTGAAAAATTGCATGAAATGTCCAAATTTTTAGAAAAACATTGCTTTCCAAAACTGAATTGTCCTATTCCTACCAGAAAAGTTGAATCTCTTTTCAATATTTTCCCACAGAGAAAGTTTTATATGACTTTAACCAGTGAATTCTTACACATATTTAATAAATTAATAACACTAATTATTAATTATTAACACTAAATTAATAACAAATTCTTCTATAATGTAGAAAACAGGGACCAATTCCAAGGTGTTTCAGAAGGCCAGTACTTTCCTAACACCAAAACCTGACAGAGATAAAAGAAAAAACCATACAGACCAATCTCACTCATAAATACAGATGCAACGACCCCCTCAAATGCATTATTATACTAAATTTGGGAAATACAGCAGGTCCAATACATCTAATCCAATGGGTTCTACTCCAGTAATGCAAGACTGGTTTAATATTTGAAAATCAATTGAAAGCACTGATTACATTAATAAAAAAAAAAGAAAAACAAGAAAAAGAAAATGATCACCTGAATAGATGCAAAAAGTTGTATAAACTTTAACACCCATTAATGGCCAAAAAATTGTGACAAACTAGCAACGTAAGGAGATTTTCTCAAATTGATGCAGAAAAGTGCCAAATCCTCAGAAAATTTTCCATCTGTGATCGAGAAAAGTTTGCTGACTATCACCACTTTTCTTCAAGATTGTACTTTAAATACAAGTCACAATAAGGCAAGTAAGAGAAATCAAAGACATAAGGATTGGAAGGATTAAAACAGAAATTATTCACAAATGGCATAATTGAATTCCTAGAAAATCTACGATTCCACAGACAAACTTTTAGAATTTATGTTTGAATTTCTAGGGAAATAAAATATCCCTGGATGTTTCAGTGTTCCTGCCAAAAGCCCTAGTCACTGAAATCTCTTCCCATATCTTGAGAATTAGATCTGTAATCATTTGTGTAGGTAATTGTTCTGATCCAAAAGATAATAAAACTGATCTGATTTTCCTGAGAGGACTAAATGGTTACAACCTGGCAAAGTCTCTAGGGTGTGCCCCACAGTGCTAGAAGCCTCCAGGACTACCTTCCTGAATGTTTACACACCATAAGAGAGGAAGGGCAGGATGTGGAGACATCTCTTAAGCTGTACAGGCTGAGACAGGCCAGCCTATCTTGCTTAAATCTGACAAGGGCTTTGCATTTGCACCACTTAGAATCAGGGAGAGAAGACAGGCAAGCTCCCAGAGAAATGGGTGAAACACCTGAACAGGCACTTCTTACCAGAGGGTTTCTAAACGGTCACTGAGCGTATAAAGAAATGGGCTTAATGTTAGTAATCATGACAAAATGCTGCTTAGAACCACAATGACGTATCACTACATACCCACCCTGTGGAAGAGTCTATATTTATATAAATTTATATTTATAGAGAAATTCATTTTTATACTGTGAATAAATATAAAATACATGGCTCTTTAGTATATGAAAAGATGATCAACTTCACTTACAATAAAGATAAACGGAAATTTAAACCAAACTGAGATACTGTTTCTCACAAATCTGAGGCAAACTGTGAACGTTTGGTCATATCTGCATATGGTATGCCAGATGCTCTAATACAATGCTGGCAGATGTGCATGACTTCTTCATAAAGTCTGAGGGAAGGAATTGGAGAAGCTGCTATCAAAGGTACAGATCCTATTAGCTTTTGACCCAGGAGCCCCAGTGTTGGGGCTTTATCTTTCAGATACACCAGTGTGAGTACAAACAAACATATATATACAGAGTAGTCATTGCAGCTTTGATTATAATGACAAAAGATTAGAAATATCTCATGTCCGTGACTAAGGTACGTCCACACAAGGGAATAATATGCAGCTATTTAAAGAATCTGAAAAAGCCACTTTTGTACTCGTATGAAAAAATTAAATGATAACAAAATAAGGCAAAGTATAGAATGTACATGGCATTCTGCCTTTCGTGAAAGAAGGGAAAGGCAAAAAACAACATATAGCATAGTGATATTTGCCTCAGTCTGCATTAAAACACAGGGAAGAAGGTGTCTGTTAAGGAAAGGGAGAGTAAAGTGGATGGCTACTGGCGTGGGAGTAGACTTTGCCATTTATACCTTTTAGGCAATATTAATTTTTGATCATGTGCTTGTATTACATAGTCAAACAAATAAAGTAAAATTATACATTTAAATATTTTAAAATTATAAAAATCAAAGTACTGATCATTTTTTTTTCAAGATTGGCCCTGAGCTAACATCTGTTGCCAATCTTTTTCTTTCTTCTTCTCCCCACAGCCCCCTAGTACATGATTGTAATTCTAGTTGTAGGTCCTTCTGGCTGTGCTATGTGGGACACCACCTCAGCATGGCTTGGTGAGAAGTACCAGGTCCATGCCCAGGATCCGACAGAACAGCAAAACCCTGGGCCACCAAAGGGGAGCATGTGAACTTAACCACTCAGCCACGGGGCCGGCCCTCAAAGTCCTAATCTTCGTGCTAGAATGCACTTTCTCTTTTTGTTCATGAAAATTGTTTTTACCATCTTATTTCACTAAAAATGACAATCTTATGTCTGTTTCCCCATTTCACTATCATTATTTTTGTTAGTTTTATTATTAAATTTTTTCATTTTATCTAGGAAACTGGATAAAACCACTTGATATCAATTTCTCCATTATCAGTTTGTCCTTTTCTGAGTCGCCAGTAGAGCACGTTCATTAATACACATTTAAGCTTCTCTGAAGTTTTGGTTGTCATTCTTTAAATTTACTGAGAAACTCTATAAGAAGAAGCCAGTTCATGAATTCCCCGTATATTCTACAAACAGGAAAAACCTGTTATGCTGCTCTTTGACAACTATATTAAAATTAATTCAATAATTAAAATTAATGAAAATATCCTTTTAGAATTGCAAATTAGGAAAAAGTATACTTCTTCTGAAAAACTGGTATGTTTCCAGTTAGCTGGATTTATTGCTGGCTCTGTGTTAAATAAATTAATCCTTACTTTATAGATGTTAAATAATTTATTAATCTTAAATTATTATAACATTTCCTTATAACATATTAGCGCTTCTGGTTATATTAAAATTCACCTCAAATCATTTTTGAAAGTAGGCATGATATAAATTAGTGTTTTAGTTTTGTATGGCTGATATAACAAATTACCGCTAATGTAGCACCTTAAAACAACATACATTTATTATCTCACCAGTCCATGGGCCGGAAGTCTGGGTTGGTTGAGCTGGTTTCTCCACTCCAGGTTGCACAGGTCACAGGAAATCAAAGCATCCACCACTGGGCTGGTACCCAGAGGCTCTGGGAAAAACCTGCTTCCAAGCCCAAGCATGCTGTTCGCAGAATCGAATTTCCTTGCTAGCTATTATGTAGGGACCGTGCTCACTTCCTAGAGGCCATGCTGTGGTCCTTGCACATGGACTCCTACGTCTCAAAGCCAGCATTGGTGTTTGCAAACCCTTATCACTCTGGAAATCTCTCTGACTTCTTCCACCACATTTCTCTTCTACCTCCAGCCAGAGAAAATTCTTTGCTTTAAAGAGCTCATGTGGTTAGATTTTGCCCACCCAGATAATTCAGGATAATGTTCTATCTAAAGGTCCATAACCTTACTTATATATGCAAAGGCCCTTTTGCCATATAATGCAACACCTTCACAGGTTCCACTGATCACTGTGTGGACATCTTTGGAGGGGGCGGCACACAATAACAAATACCACAATTAATAACATATAAACAAAAATATTGACCTGTTTTTCATATCTACAGATATGAAAATCCATGTTATAGCTCATTATTGGTTAATTAAAAACTCATAGATAATATATCATTATGTATCTCCATAAGTAAGCAAAATAGAGGAAAACAAATGCGTTTTTTGCAAAAATACCGGAAATGTTAAAAAAAGAAGATAATCCTTTGAAAATAATTTACTCGTATTAGGGAGAGAAAATAAAGCCCTTTATTATTTATTCTCATTTTACATTCCAGAATCTAAAATGCGTTTTAAAAAGTGGCCCTATTTGTCAATCTCTCATGAAATATATTTCAGCTTCGAGCCTCATGCTCCTGGGGAAATCACAAAACATCTCATTCAGCTGAAGAGGCTGAAACTCTTAGCAGTGCAATTAATATCTTCCATTTTTGCCATCGGCACAGAAAGCAGCTCCTTGGAATCTGAATCACTAATTGTGCCTAATAGCTTACATCTGGCTGGTGCAAGTTCAGCACATTAGGACTTGCTTTACGTGTCCTGATCTCTGGGCGCTGAGTGGACGTGTTTTGACCTGAACTTCCGAGTAGCCGCCACGTTCTAACCTTCTTATGAAATAGAATATTCATTAATGAAGGAAATCTGACTTCAGGAAATTGTCAGTAAACCTCTTCCCACCGAATGCAGCTTTATTATAACCGGCATCTTGAATAAGATGATAGAAACACCATAAACAAAAACCTTGTCTGGATTGAGTCAAATGAAGTTTTGTTTAAAAATATGAAGTAAAGATGGTTATTATACTGCTTCACTTAATTTTGTCTTCCTGCTATGAGAACTTAAGACTCTTGCATATATTAATTTTAAGAGATATATCAGAAAACCACTTGTCTAAGAGCACAGTCCAGAAGATATGAAAAGATGACAGTTGTCTTGCATAAGTGAAACTTCATAGCCATTGAACAACAGCTTCACATTTTTTCCTCCTGCAGCCCCTGGAAACCACCATTCCAATCTCTGCTTCTAGGAGAGTGACTATTTTAGAAAGCTCATATCAGTGTTATTAGGCAGTATTTGTCTTTCTTTAATTGGCTTATTTCACTTAGCATAATGTCCTTAAGGTTCATCCATATTGTCACATATGGAGGGATTTTCTTCCTTTTTAAAGCTGAATAATATTCCATGGTACACATATATCACATTTTCTTTATCCATTAATCAGTTGATGGACATTTAGGTTGTTTCCATATTCTGGCAATTGTGAATAATGCTGCAATAAACATGGGAGTACAGATACAGGGCCTGTAGTTAACAATACTGTATCTCATGCTTAAAAATTTGGTGAAAGGGTGAATCTCATGTTAAGTGTCTTACGACAAAGCAAACGAAAAACAAAGGGACACAAGGAAACTTTTGGAAGTAATGGGTATGTCTATGACCTTGACGGTGATGATGGTTTCACGGGTGTATGCACATGTCCAAACTCATCAAATTGTATGCATTAAATATGTGCAGTTTTGCATATCACTTATACCTCAATGAAGCTTTTGAAAAAAAACAAAAACAAAATATACAGTTATCTGAGCCTGAGCCCTGCCCAATTCCTCCTTCCAACTCAGGAAAGAATTTTCTAACATTTCCCGCAATAAGTGCCCCAGCCTAGTCCATGCCAGCTTCATCTCCTGGTCCCGGAGAAAACCTTCACCTAAGTGATGGGATATCTACCACCTGGGCAGCTCCCAGGCCGAGGGCGATGCTGTGTCACACAGGGCTCCTCTACTTTGAGAAGGAGCTGGGAAAACAATGATCAAACACAACCTTTGGTGAGAACATGGACTTTTTCTAGGGTGTGCTTCACTACAGGTGCACACGTGGTGACGTGGCATCTCTCTCCCCCAGGTCATTTTCCCTGTTGGTGCCTGTGCTCAAATCGCCCTCCATCCCTTCAGCACCTTTGTTTTGAAAGGAAGAGGAGGAGGGCCCTTGGTACTGCAGCCTTACACACAATATGCATGTTCTGCTGTCTCAATACCTTTAAGCGTGGAGAACTCTGTAGACCTTGATTCCTTGGACAATGGGGGAGGAGGGGAGCCGAAAGCTTTTATAGATGAATTTTCTATTACCATTATGGAAACATACAGTATTTACATACCCAAAAGGTAGATCAAAAAAGCACCCAGGCACTAAAATTTTAAAAGAAAAAAAAGTAAACAAAACTTTTACACATCATTAATAATTGGTATTTCACAAAACACACACAACAAAAACTTTAGTACTTAAACTGGTAAAGAATAAGAATTTCTTTTAACGTCCTTGCATTTATCTTAGTTGTGTATTTTTTAAAATTTCCAATTTCATAGGTAGAGAGTAACATAATCTTTCCTTGTTTAGGGCTACTAAATTTATCCCTGTGTGTGTCAGATATGCATATATATGTGTTTACCTTTTGTTTTAATGGATTTTTCTCTAAAGGTAAGATAAAGCGCAATAATTACAATAATTAAATTAATACTAGCATTTATTGAACACTACATACACACACAGTAGAAACACTGTATGTGACTTCTACTCATTCAGTCTTTGAAATAACCCGGTAAGATGGATTTTCTTAGCATCCACATTTTATCTCTGAGGAAAACTGAAATGCGGGAAGATTATGTCACTGGCCTGTGTGTGTAATCTATGAGAGATGTGTTCAAGTTATGTTGGGGACACAAAGAATGGAAAGAAAAGTAACCATTACCTAGACCATGAAAGGGTGTCTCCGAAGATGGAAAATAAACTGATACTGAAGAATGGGTGAGAAGGGCTTGGCAAAGGGGACCAGAGGTGAAGGACTTTCCGAGCAGAGGGACAGTGGGTGCTCCAATGTGGAGCTATGGAACAGCTGAGGTAGCAGAGTGTGGCGATATGAAGGAGTTCTGAGACTAGAGGCAGGAATGCTATGCAAACTGTATATATCAGAAATTATATCATTGGCCTTTAGTCAATGGCAGGGGGACAAGGAGACTTTGCAGATAAGGCCCCAGATGGCTAGGAAGGGAATCTCACAAGAGAAGAAGAAAGCTTGGCCTTTCTCTGAGAGTCAGGCTGGAAACTGAAAAGCCAAGAGGCCAAGCAAAGAGGCTGTCAATCATATGAAACCACCCAGGTAAGAGTAACAACGTGTGCCTGCAGAGATTGAAGAAGGGAGATGTCCGTGCTGAGACGGCACAGCAGTAATACTTAGCTATATGGTTAAACATTTCTCGCATCTTCTTTTTCTTCCTATTCTTCCTGAGTATTTAAATACCCTGAAACGTACATTTTCCAGTCTCACTTGTCCTAACAGAACTAATGTAGGAGATTGTGTCAACCCCAAGGTTAGACTTTAAAAAAAGAATGAGCAGGCTCCTGGGTACCAGTGTGATTGAGGCAGCAGTAATCAGTGAAGGATCCCAAAGGAGATGAAACACAGGGTGACAGTATAGAGCTGATTTGGGTATGAAAGTTTTGTCTCCTTTTCAATGAGAAACTAATTACATAAACAAGAAGATGGCCTCTCCTATATGTCTAGAATGAGTTATTTTTCTTATATTGTGTGCAATGTTCTGAAGAAAACTTGAAATTATCCAACATTTTGAACATATGAAATCTATGAAAGGATGCTATTTTTGCTCATTTGTAAAAGTCAAAAGATAGTCAATTCATAGCCTCAACTGAATGAACAAACTTTGAGCTGCATTATTACTACATTAAAAAAAATTGTTAAAAATAAATTCTTATTTAATAAATTTCATCCTAGAGATCTGCTGTAAAACACAATGCCTATAGTTAACAATTTTGCATCACACATTTAAAAATTTAAGATGGTAGGGGCTAGCCCCGTGGCCAAGTGGTTAAGTTCACATGCTCCACTGCAGGCAGCCCAGTGTTTCGTTGGTTCGAATCCTGGGTGCGGACATGGCGCTGCTCATCAAGCCACGCTGAGGCAGCGTCCCACATGCCACAACTAGAAGGACCCACAACAAAAAATATACAACTATGTACCAGAGGGCTTTGGGGAACAAAAGGAAAAAAATAAAATCTTTAAAAAAAAATAAAAAATGAATAAAAATAAATTTAAGAGGGTAGATCTCATGTTGTGTTCTTACCATAATAAAATAAATTTAAAAAATAAATTTCAACTGAATAAAACATGCAGAATAGCACTCAATGAGAAAGGAAAAATGTGAGAGCTGGCCTCATGGACTAGTGGTTAAGTTCACGCTCTCTGCTTTGGTGGCCCAACGTTCCCCAGTTTGGATCCTGGGCACAGACCTATGCATTGCTCATCAAGCCATACTGTGGTGGTATCCCAGATAGAAGAACTAGAACGACTTACAACTAGGATATACAACTATGTCTGGGGCTTTGGGAAGGGAAAAAAAAAAAATGAAGATTGGCAACAGGTGTTGGCTCAGAGCCAATCTTCCTCAGCAAAAATAAAAGGAAAAATTTTCTAGCAATATTATAGAGAATATGATACAGATTATGATATAGAAAAAGAAAAACATCATAAAATGTTGACATTTGGTATAAATCTAAAACAGAGTAGCTATACTTTTTTTTGGCTTCACTGAGATATAATTGACAAGTGAACATTGTACATGTTTAACATATACAACTTGATGTTGTCATATACATTGACATTGTGAAATGATCACCACAATCAAACTAATTAACATACCCATCACCTCACGTAGTTACCATGTTTGTCTATGTGTGGTGAGAACACTTAAGATCTACTCGCTTAGCAAATTTTAAGTATACAATGTTAACTATAGTCACCATGATACATATAAGATCTCCAGATTTTTCCTATCCTGAATAATTGAAACTTTGTACCCTTTGACGAATATCATCCCATTTTGCTCGCCTTCAGCCCCTGTTAACCACAGATCTAGCCTGTGCTTCTATGAATTCAACTATTTTAGATTCCTCATATTAGTGAGATCATGCATTATTTGTCCTTCTGTCTGCCTTATTCCACTTAGTATAATATCCTCCAGGTTCATCCATGTTGTCACAAATGGCAGAATTTCTTTCCGTTTTTAAGGCTTAATAATAAATATTCCACTGTGTGTGTATATATAAACACACTTTCTTTAACGTATGTATGTATGTACTTTTCTTTATCTATTTTTCCATCAATAGACACTTAGGTTGTTTCAATATCTATTGTGAATAATGCTGGAAAGAACATGGGCTGCAGATATCTCTTCAAGATATACACCCAGAAGTGGGATTGCTGGATCATATGATAGTTTTATTTTTAATTTTTTAAGGAACCTCCACACTGTTTTCCAAAATGGCTGTACCAATGTACATTCTCACCAACAGTGTACAAGTCTTCCCTGTTCTCCACTTCCTTGTCCACACTTCTCTCTTGTCTTTTTGGTAAAAACTATCCTAATAGATGTGAAGTGATATCTCGTGGTTTGATTTGCATTTCCCTGATGATTAGTGATGTTGAGTACCTTTACATATACTTATTAGCTATTTGTTTGCCTTCCTTTGAGAATTGTCTAGTCAGGTCCTCAGCTCATGTTTTTAATAACGTTATTTTGGTTTTTGCTATTAAGTTGTATGAGTTCCTTACATATTTTGGAAATTAACGACTTATCAGATATGTGATATTCTCCTATTCTGTAGGTTGCTTTTTCACTTTGTTGATTATTTCCTTTGTTCTGCAGAAACTTTTTAGTTTGATACAATTCCATCTGTCTATTTTTGCTTTTGTTGACTGTACTTTTGGTGTCATGTTCAAAAAAATTATTGCCCAGATAAAGTCAAGAAGCTTTTTCACTGTATTTTCTTGTGATAGTTTTATGGTTTCAGGATTCACATTTAAGTCTTTAATCTATTTTGAGTTGATTTTTGTATATGGCGTGAAATAAGGGTCCAGACTCACTCCTCTGCTCCACCCTTTCCCCATTGTGTGTTCTTGGAACCCTTGTTGAAGATCAGTTAATGGTAAATGTGTGAATTTATTTCTGGGATCTCTATTTTGTTCCATCGGTCTAAATGTCTGTTTTTATGCCGGGACCATACTGTTTTGATTACTATAACTTTGTAAAATATTTTTAAATCAGGAAATGTGATACCTACTCTTTGCTTTTCTGCTCCAGATTTTTTGGCTATACAGGGTTTTTGTGGTTCCATATGAATTTTAGAGTTGTTTTGTCTATTTCTGTAAAGAATGCCATTGGAATTTTGATAGAGATTGCATTGAATCTGTAGACCACTTTGGGTACTATGGATATTTTAATAATATTAATTCTTCTAGTCCATAAACACAAGATGTCTTTCCACTTATCTGTGTCTTCTTCAATTTCTTTCCTCAATGTTTTATAGTTTGCAATGTATAGATCTTTTACATCCATGGTTAAATTTATCCCTAAGTATATTATTCTTTTTGTTGCTATTGTAAATAAGATTTTTTTCTTAATTTCCTTTTCAGACAGTTCATTGTTTGTGTATAGAAATGCCACTGATTTTTTAATGTTAATATTGTGTCCTGCAACTTTACTGAATTCATTTATTAGTTCTAATAGTATTTTTCTTGAGTTTAGAGTTTTCTAGAGATATAATCATGTCATCTGCAAATAGACATAATTTTACTTCTTCCTTTCCAATTTGAATGTCTTTTTTTCTTGTTCTAGTTTAATTGCTTTGGCTAGAACTTCCAGTTTATGTTGAATAGAAGTGATGAGAGTGCACATCCTTGCCTTGTAATGAATCTTACAGGACAAGCTTTAACTTTTTCTCCATTAATTATGATGTTAGCTGTGGGGTTTTCATACATAGTCTTTATTGTGTTGCGATAAGTTCTTTCCGTAACTATTTTGTTGAGAGTTTTTTATTATGAATGAATATTAAAATTTATCAAATGCTTTTTCTACACCTGTTGAGATTGTAAATGGTTCTGTCTTTCGTTTTGTCAACGTGTTGTATCACATTGATTGATTTGTGTATATTGAATCATCCTTGCGTCCCAGGGATAAATCCCATTTGGTCGTAGTGTATAATGCTTTTAATATGTTGTTGAATTCAGTTTGCTAGTATTTTGTTGAGGATTTTTACATCTGTCTTCTTCAGGGATATTGGCTCGTAGATTTCTTTACTTACAATGTTTTTATCTGGCTTTGGTATCAGAGTGATGCCTCATGAAATGAGTTTGGAAGTGTTCCCTCTTATTTTTTGGAAGCGTTTAAGAAGGACTGCTGTTAATTTTTCCTTTAGTGTTTGGTAGAATTCAGCAGTGACGCCATCTCATCCTGGGCTTTTCTTTGTCAGGAGATTTTGACTACTGTTCAGTCTCATTTGTTGCAGGTTTGTCAAGTCTTTCTATTTCTCCTCGATGGTGACGTAGTCCCGCTCACTATCTCTTACTTTTTCTCTGCTTTGAAGTATGTACATTTAGATTTGTGAAGCTCAGAGGATTCAGAAGCACCAAAGCTTGTCTTTGGACTTGAGATCCAAGACCATTCCTTATCTTCTTATGAAAAACAGTCCATTTTCTCAAAAGAGACTGAAAGGAGAAGGCTAACACAGACGGATTTCATATCTTAACTCTTCCCTTAACTAAAACCTGTGAAACTAAACACCCATCAGAATACCTGTTAGCTACAGATCCCTTAAGGAAAGTCCTCATCATGTCATTTGAAGCACTCCATTTCAAGCCCTCTTCTCACTCATAAATGCACACTAGAATTTTTGGTCATATTATTCTAGTCTTTGGATTATGTACCACTCAGACTAATATTTCTCCCAGTAAGTACGCCTTATCAAGATTCCCCATGATGGTTTTCACACGCTGTCAGTGAACAGTTGTGATACAAGCCAACAATCCCTTATTTGAAGCCCTGAGAGTTTTATGAGTCTATTTGGAGTTTTTCAGATTTGAAAAGGTAATACAGTCTGTACACCATATACTCTCCTTGCAGAACCTCCTTACTATATTCTGTTATCGCGTACTTCAATATTTCTGCAGAAAAACCTTTGAATACTCACATCAGTGAATAAAGTTAATAAACTTATAGTGTCACATTTCTTCACATTCAGGTTTTGCCTCCAAATAGATTTGTACAGAATTTATGGAAACTTTTTAGTTTTTAAAATTTTTGGATTTCATAATTATGAACAATTGATTATGGAACCATATTTTGACTTGCAATTTGTTGTGTTTAAGGTTTTTCTTTCCCCTGATCTTTCTTTTCAAATAGATTATTTTATAGAAAATATATTATTATTGGATGTTAAACATTTTTAATGGAAACATAATGCAGATATCATGCTGATACTTAAAGACATACAAAACCACCTGGTGTGGTATTCTGTTAGTCAATTATGTGAAGGGTTTGGAGGACAGTAATCATAGCTCTTCTGGTTGATTTTTAGGTAAATAGGAATTATTGCTAAAAATAGATTTCCATCAGGAGATGTGCGACACCAACAAAACAAGGGAAACGTTTATTCTGTTTTATGAACACAATTGAATATCTCTTTATATTAAAAACAAAAGTCACTTTCTGCAGGCCGAGCCAATTTACCAAGTCACAAAAAAAGAAAACAAACGATGTGATATCACACCATGGCTCATTTGAATATATACACAGAATCCAGATTTCCCATTGTTTAGCTCTGAAAGGTAGTTATTGTCAAAGAGATAGTGACATTTTCCCTAGGATCTAATTTCTATAGCGTTACTAATCCTTGATAATGTATTCATCCTCAAGGAGAAACAAAAAGGCAATATCTTGGCTTTCTGACAGTCCAGATTATTCTTGTCTTGTGTTCCTTATATGTATCTGATTGTATTCCTAAACTCCCATTTATCTTGTTCTATTTTTTTTTCTATCAACAACGGCTATCTTAGAGTTCTTTTTAATATTTTTGTAGAACTTAAAGTTTCTTAAAGGAAATAAAGATAACCAAATATCTTGTAAGAATATACAGGCTATAGTGCTTTGGCTGGCAAGTTAAAATATTTTTAATAAAAGTTTGTGAACATGTTAATCCTATTCAGGATAACAGAGTGTGATCGATATAGAATCCAAGAATATGTAATATGATGACACTGCTTTTATGTGTACTCTCATAAAAATAAGTTATATCTTTCCAAGGCATCCTTAATATCACTATTCTTTAAGTATTCTTTAAGTATAGTCACGGTAGTATAGCTCCAGTTAATACAGAAAGAAGAGAGTCTCCTAATGTTTTTTAGTGATATGTGTGTTTGTGTGTGTGTGCCTATGTATCTGTTTATATTTATGTCCTTCAGAGACAAAATTAGCAATTTCCTCTCTTTTAATTTTAGTAAGTGGCTCTCTACATTAAGGGTACTTTATGCATAAAGATATTATACTGCCATGTTTACTCTTTGCCACAGAGGGTATATTTTTAATGAGATTTTCATATATGAAGCAACACGTAATGTCAGTTAAGTAGACAGAATGAAAATTGATGATCCTCTATAATCATTGAGTCTTATATATAAAAAGGACTTAAGAGAACCTAATTAAATTTAACCAACAATTCAGCCTTTCACAGAAGATGGCTGCTAAGACCCTGCTTGAAACATTTAATTAAGAGAAATTTCATTACACATTATTTTCCATTTTGTATCCTCAACAGCTGAAATGACTTCCTGAAGATGTATACACGGTACAGTTTTCTTACTAGAATATTACTACACCAAATTATCCTCACTATTTGATACATTGTTTAAAAATACCCAGTACCCACTTAAATTTTGCCTTTCTCTTTACCATGCTTCATTTGCTCATTTTATATTAAAAAATATGCCCTCCAACGAGCATATTTTAGTTTGTCAATATGCATAAATACACACCTTCCATCCAAAAAAAAACGAAAGAAGAACTTCGACATAAGTGTATCTTTTCCATTTTTGGATGTCAGATTTCTACATCTTGCACAGCGCCTCGCTCATTGTAGAGGCTAAAAGATACTTTCAGATGGAAAGCCAAATTCCTAAGTTACAAAGATCTGCAGTCAGTTGTAATTACATATTCTTTATAACATGAAATTCTGATAATCATAATCTATTCCAGACCCCATGTTTGTAAAATGCATTTTTATATGTGTATGAAATGATACATTTATCATTAATACCTTTTATCTTTTTGTTTTTACAGCACGGTGACTATAGTTAATAATACTGTATTATACACTTGAAATTTGCTAAAAAAGTAAATTATAAGCATTCTTACCACATGAAAATATGTTAAACTATGTGAGTAGTGGATGTGTTAATTGGTGTGTTAATAGATGTGTTGATCGTGGTAATTATTTCACAGTGTATACATATATCAAATTATCACATTGTACACTTTAAGTATCTACAATTTTGTTAATTATGCTTCAATAAAGCTGGAAAAAATTACTAATTAAATCATTTTTAATGTTGCTTATATTTATCTTATTGACTATCTCTCCTAATTCATTTTACCTATAAAATCAATATGACTTTGGTGCCTTTATCCAGGTTTCTTCAAGGGTGAGAAAACAATACCAAAGCTAGCCAAACACTGGTAACAGAAGGTTAGGGGTATGTTCTCAGAGATAGTTTAGTTTAGTTTAGTTTATGGATATGTTAACTTAGCCTCAGAGATGTTATGTGAGTTAATCAAAAATCTAAGAATGAGTTGATAGTAGCATTAATATTAAGACCTACCACTTCTGGATCCTGACTGTTTTTCCCTACTCTATCTTGCTACTTGCTTTACATTAATTGAATAGTTCAGCAATCATTGAATACTTGAGTCCTGTGCTGTGCCTAGTAAAAGGAAAAGATGACTAAGTCATTGCTTTGTGTACAATAAGCTTACAATTTCTTGGGGTTAGGGTAGGGGATAATGCATTAAACACATAAGCATAAATTAGAGTTGGAATCCATGGCACCATGTAATAAATTTCTAGTTCTGATTAGGGGTGAGGGAAGACTAGTGAACATAAGCTGATGCTTGTAGGTCTGATGCTGGACGGATTTTCATAATTCATCTACTAATATTTTCTTTGATCAAATAAGAGGTGTCACATTATTCCCATTCACCCTTGTATCCAAAACACTTTGCAAAGTATATAGCACACAATATTCAAAAAACGTGTACAATATCAAATTTTATTTACTTAAATTATCAGGCACTGCAATAATTATTGGAGTACAAACAAGACAAAGGGCTTTTATCAATGAAGAAACAAAAACAGAAAAGATATTTTCTCATGTTTTTGCAAAATAAAGATATGGTGGTAAATCTAATTTTAGTTAAAGTGATTTTTTTTAAAGTGCCTCTTGAATTTCTCAGTTGGCTCCAGAAATTGCTACAACCAGGTAAGTAAGAAAACAACCTTGTGTCTCACTGAAACCCCTGGGATAAATACTGAACACTAGTGTGAGAGAGGTGGACACTTAGATAGAAGGACTACATTTCTCTATAGAGTTTCCTTAAGCTACTTCATGTAGGCTTTCCTTTGGAGATTCAAAGACAGCTACAACATCATTGACTGCAAGCCTTGCATAGAGAATGTGACCTGGATATCCTCCACCAATATTTATACCACCCCACTTAGGCCAACACAGGCGAATTAGAGAAGAGGGAAGCATTAGTATCATTTTTAAATTCTCCCCAAAACAAAAAGTCCAGGAAGACCTTTTCAAAACTTAGAATAATAATAAAATGTGGTGATTTTAGTTGTTATATATTTGAGTTTTATACAGAGGTAATAATTAAGACTGTGGAACAGCATATGGAAAATTAAATAGATAATTGGACATTAAGAGCAAGCACAAAAATAGCTCAACATATATATGAGAGCATGAGAGTTGGATATATAAAAAAAGAAACAGTAATAATTAGAGAAAGAAAGAATGGATTTATTCAATTGCATACACACCCACCAATATGTTTATGGGTGTGTCTGTGCATGTGTGTAGATAGAGAGAAATATAGATAGAGGGTAATTCAAGAGATAGGTAGATAAACAATTATAGATAAAGATCAGTATACATATATATATTACCTAGCTCTGAGTACAGGACGGGCCTAGAAGCAATGACACACCGATAGCAATGAGCATTCCCAGAGCCCAGAAATTAGTTTCTAAATACTATCCTCAAATAGAAAGAATGGGAATCCTTAGAGAAATGTCTTATTCTAGGGCTGGGGCAGGGAAAATACAAGATGAGCCTCAAGCATCTTATTGTACTAGAAAGTGAAAAAAAAAAAAGCCTCCAAAAAACCAAAAATAAACAGGAATATTTCAAAGGAACAGAGGAACCAACCTTAAAAAGCTCCCAATGTCCAAAGCTGAAACAACTTTATAATCGAAATAAATAAGGTACCATAGGATTATAAACCAAATATCCCTAAATTCACATGATGTAAACAATGACTAATGACTGAATACACAAACAAACAAATAAATAAATGGAAAGATGCATAGCTTCCTTACAGAAGAATTCCAAATAATATATACCAATATTTCCCCTCCAAAAGGTGGAATTTAGTTCCTGGCCCTTCCCCGCTCTTGTGGTTGAGCTAGACTTACTGACGATTTCTAAAGAACAGAGTAGGGAAAGGGGAAAAATTGTAATATTACACTGGAGAAACCTGGATAAAATTGTCTTAATCAAATAATGAAAATTAATGTCACCAATAATGTCATATGGATATCATGTACACTCTGATATGAAGTGAAGAGAACGTTTCACTTCTGTGATATTATTTCCTAAACCCAGATTAATTCTGATAGACATCAGACAAACCAAGATTGGGAGACATTTCACAAGACACCTGGCCAATACTCCTCAAGATCATCAAAATTATAAAAAAAAGGAAAAAAAGAAAAACTAAGCGCCACAGACCAGAAGACACTGGAGACACGTGGAAATTAAATGCAATGTGGTACTCTGAATTGGATCCTGGAACAGAATGAGGATATTAATGGATGAAATCCAAATAAAGCCTGGAGTTTAGTTAATAGTAATATACCAAAGTCAATTTCTTAATTTTGACAAATGCACCAGGGTAATAAGATGTTAACAATGGAAGAAATTGGGTGAGCATTATACTGGAACTTTCTGTACTACGTTTGAAAATTTCTATAAATCTAAAATTATTCTAAAATAAAACGCTAAAAAACACAAAAATTAATGTCATTCTACATTAAATTTCAGATGTCTATGAATCAAAATATTGCATTGAACAAGAAGACAAGCCGGAGACTGAGAGAAGACTTTTGCGAACTCTATTATAGATGAAGAATTCGTATCTACAATTTTACGAAGATAAAGAAAGAATAAGAAAACGTGAAAATACATACAAATTGTGAGGAAACAAGACACAAACTGGGAGAAAATATTCCCAAACCAAGTAACAGACGAAGAACTAAGATGTTTTCAGTGAGATAAAAATAAATAAGAAAAAGGAAAAAAAAGTAGATGATGGGAAAAGTTAGTAAACAGAAGAAACAACCTGACAAACTAATAAAAAATATCATGAAGCTATTTTAACTAATAATCCAGGTTATTAATTTATTATTGAGTTATTAATTTATAGCTTCTCAGCTCAAAACTGACCATCTTTGCCCTGCTTACTGACAATGAAACATGATCCTGCAAACTATATTTCTCGTTTGCAAGCTGATCAAGGTGCCGGAGGGACTCTGTAAAGATGGAGGAAGAGGGACTCCATGTTCTTATGTAGGATTTCTTTATTTTGCAGCAATGCTGTTAGAGACACTGGCACCATTCACTGCAGTTTAGTCACTGGCATCCTTCTGACCAATGTCTTCACATATTGGCAATGACTTGGCTCTGGTGGCTGAGAGTGGCCACGCTCATTCTCAGAGTAACAGCGAAAGCATTCATGGTTTCGCTCCCCTCAGAGATGTGAATCTCAGCATTGAGGGACCCTTTCCTCTGATTTTCTAAATTCTTGGTTCTGCAAGATAGGCTCGTATCATTTGAAAGTGGACAGTGTGGCATTACTTCCCCACTCAAGCGGTAGCCCAGAAAGGCTAAAAGGAAGGAAAATCCTCTCAGTGGGCAGAACTTCAAGTGGTACTTTTGTAGTCACTTTTTCTGGAATGATGATGGTCAGAAATATGAATTTTAACTTATTCCTATGTGGTTGCTATTGTTTTGGGTGATGGTAACAGATCCGAAGGATCAGGATTAGAGAATTGGTGACGAGGAAGTCTAAGGAAGAAATTTGTTGATGAGCTGCTCAGAATGAGCAGACAGTGAAGACATTCATATCCTATTTTAATGTTCACCCAAGAACGTCTCCTACAGTGGGCAATGTGACATGTTTTGTGCATGTCATCAGCCTCTTATTCAAGCTATGCCAGTGCTTTCCAGTGAGTGCTCAATGAGATAATGAACAAAGCGGCCATAGTAGCAGTTAATTACATGGTCATGAAACTTCAAAGGTAACATGGTGAATAAGGCTTTCCACGACCCCATGGATGGTGGGATTGACAGAACATTACAGGCAAGAAAGGAAAATTCATATCTCAGAATATGTCCAGAGATGATGCCATGGATTGACAGCATTTCTTCTGTTGAAGGAATTCATTTCAATGCAAAGAAAGGGCTATGGCCTCTTGCTTATGTAATTAAATGGCCTTACCACATACCCTATCACACAGAAATCCCCATCACAATGGAAAGATGGAATGGCTTAGTGAAAGCAGTGTTATGCTGCCAGTTAAGAGTCAAGATCCTAAAAAAGATGGGATAAGACAGATGTCTTATGGGATGAAGTATATGCTTCATCTCAGAGGCCATTTTAAGGTGCTGTCTTCCCTCTAGCAAAAATACACAAAGTAAAGAATCAAGGGATGGAAGTGGAGGTGGTTTCTGTTACCATTTTACTTAACATTTTTTACTTCCAGTTCTAGCAACTTTGAACTCCGCTGGTTTAGAGATTTTAATTACCAAGAGGAAAAAGCTTTCACCAGGGGATGCAGCAATGGTTTCATTCTACTATAAGATAAAACTCTTACTTGGACATTCTGGCTCCTTTTTCCAAAAAACCAGCTGGAAAATAGGGGTTATTTTACTTGTGGAGGAACTGATCCCAAAGACCTAGAGAAAATTGAATTGCTGCTAACACTGGGGACAAGGAGGACCATGTCTAGACCCAAGAGGACTCTCTAGGTGGCTCTTAATATTTCCTTCCCATTGATAAATTGTCACAGAAATCTACAGTAGCCAAAACAGGCAGGACCATTGAGGATTTGGGCTCTTCAGGAATGAAGGTTTGGGTTATCCACTAGGTAAAGAACCCTGACAGATGAGTTTTCATTTTAAGGCAAAGGATACATTAGGACACATTACAAGGACAGTAGAAGAAGGCAGTGACAAATATCCAATATGGCCTTGGATCAATTACAGACACAAGGAGACTAGAAGCTTTACACACTTTCTCCTTGCTTATAATATGTCTATGTTTATTTGAATATATTAACCATTTTCTTCTCTCTCTCTCCTTTTTTCCTTTATTATCTTATACAAGTTTGTTGGTGGCTAACTCTACAATTCAGTGTGCAAGTAAGAGAATATTCGTGGAGTCTATAATTTGAGATGGCCATGAGTATAATTTTTGAAACCATGCTTCTTCCTTTTGGGGAACGGGTGAAATCATCACATCTATAAAGAAGAGATGTAACTTGTTAGGTGGAAACAGAGTTGTTTTGTTGTTATAGAGAAGTAGGTATTCATATAGGATGGAATGTGTGGATGCTGAGTAATCAAAGGGGTGGACTGTGCGAGTTATAGTTCATTTCCTTTCAGCTTCAAACCCACCCTTCTGTCTTGTGCTTTGTGGTGCAGAAACTGGACTTTACAAACTATGTTATCTGTTTGCCAGCTGCACCAAAACAGAACTCTAGGACACTGCCAAACTGGAAGATGAAGAACAGCCCTTTTTTTTTTTTAGAGTATTCTATTTTTCCATGTGACTTTGAGTGAGTAGGTGTGCCAAGGTCCCAGCAAGATTACCATGGTGGCAGACTGATTTTGCAGTTCAGTGAGTGTCCCACTCCACAAGTTTCTTTGTTACCACACTGACAGATGCTCTTGGCTCTCACAGCTCAGCAGCTGAAACCTTCCAGTCGTTTTATCCTCACAACATTGGCAGCAGCTCTATCTCTCACGGCCTAGTGATGGCCAATTTCTTTGTCACCCCAGCCCTGGGCAGTATGTGCTTGTGGCAACCATGTCCTCTCCTCAGGGGTCTGAATCTCAGTTTTCTGTTCTTCCTCCTCTGAGTTCCCAGGTTCCTTTCTTATTAACTTTCCCCCATAGTCCAAGGGCGAATAGCCACTCCACAGCAAATTCCTCTCTAAACATTTATTAGTTAATTACAGTTTCCCTAGATAAAAGATTTATATATTAAATTCTTCCTAATCAAATTACTCGTCCCCAGTTGATAACCAGGCAAGTGCATGTAAAGTGCAATTAAAAAAAAACAATGATGTACTATTTCATACTTAGCTGATTCTTACAATTTTGAAACTCTGAAAATATCAGTTGTTGGCAAGAATATGAAGAAAACAGCAGCTGTAAGTGGCCATAGAAATTGCAACAACACATTTGGGAAACAAAATTGTTAATGTCTAGGATATTTGAACATGTTCATATCCTGGGTCTCAGTCATTCCATGCCCACATATTTTCTCAAGAAATTCCTGCTCATGTGCACAAGAAAACATAAGCATAGAAGCACAGTTTTTAAAAGAATAAAATTGGAAACAACATTAAAATTTCATCCATATTATATTAAAGAAGTAAACTGTAATATATTCATTTAATGATATAGTATAGAGCAGTAAAAGTAAATAAACAAATGTATTTAAGATCAATAAATATCATGAATACTGAAATAAAATAAAAAGTAAAATAAATATAGATGATGTACAATTTAAAGATGTGCAAAACAATGCTTTAAATATATACATATATATTTTTTATGTATACTATATACACATATACAGTAAACATACACATATTTATAGTATAAAAATAGACATGAGAATGAAAATATCTGGAGAGGTTAAGAAGAGAATGGCATTGTGGAAGGGAAAAATAGGGAGCTTTTTATAGGAAAATTATTTGTTACATCTATTAATTTAAAATCAAATCTAAACCTTCCTAAAATCTTGTCCTTATCTCTTGCCTAGAAGCCAATGTTTGAGTCAGATTCAAGTAGATACATTTACAAGAATGTGTCAGGCCTCCATGTTTTCACACAGTAAATGCTCCCTTTTATATGTATCATTTCCCCACTTTATCCCTTTAAACTTAGCTCAGATATCACCTCCTCCCAGAAGCCTTTCACAACTTCTTTTAGTTAAAGTTAATTGATTCTTCTTTACAGGATCACCCCTGCTTTAATACCTATTATTCAGTACTCATGTTTGTTTGTCCCCTCAGTAATCTACACATCTGTATACATTTATCTCTGTTTTGTTTTAGTTATGATACAAGTGATACCGACCCTGATATCAGTTTCCCCACATTAAACCCAGCATATATGAGGTTAAAACCAAAACACTCATTCCCTGCTTACTCTCTGGCTTCCTGGCTCCAGAATCCACTATGTTCCATGAAGACAGACACTGTCAAGGACAAGCACCTGGATCATCTCCCCACAAAGAGATACAAGCTGGTGGGAAAGCTGCTGACCAGCAAGGTCATGGGCTCCCTCCTCTCTGCAAGTGTCTCAAAGTCAAAGACAGGCTGGTGGGAAAGCTCCAACCAGCAAGGCCATATGCTCCCCCTCCCCTACCTAAAATCCCAAATAAAAACCCTTCCTTGTAGCTTTTTGGGGAGTTTGGGATTTCAGCGTTAGCTGCCCTCTCTCCTTGCTCAGCGCTGTGCAAAAATAAAATTCCTACTTTCTTCCACCACACCCGGTGTCAGAGATTGGCTTGCTGCGCAAAGGGTGAGCGAACTCACTTCAGGTTCAGTAACAGAAGGACTAGCATTGAGAAATTACTAAGAGGCATGAATGCAAGTTAGATTATTTTGGAGAATCTGAAACTTACAAACATCTAACTAGGACCAAGATCTGAGAATTATAAATCTTTTACATATAAACAAGCCACAGAAGAAACTGCAAAATAAATTTTTTACATTGATTATAAGCATCTTAGTCTTTAAAATCAAAGGAAGGAAACCTACATATACAGAAATTCTGTTTCTATTTGTCAAAATTAAGGGGAACATTAAGAAGTTCATTCGTTCATTCCGCCAGTATCTATTTAACGCATATTATTATACTAGGCACTATAAATTCAAGGATGAGAAAGATGGACATAGTCTCTTTCCTCAAGAAGTTTATATTCTAGTAAGAAAAAGAGCAAAAAAACTCCTACAAATATATAAAACAATTGTCATCAACAATTATCACATTATGATCATTGAAGGGAAGAAAGATAGACCCTGGTTTCTTGATGTAGTTAAATCACTGAATTATTTAACCCTGAAATAATCTACCTTCTAAATTATTGCTGGTTGAATTAAATGTTCCTCTTCAGTATCACATTTTAGATTTTGTTTTCTGCTAGTTACCACAAGAAGAAACACCTTCATTGGTAGCCTTTACATAATTTCACGACTGCAATTAAGTGATGGAGGAATCCTATCAATACTAGGTGAGTAGCCTACGAAAGTTCAGGAGGTGGTCATTTTCAGTGAGGAAAAAAAGAAAGGTTGCTGTAAAAAGGAGGCACTGATCTTTGTCTATAGTCTGGTTTCGGCTCTGAAATTTATTTTGAGTAGATCAAAAGGAGAATAGTTTAGTCTATTTACCCACTGTGGTGAGCAAACTTTCAGCCTTCTTAACCTCTATGCCCCAGTGTTACTCCTATGTCTATGTTATACCATGTGGCAAAGGGATTTTGCCAATGTAATTAAGGTTAGTAATAAGCTTTTAAGAGGGAGAGTATCCACATGGGCCCGATGTAATCACGTAAATCTTGAAAAACAGAAATCTTTCTCTGACTGGTGGCAGAAAATGAATTCAGCAAGATTTGAAGCACAAGAAGAACTCAACACCCTGTTGACTTGAAGATATAGAGGTCCACATGGAAAGCCTGAGAAGGAATGAGCTTTGTCAACAACCAGTGAGCCTGGAAGAGAAGGACTCAAATCCAAGATTAAAGCCACAACCACAACGCATAGCTTGATTAAAGGCTGTTGAAACTGAGCAGAAATCAAGCCATGTTGTGCCAGATTTCTGACATGGAACTATGTGTCATAGTTCAGAAACTCTGAGGTAATACATTTGTATTGTTTTAAACCACAACGTTTGTGGTGATTTCTTACAGTAGAAATACAAAACGATAATTTGTATTGCATCTTTATTTTGATATTCAAAGTTTTCATCTGGTATCATTTCCCTTTGGCTGAATAACTTTCTCTAGCAATCCTCTTAGAGCACGTATGTTGACTATGAATTCTCTCATTTTGTTTTAAGCTCTATTTTACCTTCATTTCTGAAGGATATTTTCACTTGATATAGTATTCTGGGTTAAAATTTTTTTTCCATTGTTTTAAAAAAGATGTTTTACTTTCCTCTTGCTTTGATAGTGTCAGATGAGAAATCGTCAACAATTCTAATTATTCTTTATAAGTATCATTTTTATTTGTTCATTTCTTTGTTCCTTTCTTCAAAAGTATCATTTGTTCAAGAATTTTTTTGCTTTAGTTTTTATTATTTTGTTGTAATGTGTGTGGGCATGAATTTGAGTTGTTGGCAGTTTGCTGAGTTTTTTGAATGTGTAAAGTTTATGTCTTTCACCACATTTGGGAGATTTTCAGCCATATTTTTTCATATATATAATTCATATATATATAATATTTGGATTAACATATATGAATTCATAATTCATGTTTCACCTATATATGAATTATATAAAAATTATATTTCTCACCTTCTCCCCTGGGATTTCAATGACATGACAGTCTGGTATTTGGTCAATGAGGCTGTTTTTCATAGCAGATAATTTCCCCTGATGCATCTACAAGTTCACTGCGTCTTTGCTGTCATCTCCTTTCCGCTATTGAGTCAATTCAGTGAGAAACTGTTTCATTTGATTACTGTATTTTTCAGTTGTGAAGTGTCTATTTGGATTTTCCTCATGTTATTTAAATCATTGCTTAGACTTTTCCCCTTTCCATTGATCTCAAGTGTGTTTGTACTTACTTCCTGGAACATTTTCACGTTTGTTTTTTTAAAAATATGCTAGATAATTCCAACACCCGTGTCCTCTTAGTATCAGTGTCTGTTGATTGCCTTTTTTGTGATTCAAGCTTTTCCTAGTTCTGCATATGATGAGTTATTTGGGGTTGTATCCTGAACATTTTGAATATTATGTTTTGAAACTCTGGGTGTTGTTTCAATCTTAAGAGAATGCTGACTTTTTTGTTGTTGTTTTAGCAGGCTATCAACTTGGTTGAGTTAGGGCTCCGAGTGGCAGCCAACTTTCTTTAGGTTGTAGTTTCAAATTCAGGTACGTTTTCAAGCTTTGGCAGTGCTGTTAGATATGTTCTGCACACACCCAGTGCACGGTCTGGGCCTGGGCAGTGACCGATGTATCAGGTCAGTTCCCAAGTCTTTGGCACATTTTTGAATAGCTTAGAGGAATTCCCAGAAATTCATAAACTACTTATTTGGTTGCCTTCCTGAGCTCTTCCCTCTCAGCGATATCCCAAATGCATTCCAATTCCCTGAGACTCATTTTTTGTCCTCTGGCCCGAAAGCTATGGCTTTATTTGCTCACTCCACTGTGCACTTCCTGAAAATGCTCCCACATCTAAGGCCAAGCAGAGAGACAACAAAATAATGGAAGTTTGGCCCAGCCTCTCCAGACCCCAGCTTCTCTGATCAGAATGGAAGATTCCCCTCCCTCAGAATTTTAGGTGACTGTGGGTCCCTTCTGCTGCAACTGTTGCTACCACCACAATCCCCATGCCAGGACTACCTCAGGGCTGGTGTGTATGTGAAAGGAGAAAAAAACAGGGAGGATTTTCCCACTTTCTCTGGGGTTTAGGAGACCTCTTTCCTTGAGCCAGAACTAAATAGCTTCTCTTGGAACTCTCTCTGTCCTGCCAACACCAACTTCCTGGTTTTGGGTGGGCTTGAGTCCCGGCCAGAGTATGCTGGAGAAAAAGCAATGGTAAGCTCACAGCCAGTGTGGTGGACCTGTGTGGTGGACCTGCACCTCAGCCAGCTGCTCCACGCAGATGGGAGGGTTTTATTGTGCATTCAGCAGGAGAGACAGGGTGGAGTGTACTGATTCCATTTTATCTGGGAATGGAACTGCTGTGCCCATAATTTTAAAACATAAAAAAAAATTTAATTTATGGTTTTCCAAAATTCCATAGAAAATATACATATTTAATAAGAGTGCTTTCCTTCTGATTTACTGCATTGTCTTGCAGGTAGAAGGAGTCATCAAGAACTGGCTGGTGGAATTCAGTTCACAGTAAATGTAGCATGATAAATGACAGGGAGTCTGATACTGAGCGAAAGTGGATAAAAAGAAAAACACATTCAGAGGAGACAGACAAAATGGGGAAGAATCCAAAATATCTCATAATATTCAACTTAACCTCAATGATTTTGCAAAAAATGAAGTATTTACAATCCTGAGTGAAGATGCAATAAAACTAGAAATATTCAAAAGGAAATTATCATTACAAAGAGAAATACACTGCTGAAAATGGGTATAAAAGAGAACAAATCAATTATTACATTTGCTTTAAAGCATGTTTGTTGACTACATCTTCAGATATATAATATTCCAATTTCTCATTCTACCCTAGGAGTATATCATTCTGTGTCCAACAAAGATTACACACATGTGAGAAGTACAAAAATAAACTAGTGTGTTTGGAGGTGATTCACAGGGGCTGTGAGACAGAGCGGAGGCGCTATCCTTCACCCACAATTACCATCATGTGGTTCTTGCTCTTCATATCCCTTAGTGATCCATTTTCCTCCCCTGACCTTTCCTCTCTGTTCTGCTAAATACACCATTCTATCACTCTCTTCTCTGTGCTCTGGGAAACACCAATATTGCTATCGAGAGATTTCCATGTAACCCAGACAAATTTCCAACTTTATTCTCTTTTTATCAAGGAGACTTTAAGACACCTTAACTCCTCTCCAGCTTCCCTCTCCTGTGAACAAGTCAACATCTGCCACTCACACTCAGTGAAGGGAGATAATTTTCAATAATATTTGCTGCTCAGTACACATTTCCAAAAACAACACAAACACTAGATCCATAATTTTTTCTCCACTTGTTATTAGCCGGAGAAATTTCCAGGATCCTCTTTATCAGTGCATCTCACAGTTTGCGCAGTTCTGTCTTACAATTCCTTAACTTCTGCAACACTGCAGACATTTACCTTCATTGTGGAACAACCATTCACTGGCCTGGCATACATGGACCAGATAGCACAATACCATGTTCCCGAGTTTGGATACATTGTCTTAAGTTAGCTATAACTCCCAAAGTTTGTTTAAAGACATTTTTTCTTGTGGACAGTATCACTCCACTTTTGATATCCCAGAGTTGTTTCTCAGATATCTTGACTTCTTAGTTGTGATCAGAACCAAGAGAGGATGTTTCCACCTGAAGTCTGTTCATTCAGTTCTAGTTTCTATTCTTATAACTACCAGTGTCCTGACTGTAGAGAACACTTCATCCTTCAGAGGAATCCCACACAGTCCTTCTAAGGAAATGACACACCTAATCATCAACCTAGACATCTGAAGATATTCCCCAAATAAATAAGACATTTGGGATTTGGGTATGGGACCATATAAATAAAGTACGTTTTTAATATTTAAAGTAAAATCCAGACCAAGATGGAGTAGACATTCTTCCCCCTATTCCTGTTAAGTTCAGCTAAAAACCCTGGACAACAGGTAAAATGAACATAAGAAAACTCTGAAAAAGTGGAAAGAAAAGGGCAGACTGGCTAAGGGCTTCACACCTGAATAATGATATGCTGGTGAGTTCGCTGGGTTTTCTTTTTGCCTCCCATATCCCAGACTGGGCATTAGAGAAGTCAGCAACCCAGAAATGCCAATGGAGGAAACCAAAAAGGCCCCAGAAAAGCCTTCTATTTCTAGACAAAGGACAGGGAAAGGAGGACAACCTAGTAGGACAAAAAAACCAAAACCAAAAAACTTGTGGACAATAACAACTCTACCCCAGCAAACAATATGGAAAAAGCCACAGTCCCACCACCCACCAGTCATCCAAGGCCTAATAGGAACACTAAGCATGCAGCCTCGCCTGGCTGTGGCAAGGTACCCCCACTCCCTTGACCCCACTGCTGTGGTACCAGGGAAGACGGAGTAAGGAGCTGAGAGTTTCCTCCCTGCCCAGCAGTAATGACCCCCCACCACCATGGTGTCAGTGGAGGCCATGCAGGCATCCTGGACTTCCACCCCACCTTGTAGTAACAAGGGATATCTACCCCTCCCTGATAGCATTAGAGTTGCTGAATGGGAAGGTGGAAATCTCACCACCATCCAGTGGTAACTAGCCATACCCTGTCACCATCTTGTCAGTAGAGGCTATATAGGGAGCAAGAACAAGGTATCTGTCCTCCTGCCAGCCAGGCGGAGTTAGCAGAAGACTAGTTGGGAGTCTGAAATCCCATCTCTAATCGGCAGGAACCAGGCACCCATTATCCATCTCAGGATGTCAAAGAAAACCAAGTGGAAAACCAATCTCTTAGTGAAATGCACGTCATGTGCACCCATTCTAGTTTAATACTTATTCAGTAATAAAATTGTTTTCTTTCTGTTCCACCCTTGTAGACAGGTTTTGTGAGTTTGGAGGAGATTTTGTTTCAAACTCTATTTCCCCAACAGTCTGTAGAGCAAATATTCTTTCACAAGTTTCTACCTCTAGCTGGTTTCACTAGAGAAGGAAAGAAAAAAAGCAGATAAATCCTCTGTGTCCTGGATATCACATAGCTTTTACGCACCTAATTGAGAAAGAAGGACCAAAAATTGTCCTCCACTAACCAACTATGTAACAGGAATAAAAGCTGGAGAAATAAGACAGCACTGTTTTGAGGATATTATTATAGAAAATATATCTTTTATGGAAAGAAAATTTACCCAGAAGATCTAGTTAAGTGGCCAAATAAAGGCACAGTAAATATTTGGAGAGAGAAGAATGAATGAAGTGTTGATGATTCTATTTTTTCTATTTTATTTCCATTTGTTTACCCTACTCACAGACTTTCATCTCATACCTAAACTGTGCAATAACTTCTTGACTGCTCATCAGTCTTCACTAAAGTCTGAACTTCACACACTCTCCCTGCATTTAGTCTTTTTACAATGCAATCTTGCAGGTCACTGTATTTAAAAAATATGCCTATACCTCTCTACTGCCTTCAACCCAATGCAGCTGGTGTGGAAATAAACAAAGACCATACAAATGAGAACAGGTAGCATCTATTTATTCAGCGCTTCCTATAGCAAGAGAGTCAGCCTTCATCGCTCGAGTTTGACAGAAACTCAAAGGCAGGCGGAGGAGTGAGAAAGCTTTAAGGTGGACAATGTGAAGCTTCAGGTATGCCCTGATTGGAGGTTGTTGGCATAGGGAAGCTGGGAGCAGGCTACCCAGAAGCAGGGCATCCTATGTGATTGGTTAGGGGAGCGTATTTGGCCATCTCTAGTCAGCCCTAAGTTAGAAGCAGAGACACAAATTAAGGTAGCTGGCAGTTATTGATCAAGTTCTGGCCATTTTGGGCTTTTGCTGTAGAGGCTGTGGTTTGACTTCCAAAGCTGGTTGCTACAGATTGTGGGTCAGAATTCTATTGTAATAAATGGTCTGGCCATTGTCTATTTGTATATTCCAACTCTGACCACACCTGAGCCCATTTTTCCTTTCTAGAGTTAATTCAATGAATAGCCTCTAGAGTTAGATGAGTGCTTTGGTTAACCTGTAAACAATAACAGATGTTATTTTGTTTCAGCTATTTCCTTTTTCTATAATGCTTTCCACCATCTTCCGTGACTATCGTATCTAGAGACCATCTCAAGAACATCACAAGAATCTCCCCTTCACTTCTCATTCACTATATTCCAAGGTTCCTCTTCTCTAAACTCCTAGAGTTCTGATTACTTATCCAACTATCATTGCACCAGATGACGTAAAATCTTACCTCGTTAGACATTTTGTTTTCTTTGTGTTCTGTTTGTTTCTTGAAGGGCAGGAGTCACGTCTGACAAATCTTTTGCTTGTGACACCACAGAGTGATGAAAATATAGTTTCAATCAAAAGGATCATTTGAATACCAGCTCTGTCACTTATTCTGCAAGCTTAGACACTGAGCCTTTTTTTCCCTAATGTATAAAGTGAGAAATACTGTTGAAATTTGACTAGGTGAGAAGAATTTAAAAAGAAAATAACGTTAGTGTTACTGTCAACAAAGAACCATTTTTACTTTTCTTTTGTATATATTTCATTATGAAATGTTAAAATAACGCTTGTAGCACAGAAGACTAAGCCGGAACTTTATTAGCTTAGATTTCATACTCGGGATCCTGGACGGCTGAGATAATAATTGACATTTTCTTTGCCTTTTTCAATTAAGCAGGCATTGGATATAGGCTCAAATCTTGAGAAAATTTTACTTTGTTGAAGAAATTGCTCTTTAATTGTTAGAAGTAATCACAGTTTGAAAGAACTTTGGTTTTTATTACCACTGATGCAAACACAAATATATTTTTTAAAATTTCTTGAAAAAAAGAGATTAAGAGAAATCCAAATGGTTTATTTCTAGAAAAAACACTGCATTCCATTCAGAAATAAGAGCATTTTTAAAATGTGCTTAAAAGCTCCAGTTGTAGACTTATTGTGAGAATAAACTTATCTCCAAAGAAAATTATTTTTAAATATAATGGAAGTAGAGAAACCTAGTCTCAAACAGACAACATATAAGAGAACTGTCATTTGCTGAAGCTGTGATAAGGTTCATGCATTCTTTTTACACCGTTCTAACTTTACAATGTAGGGTTTTTAAGCCTCAGTGTCAGTGAAAAGTACCATTTTGAAAGCTTTGAAAGCCAGCTTCCTTTTCTCAAGCAAAGAAGAAGATTTGGAGTTTTTAAAGGTTTTGAAGTAGCTTATTTGATTTGCATTCGCAACCACTCAGTGGTGTTGTTAAAACCTAAGACAACAATATTCTCTATGAAACAGTGACAAAGCTTGTTCTCACAAAAACAACACGGTACTTATGAGCAGTCTAAACTACTAGAAAAATATTCTCCTGATCTTTTTGGAGTAAAAGCAAGGAGAAAACTTGTTTTTGTCTTTTTATTGCACATGTTGGCTAAGTACAGAAAATATTTTATTATTTTCAGAAGACTTTAATGCCGTTAATATTATTTATTTCTCTCCCAGATTATCACACAGCATTCTGTCCCCTCCCCTCACAAAAAGACTCTGAATGTTAAATGTATATTAATATGTATTAGAATAATTGATAATAACTCATTAATATGTTTCTTGGGAAAAAGTACTTCTGAGAAGTTTATAAAACCCTAATTGAAAGAGAAAACTTATTAAAGTATTTGGCATGGATTGTCTTATTTCAAGTACACTCCCAACTTAATTCAAAATTAAATCTAAATATGGAATTATGTAAACATTTTAGTCAGATTTCTTTTTCAGAGTTGATAAAGTAATAGGGAGAAAAGAAAAGTACATCATGATTCTTATTTTCTATATTATGCCTATTTCTTTATTCCCTTTTTAACCACGGTGTGTGCAAATATAGTTATCTTGTTATCTGGTATGTGGACAAGGATTTAGGCAAAAATAATCATCAACATCATAAACATCTGAAGGATCATTCATATCAAGCTATTGTGGGGGCCTGGTTAATGGTCCCCCAAAATGTCTGCCTCCTAATCCCCGGAACCTATGAACATGTTACCTTAAATTTCAAATAACTTTGCAGATGTGATTAATTATCTTGAGATAAATGGATTACCCCAATCTCAAGATAAACATGCCCGATATAATTGATATAATTACCAGCATCTTTATAGGAGAGAGGTGGAAGGTGAGAGAGGATAGAAGATGCTATGCTGTTGGCTAGGAGATGGAAGAAGTCAAAGAACACGCATGGCCTCTTCAAGCTGGAAAAGACGAGGAAATGGATACTTCCATGAAGCCTCCGGAAGAACTGCAGCCCTGCCCACACCTTGGTTTTAGGCAATAGAACTCCAAAACTTTAAGATAATATATACGTTTTAAGTTTGTGGTAGTTTGTTACAGCAGAAACAGAAAACTAATACATGTATGGTAACATTTTGTTATTTGATTATTTTTATTGTTTTGTTTCTATAATTTATAAATAGGAAACTATTTTGGAATGCATGTCATTTTGTAAAATGTCTGCTTTTAGAAGACTAAATATTGAAAAATCTAATTTGGCAAATATTAGCGAAGATTTGGTTATTTATTCACTGGTAAACTATGGAATTAAATGTTTGGATAATATTTTCACTTTTTTCTGTTAATTCAGAATTTACATTAAAAATTATTTCTAAATGCCATGAAATTACAGCATAATGCCCACTATATTAGTGGTTCCTGGGCAAGAGTCTGTACTCTGGAATAGAGGGCCAGATCTAAATTCAGCCTTCACCTAAATACTAGATGTGAGACATTAGGAAATAATATTCCTTTATATCTCCATTCACATGTAAAATGAGGATGACCCTCCCTAGGGTGTTTTAAGGATTAAATTAAATAATATATATAAAGTGTTTTTAAAAGTGTTTGCCATATAGTTGGAGCTCAATAAATTACAAGGATGATAATGCTGGTGATGAAGAAGTTAAAAACAAGACAACAGGCTCAAAATGGAGTCACTTGTGCTAAGCCCACCTCACTTAACCAAGACTTAACTTACTTACAGTTTTGACCCAGAAATAGAATCTAAACCAGTCAATCCAGAAGTGCCTGATCAGCATTATTAGGCAACCTGCCGAATAGACCCCTAAGATTCCCTGTAGGGAAAGTCGCCCTGCGATAACCAACTGGCTGTTTTTGCCTGATATAACTTCCTTGTTCCTGCTCCCTTCTGCTGATAAAATCTCTTGCCTTGTGCAGCTCTTCCCAGCTCCTTTCCATCTACTAGACTGGATGCTGCCCAATTTATGAATCGTTGAATGAAGCTAAGAAGATCTTTAAAATGTACTCAGGTGAATTTTGTTTTTTAACCAATATGATGATGATGATGATCACCTGCTGTCAAAACTGACAGGAAGCCTAATATTGAAATCTTTTACAAAGGCCGCATTTTAAGATTCTTAGGGTCCAATGGGTAAACACAACTTTTAGAAATATCAGTAACGTCAGCACATAAACAGCAGAAGGCAACTCAACTTTCCACAAACGGCTTAGTTTGTAGGTACAGTGGCGGTGATAGGAGGTAGGCAGTGAGGGTGGAAGAGGCCAGAAGTAGAGGCGAAGAAAATTTAAGTGATTTGACAAAGTTACTCGGAGCCAGCACTGGAGCACAGGTCTAAGGAGCTAGCTTCAAATGAAAGATTAACGAACTGATTTGTACCGAAGGCAAAAATAAAACTATTAAATAGGGGGAAAAATCAGTCCTTAAAGCCAGAATTCTTTTAAAATGTTTTTAAATTGAATAACGAGCAACCATTTAAAACTTTCATTTTGTCTTATTTCTGTGAAAAAATATACAATTTTAGTTGTTTTTATGCAAAACAATTTCCCATAAAGCTTGGAAAATGCAAATTTTTTTAACAGCCTGTTAGTATTTCTCCAATTAGCACTTAGTGTTGCAACAGCTATTCATGTTGTGATATTGGAAATAATTAGTCATATATTTACAGAGTTTTCACTTCTCTGTTATTTTCCCTGCAAAGTCACAAAACCAATTAATTGACAGCATCGATATACACTGAAGCTTCAGTCACTAAAGTTTTCAATGAATAACTTTTATTGTAATATTTTCCAAAGTGTTTGATAAAAATTAGCTGGCTTTAAAATGTTTTTGTATAGCAAACTCTAAACGTTCTATTCCAACTTTAGTGACTGATCCGTCAAAACACTTAAAGCTCAAACTCTGTTAAGAATCTCTGCCTGACATTTTCTCACAAAAGGAAATTAGGAGTAATCAATCATGATGGCCTGAGGGAGTTTCCAATGAGAAGAGTCATTTAAATTTCTGACTTCTAGGCTTCACCTCCTAATTTGGTATGAATATGCATTTCTTTTTTTACAAAATAAAATGAGTATAAATATACATTGTGGGCATAAACCCTTAATTCAAACTTTTTTTTTTAAAGATTTTATTTTTTCCTTTTTCTCCCCAAAGCCCCCGGTACATAGTTGTATATTCTTCGTTGTGGGTCCTTCTAGTTGTGGCATGTGGGACGCTGCCTCAGCGTGGCTTGATGAGCAGTGCCATGTCCGTGCCCAGGATTCGAACCAACAAAACACTGGGCCGCCTGCAGCGGAGCGCGTGAACTTAACCACTCAGCCACGGGGCCAGCCCCAATTCAAACTATTTTTAAAAGGCCTATGCTCCGTTTTGACCTCCTGTTTAGGAAAACACTGTGCAAGATGCATACTGTTTACTTTCCATCGTCAGTTATTTCTCCTGGTTTTCTACTTTAATTTTATTTTCTTTGACTTCTATTAGTACTTTATAAGTCCAAATTAAAGTAGTGGGTGAGTTTTATTCTCACATAGTTGTATGTCTTGTCTAAAGAAAGTCATAAGGGCACAAATAATATATTTAATACTAATCGAATTTATTTATTAAACTACCTCGACTGCAAGGAGTATAAATATAAAATCTTTTCAAGACTATTTGTATTACATTGTTGCCCTCAAATATACCATATGAAAACTCACTTTCTCACTGGGGAGCAGATCTCCTTAAAACAGGATAGGCAGATGCTGTAACTTCTGGAACACTTTCAATTATTGACAGTCACTGGTGGAGTTTACAATTTCATTGTCCTGAGGATTATAACTTTCCATCACCTGCGATGGGAAAGATGAGCCCCTTAACCCTCTTAACGCAGAGTACAAAGGGGGGCAAGATTAGACTACCCTCTCCCTGTTCTAGGATTAAACTTCTCCAGTCTGTTGGGATGATTAGCAATTTATATTTTAACACTTTAAGTTTACATATATTATTTCTATTTTTGTCAGTATACAAAAACTAGAACTTGTTGATTACACATATATAATCGTTTTTGTAAATCTAAAAAAGAAGAAGAAAATCATCAGGAAAATAAGGAGTGGACTAGGGTAAAATAAAACTGAGCAAAGAGGAAAAGGAACTTCAAAAATGTCGGTGCCTCAAAGAGGTAATAGTAATATTAATGTCCAGTATTATGTATTTCCAGTGACTGTATAATAACCATCGTTGGAGTTGTATGGGATTAAATAAAAAAGCTTCTCTTTGATCCCCAAGTTTGGATTTAGTTAAAAGATATACGGAGGAGTCAAGAAATGGATGGAAATCAACGGCACCAAATAATTCACACCTGCATCCGATGGACCTGCTCACCAGGAGAGAAAACAAAATTCTGTGAGGCTGGTCCCTTAACCAGTGGTGGATCACAAACCAAAGTACACCATCTCGGAAGACAGACTGGGCTTGAAGAGAGAAAAAAGAAGGAACTGAACTTGGTTTCTTGTCAGAAACTCACCAATCAAATAATTCCAGTGGGCAGCCAATTTGAGACTCACTGAACTCAATTAACAACACTGGATCCCATCCTTCACGCACTCCTCTCTCCAGAGACGATTGAAAATCTGTTACAGTGGGTTTTTGTAAGCCAAAATTAGTATCGCAAATGAATACAACTTACACATTTACTATCACATTTGCTGGTAAGGATGATTATCATTGTGCCATACAGTTATTAGGCACAATGAGTAAGTAACTAATGTGACTGAATAAAATCGAAATGGTTCTCCCTGAGATATTATGAACCAATAACCTGCTGTGGACCCAGGGATATCATCTGGCTCCGTTGATGAGGTCATGGGTTTGGGGACACATTATGAAGTGAACTTTGGCCACTTAACTGTTTACTAGCATTTCTCCATTTCAAATCAATACAGAAGAGTAAAATAAAGAGATGAAAAACAACACACACAGTAGGGAACACAGGAGAAGGAAAGAAGGAAGGAAAAAAAGAAGGAACGATGAGAAGGAAGGTGGGAAGATAAAATTAGGTGACAGAGAATAGACCCAAGGCTATAGAAATGATACTATTTATGAATTGATTGAACCGATAATAATTATGAATTGGCAGAATTCACTACTATAAAGAAAAGTAGTTCATGTTTTGTAGGAAAACTGCCTTTCAGTGAAACAAAAACAGTGAGAACTTGCAAACTCCCTGTTACAAAACTCATTAATGTGAGCTTTGGCTGTATGACCTGCTTTGCCCATGCGATGTACATGGATGGGATATCTGCCACAACTGAGTAGAAGCTTGAATGAGAATGACTGGATTGGCTCGGGCCAACTTCCTCCTTCCTCCACGGGAAGATCAGGGAGTATCCCATCAGCCTGAGTTTTAGGATGGGAAGGCATGTGGAGCAAAGCCCCCCCAAGTTGATTCAAGCTAATGTTTATGAACTGCAGCTGACTCGCACAAGCAGAAGATGCAGATATTTACTGTTGTATGTCATGGAATTTTGAGGGTTGTTTGATGCCATAACAAAAGCTGGCTAATACTTATATTAGCTGGGCAATTGTTTCTTAATATCATAGAAATATGGTGTTTTCTTCATAGCAGGGACAAGAGAGTACACTGCTGGAACATAAGGGAATTCCTTACATTCCTCATAGTACTTCCATATGCAATAATAAAGGTTAATAAAGTATTATCATAATCAGATAGAACAACCAGAAGATTTGATCCTGAAGGAATGTTAGTTCAGGGTCATTCCATCCATTCAAAAATAATAATATTGTGTGTGGTGGTGCTGATGGAGAGCAAAAAGAACATTAATTAAACAGTAGAAGAGAGAAGTGATAACTGTCAACTACGGTTTTGTGGGCACTTGCCAAAATAAAAACTATAGAAGTTATGCATATATATCATCATCCATTGTAGTTTTCCCCTCCTCCCTTACTAATTTACCTCAAGTGTGAAGGTGGTTAAACATGTAATTATATCTTTCAGCTACAGGATAACAAAGCATATTGTGAATAAGAGAATAATGCATGTCATTACAAGATGAATACATGAACAGATGGGAGTTTTGTTTTCCCCTTTTTGGGTTAAGAAAGTGTATTTTTTTGTATGAAAGATAGTTGGGTTATCTTTAGTGGAAATGTGCTATTGATACCGTTGCTTATAAGTTTAAATATAGGTAGAAGGGTAAGTATTGACTCTGAGCAATCAAATTTGGGAGGAGGATGGTGCCAAAGATTGGGCTTCCCAGTAACATCCCTGAGAAGGAGATTAACGTGCAGAAAGTTTATTAGGTGATGTTCTTGAAACCAACGCCTCTGGGAGGGAAGGGAAAGAAGCCGGGTTGGACAGAGGGAGAAGTGGAACTGCCATCCAGTCTCAGAAGCCTCAGCTACCCAGTGGAGAGCTCTGAGGCGGAATGAGTGAGGAATTGTAAGACATCTGTATGTTCCTCTTCATTCTATACTCACATTTTAGTTTATCCCACGATTCTTCTAGATGTCTTCTTCGTGTCTATCTATGGTTATAATTCTTTAAATAGGCCCTTATACCTTTTTTTTTTTTTTGGTATTCAGTAACTGTTAGGGCACAATATTATACACATGGAATCTCTGGCTTTTGTCAGAAAATTTAAAAGTATACATATAGTTAGTTTGGTAGAATAGTCTTGCAGAAGTGGGTAAGAAGCCTTTAATGTTTTATTGTACATACACCTTTATGTCTTACATTTACAATAAGCATATCTTATGTTTACAATTTTTAAAAAGGTAAAGGAGCTTATATAGAAAAAAAGCAGTAAAATATTTATCTGATTTTTCCTAGTCTCTTTTTCAGTCTGTTTCTAACCTTCAAATAGTTGCTAGTTTTCCATGAATCTTTTGAATCACATTATAAGAGAAAAAAAAATTAGCCTCTGATTTAGAATTGATTTGGAAATATCAGCTTCATGCAATTTTCACAACTTCCCACTAAAATAAACATAAAGGCAAAGAAAGGTGAAAGTCTATAATACCACTAAAAATGTAGTCACTGCGTTTCAAATATGTAAGCTTTTCTCTGAAATATGGACTATTGTAACAAACTTGGGAAATATAACTGCTGATGAACATAGGCTAGATTCACGTGATAAAAGAAAGGAATATATGTTGTTTCTCTGCCTAGTATTCATCCTGCTTTATAAACTTGAGGTTTTTCTTCCCATCAGAAAATTGAGCATATCCCCCTCTACTGTAGTGGTGGTGTTGTTCAAGGCAGCCTAAATGCTATTTCCTTATTTTCAACTTCTGATAATGGTAATTATTTATCAACATCCACAAAGAGACTAACACCACCACTACCACCCACCCAAACACAAACACACACAATCTGTCTCAGAGGAAATGAGCACCTGTATTTTGGTGCATGCTTGCAGGTTTAATCCCTACATGTATAAAGCACAGTAAGAGTGTCAGAGAGGGGAAAGTTCCCTGGCGGCAATGCATGCTGCAGAAAAGTTTTAATGTTGTCCATGTTTTTGGGGTACCAGAAAGCTAAGAAGTGGTGGTAAGAAGAGATTCTTTTTCAGCCCCAGTCAACCAAAGCCTGCCACTCTCTGAGAATGGGAGTAATAGCTATGCACATTTACCCAGCATGTAGCTAAAAATCTCTAACGAAGAAACAGCAAGTCAGAGGAATGTGTATGGTTGACTTACGGGCAAACGTCTTTCTATACAGATCTATCCTGATCAATAGATAGACAAACATAAACTATATAAGTGACTTTCTAAACAAAATAATAAAACAAAAGAAACAGAATAAGTTTTATATGTCTTAGATCTAAATGCCTTAAATCTAAAGAATATATATTTATAAATTTATATATATTTTATTTTATATATAGTATATATTATATATAATTTATATATTAAATAATATATATGTGATTTACTACCAAGTCCAGATGAATTTCTAGGAAATTATTGGCCATTCTCAGTAGAATATAAGAGGAGAAAATGGAGAACATTTACAAAACAAGAGAAAAAATGGCAACATCAATGACTTTGAGATAGAGGCAATAAGAAAAGATACAGAGACAGAAAAGAAATTAGAATTTAAGGCAGGATTAGAGAAGTAAGGGGCTAAATTAATACTCAAATATTTGCTAAAACCATGAAGAACAAAGTTTAAAAGCCACCATTGAATGCACAGGGAAATGAAAAAATGGAAAGTGATTAAAATATTTTTTAAAGGTGATAAACATGGTATAGAGATAACATAATTACAACTCATGATTTATTGATGTATTTGAGGAAAAAATAAATAAAACAATTAATAAAACACAATGGAAGCATTAAAGCACTCATTGGAAGCCACTGAATCTGTTTGAATTGTAAAAGTAAATGCAAGAAGAGGAAGATGGGCACGATGTTAGCTCAGGGCAGGCTGGTCTTCCTCAGCAAAAAGAGGAGGATTAGCAGTAGTTAGCTCAGGGCTAATCTTCCTCAAAAAAAAAAAAAAAAAGTAAAAGCAGGATAAACAGACCACTTAAAAGGAGGAAAATTAAGACTAGTTTTAGGGGCTGTCCCTGTGGCTGAGTGGTTAAGTTCATGTGCTCCGCTTTGGTGGCCCAGGGTTTCGCCGGTTTGGATCCCAGGCATGGACCTAGCACTGCTCATCAGGCCATGCTGAGGCGGCGTCCCACATGGCACAACCAGAAGGACCTACAACTGGAATATATAACTACGTACTGGGGGGCTTTGGGGAGAAGAAGAAAAAAACAAAAAGAAGATTGGCAACAGCTGTTAGCTCAAGTGCCAATCTTTGAAAAAAAAAAATAGACTAGACTTAGACTCTTCGGCAAAACTAAATTCCAGATGACAATACAGCAAATACTTAGAGATTTTTAGGGAAAACTTGGTAACCCAATAATTTTACACCCAACTTGTTTTTTGTCCACTAGTGACCATGCAAAAGCAGCAAAAACATCTTCATATCTGAAGACCCCACAATATGTCTCCTAATCCCTCCTAGAGAAAAACATTTTTGGAGATGTATCCATAAGACACCTGAAATATAAGTCAAAATTAGAAAGTCAAAATTAAAAATTTAAAAGAAACTTGTTTCATCTCCTATAGGACCATCAAAAATACACCCTGAATTCAACAGGAATCTGTCAGATGATTCTCATTCCTTCACTGATAGTGCCAAAAAGCGGAGTTTCAGGGCCAGCCCGGTGGTGCAGCCGTTAAGTTTGCATGTTCTGCTTTGATGGCCCGGGGTTCACCAGTTTGGATCCCAGGTGTGGACATGGCACTGCTTGGCAAGCCATGCTGTGGTAGGTGTCCCACGTATAAAGTAGAGGAAGGGGGGCATGGATGTTAGCTCAGGGCCAGTCTTCATCAGCAAGAGGAGGAGGATTGACAGCAGATGTTAGCCCAGGGCTAATCTTCCTCAAAAAAAGAAACTAGGTAAAAAAAAAAAAAAAGAAAGAGAAGAAGTAGAGTTTCTCATTGCCTGCACTATGCGGGCTTTGGCTGGCAAAACAAAGATCCATTCCTCATTCTCAGGTGGAATGGAGGTAGACAAGAGTAAGCAACAGGTAGGAAAAATTAGTAAATTTTATGTTAGAGGTGGTGAGTGTTATGAAAAAAAGAAAAGAAGCAGAATTAGAGGAAGAGATACGTCAGAAGATATGGGGGTGGGTAAAGTGCAACGTAAATAGCAACAAATCACAACTGTCTCAACATGAGGGGCACGCAGGTGTAGAAACACTTTAAAATCATATTATCAGTCACTATTGCTAGTACTACTACTACATTACTTCTGCTACCATTAGTATTACTGTCGTCATTATTGCTACCGTTCCTGCTGCTGCTGACGCTGTTCCTAATGATATAAGTACCATTTAGGAAGTATTTCACATGTTTTCAAGCACTGTAATAAGTTCTTTACCTAGTTAATGCTCGCAATAATCTCATGAAGTTGTTGCTGTTATTATCACAATAGATGTGGAAACTATGACTCAGAGATTTTTAGCAACTTACCCAACATATAATAAATCCTTCACATTGCCATTGGATGAGGATTAAAATCTAAACAATTTTTAATTATTTTTAAAACATCATTAAATTACCTTGTAATTAGACTCAAGAAACGCCTTTGGAAGGCCTTTGCTTAAGGCAACATTGGCCAACAGATTTATAATTTCCTTTAAGTATAATTATACCAATTTAAGTTAAAACACCCGTACCTTCAGAAAGGTAAATATACCCAAATGCTAGCTTATGTCTTAAGACTAAAATGTCTTTTAGTAACATAAATTTTACCCAGTATTATCTAAATTTTAAGGGTTATGCATTTTATAACGAAAACCAAAAAGTAAAGTAAAGCAAAAACATTGAAGATAACACAGAGGTCTACGAAATCCCACAAAATATTTATAACTAGTACATGAAACATCTTGGAAAAGGCCACCTCTAGCCTTTGGCCAATTTTGCTTTGCAATGCAGAAGAGCAATAATGAAGTTTAACTTCAATCGGCAGAGGAAAACATCATTTTCATTTCATGATCAGATTAAATATTTGGATCAATTTTTGAAATCCTACATTGGAGATCAAATTCCAAGGACAGCTTTGGCAGTCAAAATGACTCAGAAATATCTCACAAAGTTAGCAGGATTCTCTTAGATGTAACCGACAATAAAGGATATTTGTAGACAAGTTTGCCCATTTTGATGGAGACTGTCGCCCCAGGTTCCCTTGGATCCCTTTACCATTTCTGTGTTTCTCTTCCTGATTTCAGCCTGCTTTTGCCTCCAAAGCAGGTGCCATTCTTCTTCTAAAGAATTCTCTTGGGCTACAGGAGCTTCTCTGTCTGCAGGCTAAGACACCTGGAAATGTCTGGAAGATTCTATCTGTTGCCCCCACCTCCCAGGCCCTAAGTCAATAATAGACTGGAGTAGGAGTCATAAGAGCCCAGCTCCTTGGCTTTCTGATCATCTGTATATATGTGTTATAGTTGGTGTGTGTGTTTGGGGTGGAAGGGAAGAGTTGCAAGGGGGGTAATGTCTTCTCCAATTATTCTAATTCATCAACTTATTTATTTCTTCATAGCACTTACCATAATCTGTAATTCTTTTCTCGCTTTCTTGTCTACCTATTTTATGTTTCCTCAACTAGGAATATAGGGTACACAGTAAATATTTGCTCCTATCTTTATTCATCCGTTTGTTCCTTTGGGCAATCATTCACTCAACTGGTATGTACTGAGTGCCTATTACTTGCCAGCACTGCTTCCTATCAGTCTAGATAACAGAAGAGCATGTTAAACATAGAAACACTGACAGATTTTATTCACAGAGCTCCAGCCTCCAATCTTTGCCTGAGTAGAGAGGCTCAAGGCCTATTAATTTACTGATAAAGCCATTCATGCATAAACTCTCTCATCTGTAAGTATAGATTTCTGAGATTCTGGGGACAATCTTTTCTATGTTATTGTTCTTAAAGTGTGTAAAATAATACATATACCACATACATTTCTTGAGTCAAAAAAATGAGCATGCATATGTTCCGACGCCCATGTTAGGATAATAACTTGAATTTACAGTGGAAAAAGTAGTATAGTAATGTTAATGCCGTATTTGATAGGTGAGGAAACTGAAGCCCAGCATATGACCTACTGACTTACTCCCTTAATGAAGATCTTTGCCACAGAGAAAGAACCTTCACACTACAATTTTGATCTTATCTCCTCTAGGTTCTTCTAAGACCTTACTCCATTATCTTTCAGCTTTCTTCCTGATTTTTCTCTGTGAAGTATTCTGAAATAAAGACTGACAAAGAAGACTAAAAAGCCAGGAGATGGGGGATATGAAGAACTTTAAAGTGTTATATTCTTTTTTATCAATGCCTGCACCATTTAGCAAGCCCCTAATCTACCTTTTCTTTCTGAACCCTGAACTGCAGATTGGACTCCCCTGGACTTGCTTAAATTGCTTATTTTCCTCAAAAATTTTAAACCACAGAACACTTTTTTCTGGGCTAACTTCTTCTGGACCGTCTACTTCTAATACCTGATAAGAGAACACAACTCACATTCTCGCTAACAACTAGAAGGCATGACAATCTCACTTCCATACAGAACTTCTTGCTATCTTCTGGCTTTTTACCCTCATATTTCAATGTGCAAAGGTGGTCCCCATCTTACAAAAAAGGAATGAAATAAAAATAAAAAACTTGTCACTGTCAAAGTATAATTTTCAAATTTTTAAAACATAAGTCTCATACAAATAGATGGTGAAGATGCAGCAAACTTTTATTTAACTCTTAATGACAGTGTAACAGGAAAAGACAATTCAAAAGGAAATTTAGAAAAGCTAGATTTTATACACAGTGGGTAAAAAAGGAATGTTGAAATAAGATAGCTATGTTAGATACAAAACTGGTAAATGTCACAGGGCAGAAAAGCATAATTTGGGGGTTTATCTATTCTATTGAACAATAAAGAAAATAACTGTATTTTATCAGTTATTTATAAATTTATATCTAATTTTACAGAGCTGAAAAGTATCAATAATATGCCTTGTCAAAGAATATTACAAGAAAATATGTATAATCAACAGTAAATAGCAAGTCACATAAATTTACATTTTTCTATGCTCAGATGACCTATAGGTGGGTTGACCTATAGTTGGGTTTGTTAGGCAATGCTCAAGATTAAATTAAAAAGTCATCTATGCTTTTTCCATTTCCAAATTTTGGATAAGTATCTTTAACTCAAATTAGTTCTGTCCTTTTTTTCTGATAACTTTCTCTATCAAATTTTATCATATCCACTGCATTTGTTTGTCATGACCTATTCACTTTTTATGATCATGTATTAATCCAACTTCCTCTAACACTGAAAATAGAAAAATAGAACATTGGCAATGATCCTATAGACATAAGATATAAATACTTTTGGAAAAGACTTTATTCTTTGCTAATGGTTAACCATTGGTAGCATTCTTTATTCCTTTCCTGAATATCCTTCTTTCCAAATTTTTGTGTCATTACAGAAATCGTCATCTTCTCTTTTCTGAGTCTCTGCTGACCACTCTTTCTTTCTCATTCCCTTTTTGTGTTCAATTACCCCCACAGATTTAACATTCTAAACCCAGGGCCTCAGGATTCAAATCTTTGTTATGATATATAAGCCTTCTATTAGAGTATTTGTTTACCCTCAATATTTAAAGTATTATTCCTATTAGAAATCTGAGCCCTATTAATTCTGACTCAGGGGCCAGAATTTTACTAGTAACTGCCAACTTGATATTCTTAATTGCTATAATTATCCAAAGTTCAAAACATGTAAAACTAGAGCTCTCATTAGAGTCCCACTGTCCACACAATTCCCATCATCTGTTAATTTTACTGCCATGTTCCCAAGTCCAGGTGTTTGAAGTTTTGTTGTAAGTAATAGTTAGATAAAACCTATTAGATAAACACTCAGTTGTTGATTTGTAATGCCTCTTGCACTGTTTTTATTCACTCTACCAATACACAGATTAATATCTTTCTACTTCTCACTCAACTATGACCTAGCTTGCTGTCTTGTTTCACAGAAGGCAGACTTATTCTCTCTGATCTACCCAGATTAAACAGCTTACGATCAGACTTTCATAATGCCGTCTGTTTAAAAGTTTTCCTAAGGCCTTTTGAGATGATAACATTTATATTCTTTATCTTTAAGGCTATCCATGATTTGGCCCCAACCCACATTTCTGGCGTTAATTTCCTCTCCTTAATACACTACTGTGGTTTGTCCATCCACTTTCCTCGAACATCCTCGCTCTCTGTCCCAGTGACTTCACTCACTCTTTCCTCATGTCCATTCTAAGAATGCCTGTTTCTTCCTCTGCACACATGCAACATTCAGGAGGCAGACCCATATCAAGGAACACACCATCAAAAGTCCAGTCTTCTTCCCAATACACGGATCAGTGCATTGCAGCAAGTTATAACTCTCTCTTTAAATCATTCACTTATTCCTTCAACAGATATTTTTAAGGCCTACTTTGTGTGCTGAAAATAGAGTAAAGAATGAAAGAGACAATGTCCTACCCTCATGGAGCCTATATTAACAATAACAAAATAAAAACCAGACAGTATTAATTAAGCTCTACGTATAAAAACAGCAACAACACACAGGCAGTTAGGTGGATGAGGAACATCTGAGCCGAAACCTAAAGAACATGAGGAATTGGGCCATGCGCATGACCAGGCAGGAACAGACAAGGACCTAAACTAACGGTAGTGCTAGAGAGAGGAATCAGTGCTCGGGTTTTCAAGGTAATTTGAAGGCAGAGTTGATAGAATTTTCTGACAGGGTAGATTAGAGTAGGGGGTAAAGAAAGAGAAGTCTCAAAGATGATTTTCAGCTTTTCGCTTGAGAAACTAGCAGAACAAAGACCCAGTTTAAAGACATAGGAAGACTGAAAGAAGGCATTTATGTTGGGGAAAACCACAAATTCTATTTGGAAAATTTCTACTTGGATGTTCCTCTTCTATGTCTAAGTGGGAATGAAGACAACCTAGTCAGGTTGTTGTAGGAGTAGAGTTGAGGGCAGATGTCTTGGCTGGAGATAATCTGGGAGTCGTCAACATGCAAATGAGATCACCAAAGGGCTGATAGTCAAAGAGGACAAGATCCCAGAACTGGTCCTTTGAGAACTCCAACGCTTAGAGGAAGAACCAGTAGAGGAGACCGAGAAAGAGAAGCTAGTGAAGTACAGGGGTATACAGAGAGCTGTACCGGAAGCCAACTGAAAGTTTTTTCTAAGAAAGAAACATACAGAATTGCTGCTGCATCAAGTAAAATGATGACTAATATAAAATTAATGGCTAGAAGTCCCTGGAATAGTCTTCTCACCCCCCTGCCACACCCGCCATAGTGTCTTTCACAGAGTAGGCATTCAATAAACAGTCATTAGCTATTTCCTTTTAGCACTGCTGCATAAAGATTTATGGTGAAAAGTTTCCTAGTAAAAGTACAGTCCTGGCTTATCTCAGGAGTAAATTTGAGATACCATATCCAATACATGCTCTAAAAGTTCTTCAATTAGTATAAATCCTTCAGGTACAATGGCCATTTCCAAGACCAAAGTGACTGTGGCTAGGTGGCTATAGATATTCATTTTGGTCTATCTTTTATTCATGCTAGCTGTAGTCACATTTACAGTTTGAGGCGTCTATTACTTCAAAATGCCTCTCAAGAGGAGAAAAAAAGTTATTAAATAAATCAGTATATATATTAAATGCCAAAGAGTATCCCACGGAAACTTTTTTTTCTTTAGGACTTCATGTCCAAAACCAATCTACTATCTCCAGAGAGAAACAAGGAAAAAAATGTGCTTTTAACATTCCCATCATTTCCACATGAAAATGCTATATTATCTGATGCTCACAATAACCCCAAGTAGATAAAAGACTGTGGGTGGCCTAATAAAATCTATTCCCCCGAAAGACTCAGACGCATTCGAGTTCCAACCTCTTATTTTACAGTATTTCAATAGAGCCACTATTTAAAAGCCTACTTTGAGGAATGGACCAAACTTTTTCTCTGCCTGACTCCTTACAGGCCCAGTGACCTTTATAAATGACAGCAAATCTTGGTTGAATGAAAGATGAAGGGAAAGAGGAAAACATTAAGATATTTTGTCCTACTTTTTTGTGACTTGTTGAAAATAATCATGGGGCCTATTTGTCACACTGGAGCTTCGTCTCTTGCTCCTGTAGCATCTGACAGGCTCAATGAAAAAAGTACTAGTGAAGATGAATTGGCAGCAGTACCATTTCTGCTCTGTCTCCTGGTCTTTCTAATTTTGCCTCAGATGAAATATATATACAATATCAAGTCAGTTAAGTGAAAGAAACATCTATAGGGACATGGAGAGTAACCGAGCCCTTTTTCTCGTATAGAAACAGCTATTAAACAATATCTGTCTCTTTCACTTTCAATAGTCCAGCTATACTCCAAGTCTTTATATCCATAAAATGAAAATGTGTTTTCCTTTGGAAAAGAGAAATGACAGATGGTCCAGGGAGGCAGAGGATTGAGAGGAAATGAAAGGAAGGGTAGAGAGAACTTACGCTAAAGAAATACTAACAATCATAAACTGAGTTAAGGGAAAAGATTGTATTCTAAAAGACATTGTCAGGATGAAATGTTTTAAGTTAAATGAAACAATTCACTCAAGAATATACAGTTGAAAATAATATGGCCCTGAGCATAAAATGATGATATAGGATCACATCACAGAATTTAGAGCTAAAAGAAACTTTCAAGGTTCACCAAGTCATCTGGGGTAAGGATTCCTTCTACAGTCTCCTTGACATACAGTCACCGAGCCCCGGCTTGAACACACTGGAACAGAAAACTTCTTTTTCAAGATGCCTCATCCTTTTGTTGGATGCCTCTTCTTTATTTTGGACTAATTTAACTTCCATTCATTGATCCTAGTTTAGCTATATTGTGCTACTCCAGATAAGTTAAATTTTTATTCCACATTTTTGGTGAGAAATGTCTTCTCCAAATTTGATTATCTCTAGATCAAATATTTTTGGATTTTTGCCTTGGTTCGGTTTTATTTTAACCTACTACTATGTCACATGGTCACTAGACCCTTATTATATTTCTCAAGCTTCATAGTTATCTATTGATTTAAAAATGTTATGCTGATATTCACAATTCACTTTTGTGTAGCAGCCAACTGCCTAAGGTATTTTTTTTTAAATAGGCATGTTGATCTGTATTGAACTTATGTTTAAGCAAACCACTAAGTTTTTGTCTTGTTTTCTTTTCTCTCCCATGAACGGCTGTTCAATCAGTCAGATTTCTCATAACCTGTACTTGAGCAGTTGTGTTATTAAACCTAAGGGCGAGAGTTGAACTTCTTGAAGTTGGACATGGCCAAGTGTCTTGCTCTGGCCGGTGAAATATGAGAAGGGGCATTTGTTATTTCTGTGCAGAAATATTTAAGAGCCAGAATGTGATCCTCTTTTCCTACCTCACCTTACTAGCTATTAGAACATGTTCTCATAGTATAGCAATAAAGTCAAGGTAGCTTTGAAGGAAGGGTTTACACATGCAGGACACCAGGCCTACAGCAGTCTTTAAGGGAAGAAAAATTGGCTTTTTTTTTCCCTGCTGCATAACCTGTCTTATCCTGGCAGACGTAATCAATAAATTAGAACCAGTACAGGATTTCCATATTTGGGACGATCCACATGTGAGTCAGCCCAACTTAGACCATCACTAAGCAGAACAATGGTTCTTTGGATGCCATGTCCAGTTAGTACACAATTATTTCATCCACTTATACATTCCCCCGTATATAAGTTCATGCAAGGACTATTCATCATCCATGGAAGTCAATAGATTGGTGTACAAAAGACTAAGGGCTTCTCAAATTCTCAAGGGTGTTTGTGAAACAAGAAAAGATTAAGATATTCTGGAAAAAATTATATGTTGTACAAAGTAAGACCTTAAATCTGGATTCCAGGAAAAGATTTGAAGCGCACACATTATCTCAAACTGCCAGCTCACATTGCCCGAGTCATAGGTCTATGAGAGGGAGATGTGCAGGCAAAATACAAAATGTTTCTCTTCTAATTCAACCAGAAGGACCAGGCATAAACGTACTTCTTCATACACCTATTACCTCCATTAAATAAAAACAGCCATAGGTAGCAAAGCACACTAATTGGAAAATGTTGGATTTAATTCCTAAATTATGATGCATGCGATTAATTTTGCATTCTATTTACTTATTTGCTGTAGTGTTAAGAATAAAAAGGAAGTGCTTTTAGTCCTAGAGGGCATTATGCTAAGTGAAATAAGGCAGGCAGAGAAAGACAAATACAGTATGATTTCAGTTATATGTGGAATCTGAAAAACTAAATAAATAAACAAGATGGAAACAGACTTGCAGATAGGGGAAAGAAACTGGTGGAAAGGTTGGGGGACAGATGAAATAGGTGAAGGGGGTTAAGAGGTGCAAACTTCCAGTTATAACATAAATGTCATGGGAATGCAGTGTACACCATAGGGAATATAATCAATAATATTGTAAAAACTTTGTATGGCGACAGATGGTAACTAGACTCATTGTGGTAATCATTTTGTAATATATATAAATATAAAATCACTATGATGTACACTTGAAACTGAAAGGATTTTGTATGTCAATTATACTTCAATGAAAAAAAAGAGAAAGTACTTTTATTGTTTATGTTTTCCATGGGTTCCCAGTCTTCCCATTTTCCATATGATCTCAAGTCGCTGAAGTATAAATAATTTTAACCTCAGGAAGGTAGTCATCAAGTCTGGGAAGGCATGTTTTATAATTAATCAGTAATTAACAAATTTGAATGGAAAATGTGGTGTTAGTCTTCCTTTATGGTTGATGCCCAGAAACAAAATACCAACCAATAGGAAGATACTTAACAACAAATTTCCAATTTTTATAAAGTGCTTTAGATTCCAGCAAACAATTTATATAATTTTGAGAACCATATGCTGCCACTTAACTGTGTTAAGAAACATTATCTTAATTCTCTTTTTTTGTTACTAATGAAGTACGATGCATGCCCACTCAAATATTTTTCCTGATTATATTTCTTCTTTTGTAATTATTCCTGAAATGTTCTTTTGTTTCTATTTACTATCTGTAGCATTTTATATATTTAATAAATGTTTCATAGAAGGCACAACAGGAAAGAGCATGAAATTTGGAGCCAGATGACTTAGAGTACGCTTCTCTCCTGCTTTACCTTTTAGCTGTGCAACCCTCGGCAAGTGGATGGAGTCTAGGCAAGTGTATGTATGTATGACGATGCATGCACACCCCTGTAGAAAGGGATTTATCTGCCGGGTGGGAGGCACACTGGAGGGCTCCATGGAACCACAGCCAAAATCCTTCAGAAGCTGAATTTAAAAGAAGTCAGGTGTAAGAAGCTAGTCAGCAGAGAAAGCAGGATTAGGCAGACAAATGGGGAAAGTGGCTAGTCTCTAAAGAGTTCTTGTTCAGGTCCTGGTAACATTATGACTAATCCTTTTGATTTTTTAAGGTAAGTTAGTGATTTTTCAACTAAACAAGTCTAATTAAACAATCGTTTCAAAAGGACAAAAATGTGTCCTAGTGAACAATGACTCAAAACTTTCAAACTGATACGACTAATTAAGGTTAAAATTATTGTTGCTTCAATTTTATTTAAAATTTACTTACTTATTGAATATTGTGAAAAATTCAAAATCATTATTGGATTTCCATATATATTATCTCCTTTAAATTAAAACTTGCTTTGTGTAACTCTAGTCAAGAGAGGGACACATCCTTTGTCTATTTGATGGTCTCAGGTAATCTCAGTCCTCAGTAGGTAACCCAGCAAAGGGACAAGCTCAGTTAAACAGGCTCAACAGAAGGGCTTCAAGGCCTAATTAATACTCCAGCACCCCTCTGAAAAATAGAGTCTTTTCCTGAACCCAGACAATGTAAACTACAGCTGCAAATTCACACAGCGCTAACTACTTCTGGTTCAACCCTCTGAGTTCCCAGGTTCCAGTGGAAAATGTCTCTATTCGAATCCCACTGGTGCTGGCCTGGTGGCATAGTAGTTAAGGTCGCATGCTCCGCTCCAGTGGCACTGGGTTCGCTGGTTCAGATCCAGGGCACAGACCTAGCACTGCTCATCAAGCCCTGCCATGATGGCATCCCACATAAAATAAGGGAAGATTGGCACAGATGTTAGCTCAGCGACTATCTTCCTCCAGGAAAAACAGAGGAAGATTGGCAACAGATGTTAGCTCAGGCCCAATCTTCCTCACAAAAAAAAAAAAAAAAAAAGAATCCTACCTTGTATTGCTCTTTGCCTTGGTTTATGCATCTTGTGCTGGATAAAGCCATTGAATAAAAGTTTACTGTCCTGAACGTCATAGCATTTCTTGTGTTCTCCTTACCTCTCTGCATGCCTGTTTTGCTTTTGTTTCATATTTTATCTGGGTATTATTTATAATCTTGTCATGCATTTGATACTTTACAGAAAGTGATTTTTACTTTTATTTTTTGGCAATTTCATTGGTTTTCAATGGGATGGTTGGTCTGATTACCTAGCCCACTATTACTAGAAACTAGAATTCTCCATTTTCAAATATTTTTCAAGTAGCTATATATTAAACCATGGGTCTAAATGAGGCAACTATACAAATAGAGCAAGAGATTAAAGGTTTGAGAACAAACCTTTGAAAATGTCAGAGTTGGGCAGAGGAGTCCGTGAAAGTAAGATAAAGCAGTAAATAATTGAGAACAAAATCAGAAGAAAAGAGTATCTGAGGAAATAAGGGGAAAGCTGGGTATATGAATGAGAGACTATCCCATGCCAAATGTAGCAGAAACGATAAATAATGTAAAGCCAGAAAAATAATCAATGGACTTACCCATGTGAAACCATTAGTGATTTTAGCAATAGCACTTTCAAAGGAGTGGAAGAGACAGAAGCCAAATCGGCACTACTGTGAATGGGGAGTGGAGGATGTATTGTGAGCTCTGAATATGCTTTCAAGAAGCTTTAACGACAAGGGGAAGAAAAGAGAGGCCCAGGAAGTCCAGAGAGGGCTTTTGATGGCTTGTTGTATATTGAGAGGTGCTCAAAAATAAGTGCATGTTTTGGAAATAAACCACTAGAAAAATGTGGTTAAAGACATAAGAAAGAGAGGAGATGTACTGACAGAGTTTTGTTAAATACAAATAATTGAAACTCACTTAAAATTATTTTATCAACAAAGAAATTGTATTGCTTCATATAATTAAGGTGCTGAATGTAGAGGCTCAGATGCTATCATCAGATACCACTCCTCCATCTCTCAGTGAGGTTGTCTCCATATGGGGAGAAAGGGGGTTGGTGACAAGACACACACCTTCCCGATCTTATACCTTCGGGTTATATGAACGTCTTTCTCAGTACCTCTACTGCAAGAGTTTCAGAAAAGACAATAGTATCAGAAACCAAGTAGGTTACGTATACAATCCTAAACTACTTTTGCCCTAGTCTGGGAAATAAAATATGTTAACTGATCATGCTTAGGTTATATACATATCTGTAATATGCAGGCCTGATTGAATCCAAACAGGAAAGAATGGGGCCAAGATGCTACCCTGGCCAAAACAACAAATGTTGAATTGAGTGACAAATACGTGGCATAAGCTGTTCCTGGAAGCAGGTAGAGATAGATTCCAAAGGAAAACTTTGAGAATTAGCCTTCTAATCTTTATTGATGGCTCACTTATAGTTGCTGTGAATGGTACAGAGGATTATAAACAATAGATGCTCTGTTTTTGAATGAACTTAAAAAATATTTCGGGAGTCAAAAATTAAACATTCTATGGGCCAGCCCCCCTGGTGGCCTAGTGGTTAAGTTCAGCATGCTCCACTTCAGCGGCCCAGGTTTGATTCCCAGGAGAGAACCTAAACCACTCATCTGTCAGTGGCCATGCTGTCATGGCAGCTCACATGCAAAAAGAGGAAGATTGGCAACAGATGTTAGCTCAGGGCAAGTCCTCCGCAGGAAAAAAAAATTAAACATTCTAAAAACCCTAATATATAGGGAAAATTCCCATTCAACGTAACAATGTGAAAAATGTCCCAAGGCAGCATGTGAAAGCAAATGACCTATAAAAATATAGAGGTAGAAATCCCAGCAGACTGGACCAGCCTAAGGTAGTTTTACAGAAAGAGAATAAAAAGCAGATAAAGGACATCCTTTTATAGGTTTCACATGTAAGGAGCTTGGAAGTTGCCACTCTGCCCTAAGATGCAAAAAGCTGAACAGATTGAAAAAGCAACCACTCTTCCTGGCTCCATAACAGAGGGAGGACACAGAGCAAACCACTGCCCCCAAGACTGGAGATACACAGAAACAGGGATTAGAGACTTCCCGAAGCAGAGACCCACAGGCTGAAACTCTGGCAGCAACCAGTGTTGGGTAGGAAAACCTGAACTGTAATCGAGGAGTTGCTGGAGACTCTTTGCAAACAACTCTGAGAGTTAAAAATTCCAGAGGCACCCAGGCATGGGGGCCCCCACAATATTGTGAGATTTACTCCCAGATGCTCAACCATATTCCCACAACAAATATCAAAGAAAAATTCCCTCAGGCTTCCAGCAGAGAGAGGAGAAAGGTACCATTTTGAAATACTCCAGAGTGCTCTGTTCTCAACAAGGCCAGCCCTCAGTGGTAACTATTCAACTAGAGTCTAACCTGCTGGGTGTTATCAGAGCCTAACTGACCCGAGGAAGGGAAATACCCAACTCAGCCCGCTGTAGCCATCCTGACCCACCTAAGGGGACAGAAAGAAAATGAGAAACCCTTGTGAGGCATAGGCTTACTAAAGGATTGGGATCTAATCACAGAAGTTGAAAATGCTTCTTCTTCCCCTCCACTTCACTACCACATCACTAAAGGCCCATTTACAGCAGTTCCTTTTACCTGCTACACCATGTCTGATTTTCAGGAAAAAATTACAACGCATACCAAAAGGCAGAAAACATGCTATGAAGAGACAGAGCAAGAGTCAGAACCAGAGATGGCAGGAATGGAGGAATCATCAGGCTTGGAACTGAAAACAACTATGATTAATAGGCTAGAGGCTCTAACAGTTAAAGTAGACAGCATATGAGAATAGATGGGCAGTGTAAGCAGAGAGATGAAAATCCTAACAGAAAAATAAATGAAATGCTAGAGATAAAAAACACTATGAGAGAAATGAAGACTGTCTTTGATAGGCTTATTAGTATACCAGACATGGCTGAGGAAAGAATCTTTGAGCTAGAGGGTATGTCAATAGAATCTAAACTAAACTAAACTAAAAGCAAAGAGAACAAAGACTAAAAAAAGCAACAGAATACCTAAGAACTGTAGGACAATTACAAAAGCTGTAACACACACACAATGGGAATACCCATTAGGAGAAAAAAGAAAGGAACAGAAGAAATACTTGAAACAATAGTGACTGAGAATTTCCCCAGATTAATGTCAGACACCAAACTACAGATCCAGGAAGGGACAGGTGGAAGGAATTAGGGATTATTTTGTTTTTATAAAGTATTCATACCTGCCGTGAAGTGGGAGAGTGCTATTTGAGAGTGGACTTGGATTAGTCATAAATGTATATTGCAAACTCTAGGGCAACCAAAAATATTAAATAAAGAAGTATAGCAGATATGCTAGGAAAGAAGAGAAAATGAAATCAAATAAAATGCTCAATTAAAATCACAAAAGCAGAAAAAGAGTGGAAGATAACAATGGAAACATAGAACATGGGCAACAAATAGAAAAAGGTAAAGAATATGGTAGATATTAATCCAACTACGTAAATAATAAATTTGAATGTCAATAGTCTAAATGCACCAATTAAAAGATGAAGATTGTTAACATGGATCTTTTTTAACACAACTCAACTATATGTTGTCTACTAGAGACCCATTTTCAATATAAAGACACATATAGGTTAAAAGTAAAGAGACGGAGAAAAATTTACCATGCTAACACTAATCAAAATAAAGGGAAGGGGCCAGGCCAGTGTTGTAGTGGTTAAGTTCGTGTACTCCGATTCAACAGCGTGGGGTTCACAGGTTCGGATCCTGGGCATGGACCTACATACCGCTCATCATGCCATGCTGTGGACGCATCCCGCATACAAAGTAGAGGGAGATTGGCACAGATGTTAGCTCAGGGACAGTCTTCCTCAAGCAAAAAGAGGAAGATTGGCAGCAGATGTTAGCTAAGGGCCAATCTTCCTCACCAAAAAAAAAAAAGAGGGGAGAGGGAGTAGCTATATTAATTACAAACAGAGCATACTTCAAATTAAGGAAAGTTATCAGGGATAAAGGGGGACATTACATAATGATAAAGGGGTCAATTCTCCAAGAAGACGTAATTCTTAACATGTATGCACCTATCAACAGAGCATCAAACTATGTGATACAAAAACTGATAGAACTGCAAGGAGAAATAGATGAATCCACTATTGTAGTCAGAGACTTCAACTCTGTTCTCTCAGAAATCAATAAGCAGGCAGAAAATCAATAAGGACATAGTTGAACTCAACAGCACTATCCATCAACTGGATATAATAGAGATCTATAGACTACTTCATCCAACCACAGCAAAACACACATTCTTCTCAAGGTCACATGGAACATTCACCAAGATAGACCACATTCTGGGCGATAAAACACACCTTGGCCAATTAAAAGAATAGAAATCATACAATATCTGCTCTCAGACCAAAATGGATAAACTAAAAATCAAAAAAGAAAAAGAAAAAAATCTCAAGGGAAATTTTAAAATATTCTAAACTAGGTGAAAGTAAAAACACAATTTATCAAAATTTGTGGATGCAGTGAAAGCAGTGCTTAGAGGGAAATTTATAGCATTAAATGCACATATTAAAAAATATTTAAAATCAATAATCTGAGCTTGTATCTTTGGAAACTAGAAAAAGAAGAGCAAATTAAACCCAAAGTAAGCACAAGAAAAGAAATAATAACAATTAGAGCAGAAATCAAAGAAATTGAAAACAAGAAATCACTTCAAATGAGCAAATTTTATTGATGAAAAAGTAGATTTTGAAGAAAAAAATGCAAGAGTTTAGAGGCATGCACCACCTCTCACTGAGATGGGTAATTATCATCAAAGAAGAAGGAGTTTTGGGTGCTAATATGCCAAAAACATTAAAATTCAAATTACTTTGCAATTCATCTCAAGGGCTGCACAGCATGTATTTATTCATTCAACAAATGTCATTTGAGTACCTACTATATTCCAGGTACTATTCTAATATCCACATATGTTCTTTTTGGTAATACAAAATTTAAAAGCTCCTAATTAACTTAAAGCAGTTATGCGTTATATATTCTTCTCTCTTAACTAATTCAGTTCCAAGTTAAGAATCTCTGAATGATGTCTCTTTTCCCTCTGCTTCTGTTGCAATTCTGTTTCAATAACCAGCAATCTATAGACCAAAATTTGTAATTAACTTTCACATACAAATCCTGTATACAATAATGGAGGAAAGGGGAAAGAAGGAAAAGGAAAATGAGCAAAGTCCTGAGGTCGTTTGTTGTGTAAGCTTTCTCCCTTTATGTTTGACTTTGTAATTGGTTTCCTACACATACTGGAATTGGATTCTAATTATAAGTCTGGAGATAATGTGGAGTGACAGGGAAGGGACATGAGGAAAATTAACTTCCTCTTGAAAGGTAAACTCCTCTGACAAGGCATTAACAGTGTCTTTCTTCAAACAAGGGCGGACAGGCATTAAGGAAGGAGGGAGTGGAGGCAATGATGTCAAGCATGGAAGGCTTGGCACGGTGTGATTCTGGTTATTTCAGAACATTTCCACATTATCACGTGAAGGCCCCAAAGTCTCTTATACCTATCCCATCTCTAATTCTTCCCCATTTCACCTCTCCCAAAAATTAGGAAAAAATAAGAAACTCAAACCTGTGCTACACCTCTTGCCATCACCCAAGCCAACACATTGTGCCTCCTCTCAAGCAAAGTATGTTTTTTGCCTCCACTTCCTATTCCAATGCCCATCAAGACAAGAGCTCTCCAAACATAGCTTTTTCGTTTTTTTCAGGAGGGGCATTTAGCTCTAAAACTGTTCTCATTCCGGGCGAAAGATTGACAAGCTTGATTCTGGCCTCAGGTTCAAGCTGCATTTTATAATCTAAACTTATTCTTAATAAAGATGATTTTTAAAAATTAAATCTCCTTCTCTCTGCAATCACTGGGATTAAGAAGCTGGGAAAGGAGAACTATGATAAATTTTCACACCAGAGAATCCAATATCTATGCAGAACAAGAATACTATTACAATGCAGTCAACAAAAGGGCAAGATAAATACAGAAAAACGAATAGAGTTTCAGCACCCAACCTACATACCAAAAACCCAAAAATGAACCAAAAAAACCTGTTTCAAGGTAGAATTATAAAATTCTCAAGAATAAATCCAATGAAGTCTTTGAAGTTTCATATGAGAAAACAAATTATTGAAACTCACAAGGAATGTTTAATAAATGGAAACACTTGGATATTCATTTTCCCACATTAATCTACTCCTTGAATTCATTACCAACAGCCTTTTGGAGAAGTGACAAGCTCACTCTAAGATTCCTATAGAAAAATAAATGTGCAAAAATACCTAAGAAAATTTCGAATAAGAAGAACAAAAACAAAAGTTTTGATCGAGCAAACAACAAAAATACTAGAAAAATACCAGAATTAAAACAATATATCATTGATGCAGAGATAGACAAATAAATTAGAAAAATGTAAAAGTCAGTACAAGTAAATTGTGCACATTTGTAAATTTGTATATATGATGTCAATGGCATTTTAAATATGTGAAACAGCTAACTACACAATAAATGCAGAGGGGAATAATGGCCACTCCCACCATACTAAAAAAAATATGAGGACCACTAAATAAAGACAAAAAATCCTAATGCCAAAAAGCAATATGTGAAAAATTTCTATGTTAAAAATATACGACTAGGATAAAAGATCATAAATACAGTTAAAAGATACAGAATTGACTAAAAGAAAATATTTGCAATATTTAAAACAAAATTTTAATATTTATAATATATAATGAATTGCATCAACTAAAAAAATAAAATATATTTAATTGAATATATGTTTCTGGCACGGAGAAAAAATACAATGGCCACTTAGTATCTGAATAATAATTATCCATTAAAATGAAATTAAACCTTATTGATAATCAGAGAAACATAAATTAAGGAATAATGATCAATTATTCATTACTCATTAGAATGGCAAAAATTAAAAGCATTTAATAATATTCAGTGTTTGGTTGTGAGAAAATAAGCATCTTCACACATTGTTGGTCACTCTCTAAGTTGAAGGGCATTTTGGAGAGCATTTTATCACCACCCATCAGAGTTTTAAATCTACTGACTCTCACTCAATAATCCCACTTACAGGAATATAGCCAAGTAATATTCTAAGCATTTGTGTACAAAGATATAAATACAAGGGTGCTCATTACAGTATAGTTCATATTACTGTAGAATTATTTATCATATTGTCAAATTTTATTTTATTTATTTATTTTTTTGAGAAAGATTAGCCCTGAGCTAACATTTGCCAGTCTTCCTCTTTTTATGGAGGAAGACTGGCCCTGAGCTAACATCCATGCCCATCTTCCTCTACTTTATATGTGGGACGCCTACCACAGCATGGCTTGCCAAGCGGTGCCGTGTCCACACCCAGGATCCGAACTGGCAAACCCCTCCAGGCCGCCAAAGTGGAACCTGTGCACTTAACCGCTGCGCCATCAGGCTGGCCCTGTTATTGTCAAATTTTAAACAACCTAAATGTATGTTTAAATATGTCAAGCTACATTTCTATTTTGGAGTACTCTGCAACAATCATAAAAGATCAAGCTAGAACTATTAATGATTTCATGAAAGATCTTTGGGAAAGAAAAAATAATTAGGAAAGATAGAAATTCACTTGTGAATGAAGTGAACTTTGTGTATTTACTCCATAATCTTCTGAATTGTTTCAAATTTTTATAATCACCAAGTACCTAAGTATTTCCTTCATAATGCTTCAACCAGTCAAAAGGACATATCTGATCAGAATGGTTATGAGTCCTGATATTGATCCAAGCAACACAATCATATCAATTTTGCACCTCTCAGTATCATTTATTGAGGATGCCGAATTCCACAGAAACCTCAGATTGTGCCAGAGTTAAAATATGAGTATCTCTGAATAAAATATAAACATCTCTCAGCCTCAAAGCTCTTTACTTCTACTTTAAAATTCAGTAGATTGTAATGTTAAAACATGAAAAGGATTCATTTATCAACCACGTATTCCAGGAGATCGGTAAACCTCATCTGCCTCCTTCACAATTGTTTCTTCAGGACTGACAGAGGGCCTGGCACATGGTAGGTAGCCGGTATTTTTTTAAATAAATATAAATAGAATGAAAGGTAAGACTATTCTTTTTATAAAATAGGAAGTAACTATTTTGGTTTTTTCACTCCACCTATTCTCTTCAGATTTGAAGTATCTATTATATTCCCATATTGAATTATCATATTATTAAGAAGTCTTCAAAAATAGCTGTGCTTTTCAAGTTTCAATTCAAAACAACTTATAATGCATAACATTTGGAATATTTACCTAGATTTTTAAGTTACAAGTATTTTACTGTCCCTTTTCTCCCCTGAACAAAAGCAGGATTAATTCATTATAAAATTAGTTAAATATTTCTCTCTCAGGTATTTGCTAACTTATGAGGGTGCTTTACACACTGCCCCCAGATTTGAGTAGGTTTCACTGAATTGGGTTCAGCTAGAATTTTAACAGGATTCTATTTTTATTTTGTGGCAAAGAATAAGTAGCTTGTCTCACTCCTCCAAGCTTCTATCAGAGCCATTATGAAAAGGAAAAAAAAAAAATGTGTATATATATATATATATATAAATATATATATATATTTATTTATATATATAAATTTATATATATATATATATAAATGTGTATATATATATATATATATATATATATAAATCCAAGATCATACCATTCCCCTGGAAGCAGAGAGGGCAGTCATCAAAATCCATGATGTTTAATGTGATGTCCCCAAACCTGCAGATGAGCTGGAGAAAAAAGGAAACAATTACTCTATGGTCAGTCCCACTTCTTTATTACTAGGGAAAAATTCTTCTCTTTCCATTAGTTTAGAGTGTGTTGACTTCGAGAAACAAATAATACTTATCTCGGGTATGTGTTCTTACTTAAAATATCGGTTAGTAAAACAAACAGTGAGTCTACAGCTCTCTCCATTGGGATAGTTGAACTAGAATTGAAGGACGCTTATTCACCATTTCTCTTCTGACTGAAGCCCAGCAAATTAGGGAGAAGACAAATATTAATCAGTGCACACTTGACTGAAGTCTAGGCCACTACTGGAAAGTGGAAAACTCTGGAAATAATTAAGGAGTAAGATCTCCTCCTATGGAAGAGAGAGAATCTTCCTTAGGCTGTAACTGCAGCATGGTCCCTCTTCCATGTGGGAGGGCATGGGGTTGTAGTGCAGAAGGATTTAAGAGGGGATTTATGTGATGCAAAGCCCGCACCTAAAAGCAAGAAAGGTAGGAAAAAACAGGAGGGAGCCTCCACGAGTCCCTCTTTTATGAATACTTTAAAACATCAGGTGCCTTCCTTGTGCACTATAAGAAAAGTCCAAGTTAGCAAGTCCAGAGATTTTAAACTTTCGTTAACAAGCCTGTATTAGTTTTCTGTGGTTGCCCTAAAGAAGTACTACAAACTGCGTGGCTTAAAGCAACAGAAATTTATTCTCTCACTAAAAGTCTGAAATCAAGGTGCCAAGATTGGTTGTGGTGATTGCCAGCAATCCTTGGCGTTCCTTGGCTGGCAGCTGCATCGTTCCTATCTCTGCCTCCATGGCCTTCTTCCCTGTGTGTCTGGGTCCTCATCTCCCTCTTCTTATAAGGACACCAGTCATATAGGATTTAGGAGCCACCCTAACCCAATATGACATCATCTTACCTTCATTACATGTGCAGGAACTTTATTTCCAAATAAGGTCACATTCACAGGTTCAGGGTGGGGGGCGTGAATTTTGAGGGAACACTTTAATCCAGCACAAACCCACGGTAAGAAATATACTTTATACATACGAACAAAACAAAAACGTCCAAAACAGTACTTACCTTGCTCTGTATAATGAACTCTAGTATTTTCTATTCTCTTATTTTTAATTTTTTAAAAACATTGCAGTACACAAAATTGAGTCCATAGCCCAATAACATGTGACCATCCCAGGCTGAAAACACTTAGTAAGACTGATAATATCTGTCACTTTAAAATTTTAAGTCACTTGCAACGTTGCACTAACCTTTTGACTGACAGGTTGTCAAGACAAAGAGAGGAGAGAAAGGATGTCTGCCCCATGGATAACTTATATTCTTTGCAGCCCTCCAGAAGAGAAGGGGCAGGGTCACTGAGTGGGTTAGAACACAAGTTACCAGTACTGTGGCCATCAATACAGAGACCCACAATCCTGTAGACAGGAGTCTACACAGACAGAGACAATATACCCAAACTAGATAGCAAGACCCACACCATGGGTTAGCAAAGGTGACACTCTGGAAAAAAGAGAAGAGTTAGAGTGAGCAATAAATATCTAGGCTGCATTTATATTAAATTGAAATCTATATTATTTTTCATTAAAAACAGCTATGATCAATAAAACTTATAGAGTACCTAGGTTTTCTTGTGTTTTTCTCACCTATCAAAAAGTTCTAATCAAAATGAGTGAAACACCCTTCAAAAGAAACTCAACACTTCCTAGAATTCCTTTGGAAATGTGGTATTTGAGAAATCTGCAGCTACCAAATTGGATAAATCTGAGTTAAAGTCCTCACCAGAGAATGAAGAACACAGGTGTCCTTTCTGAGACATTTTTATGACTAGCCGCAAACCTTAACTACAAGCTAAGAGTTCATACCAATGATTAACCCAGGAACAAAACTCCTCTACAATATTAATTGATCTAATAAATATTCTTCCTTAGGCTACTTTTCATGCATTCATTTTATAATCAAGTAGGCAACCAGTCATCGGAGTTATAATTCTTTTTGTTGTAGCCATGTTCTGGGATAAAGTAATAGATAGGATGATGAGCTAGCCCTTTATAGCATTGCTCCATAGAAACTAAAAAAATTAAGCTGTAACTTAAATCACAGAAAGTATCAAGGTGAGGTTCTAATTCATGATGTTGTGCGCACAGATTTCAGAGGGAGATAGTCTGTCCATATCTTTACCTCTGCATTTCGTTTCTCATAGGCTCTTCTAGCCTCAATTATATCCTTCTTATTTAAGGCTCCACTTATAAGTTGTTCAAATATAAAAGAGTTGTCATTTTAAACCACAAAGCACTGGCCAAATCTAGTCTTAAACATAATATGCAAATGATAATAAATACTGTACTTAAAAATTGTTATACATTTATGTATTTATACAGTTATATTGTTCCTTATAATGTGGGTTAAAGTTAGCTTTGTCATCTTCTCTGCTGGAGGGCACTTTTGTTGCCATTTCAGAAACCTAAAGTTGGGATATATTTAATATATACTATGCAAGAAAATCCTTCTAAGTTTTAGAGATGTAGGCTGTTATCCAGAGAAAATATGGAGTGACTTTGTTTTCTTTCTCATTACACAGAGTCCATAATGTCCTGAGGCCAAGCTCAGAGTATGTGCTTTCCAGTTCTAACACACTGGATTTGTTTTCCATCCTCCACCATCCCCTCCAATGAATGAAAAGGAATTTACAATTAGTTACCTTTTGGCAAGCCCACGGCGATGTTATTTTTAAATTGCATTTTCTAATAAACTCCTGGACTAAAGAATGGTTTGCTGACCTACCCCTAAGCAAAGGCCTGGATATTGCTCTTAAAATAAAGAGATATTCCCTTCAACTGTCTTCAGAATCTTCAAAACTGACCTCCCTGTGGTAAAGACTCAACCTCGGCTCTTTAGTTACTGATTAGTATGGCCCACAACAACAGCTGAAGTAGATGAGATGTATTAATTTGAGGGAGACTTTCTCAGGAAACTCAGGTTTGTTCTAAAATAGCATGTATCTGAAAGACAGTGAAAACTATTCAATCTTGTGCTCTGTGACATTGTGGATCAAGCAGACCAGTGACTAAGTTCCACTAACCATTTAGATCTTCTTTGTCATAGATTAGCATCATCTTTTTTTCAAGAAGTTTAATTTATTTTGAATACAGGAGAAATAGTCAAATTTATTTTGAGTTAAGATAATGTTTTGAATGAGAGAAAAGTAAATTCTCAAAGATCCACCACATATACGTTTATTCTATTTATGTCTCCATTATTTTCTACATTGATTTTTGAAATCACACACAAAGTCTTGAACCCCTACTTTACCCTCAAAAAACACACAATTCTTTTCTTTCTCCACTGTCATCATCTATGCATTTTTATCATTTTCTCATCCAGTTCTTCAAATGCTTGTTCTACTCTCTATAAATTTTCTTATCCAATCATCATACAATTTAAGAAAGACCTATTATTCCATCCTGAAACTCAAAATAGATATAAAGTGTTTGATGTCACACATTTCACGAAAACATCATTTTATTGTTGCTCCTCTGCTCATCAGTAGTTACATTAGGGCCTTCTAAAATATATTTCTAATGCAGAGATCAATTACTTGCCATTTTAGAAAAACACTGGCAGGACAACAATAAACTGAGTTTCACCAACTCATTTTTAACCTGTGGGGCCAGACTGACTGTCATCTAAAATCTAACTCTACTTGCCACAGAGAGATGCTGCCTAAATGATTGGATAGAACCAATGTGTCAGCTGAATGTTAGCAGCAACTACCCAATGAAATAAAATAGAATGGATTTCCGAATTTCTTGGCCACAATATTCCTGAAGAACTTTTCCTTAAGACCTTAGATGCTTTCCTTAAGAAGGAGAGCATCAAATATTCACAAAAATGTTTGCTTCCTGAATCTAACTGACTCTCAATCTCTTTTTGTTTCATCTATGCTTGTTTCCAGTTAAAAATAGGTAAGTGAATTCACTGAGCCCACAATAGAGCTTATTTCCTCTCTCATCTTGCATGTGCTTGCATTTCTGGGGCAGACAGAAGTGCTGCTTGTAGATGCTCTTTGTAGGGTACTTGGGGAATACAGACACTGTGAAGCTGAAAGAAAGTTCATCGCGGCTGGTGTTTAATTTCTAGACTTTTCCAAAAGTTATTTCTTATCTCCTCTGCTTCATTTAGAAAAGTGTATCTATGTCATGGCTAGATATTCATGTAGGTGGAAAGGTAAGGAGCAAAAGAACAAGACGGTAAACAGTTCACTTTGACACTTTGCCTATAGGTGACTCTATTTTCTTGAATGGGAAAAGAATAAACTCATTTTACCAAGCTTACCCAAGATATGATACTCAGAATCCAATCCTGGCAGTTACACTGCAGTGACTTTAGCTGTTTTAAAACATCCATAAATAGGATAGCTGGGTTTCAGTGACTGGAAAACAAGGGGTTGATTGCATTTCTTTCATGATCTCTAGAGAAGTCTGCCCCAGGCATCTCCTCCTCCAAAAATGCTCACAGTGCAGGAGGCTGTTCCAAGACTAGAAAGATGGATTAATAATGCTGCTGTTATCAAATAGATCATCCATAACTCTAATATCATCATGCTAGCTATCTAAAGTCTTTGCACAGACACTCACTACCCTGTACAAAGTATAAATTTTTCAACTTTGGTCACTACACTCTATAACCTGAGTGACTCCCAGAAAATGATTTTGGAATTTTGGCTTAAGGTCCAACGTATTTACTATTATAATAAAAATAACTATCATTTATTGAGCAGCCAAATATTCCAAGTACTAACTGTTTTATATTCTCCCATTTAGTACTCAGAATAAATGTATGAGGTTAATATGATTATTCCCATTTTGCAGGTGAGAAAACTGAGGCATGTAGATGTTAACTTTCTTTCTCAAAGTCCCAAAGGGGAGCAGGGATTTTAATGCAAAATTGTCTATCCCAAATCCTATCTTCTTAAATTTTATTTTTCACTCCTCTTTCTCTACTTGGTTTCACGATGACTGATCCCCTTTACCAAAACTACTGTTATGTAAACCCCTAGAACTTCAACAAACTTTTTAAGACTAAATAAACAGTCAGTATCATTGGCCCAGATAAAATAAGTACAAATGGTAAGACTCCACCTAAGAGAATAGGGGAGTTCTGCCTTTGAAGGAGCATAGTTGGACCTTGCCAAATATAAAATTTTAATTTATAAATTAAAGGTAGTTTATGTCGCAAATTTGTGTCTCTTTCAAATTCTCTTTTTCAATCAAATTTGTAAAGCTAATTAATGTCCATTTCAACTCTAGATGCAGTTCAAAAATGTGCAGGATGTTTGTGGCTTCTCTAAATAAGATTTCTCAATTGAAATAAGGGAGTGAGAACTTAACTGTTTTTTGAAATATTCTTCTAAATTTAATAACCCATGGAATTAAATAATTCCATCATTTTAGTGAGTTAATGTCACTCAAATTCCAAAAAACCTTAGAAAATTATTGAGACTAGTTTTATTGATTCATTCCAGTAATTTAATTTCAAAATGTTTTATCTGTTTTGGATAAGATAGCTGGAATTTTTCCTTTTTCTCGTTTTTGAAATTTGTCATAGCTGCTAGGAATATGGAGTCTCAAGTGCTTTAATTCAGGAACTAAGTTTCAGAGACAAGGGTACTTCCCTAGGTGAATGGACATGGCAGATGCCACAATGTGTTTTTTTTAACAAATGGAAAGTTCTAACATAAAATCGTGGTGTGTTATGTTTATTTTATTACTGGAATCAAATAATATTGATTTCTTTAGAATAAGAACAAAAGAACCATCACATTAGTAGTTAGCTAAACCTAATTTCAGTCAAGTTACTCGAATATCTATATGTGCTGCCTCTTCTCCTGATACCAACCAAAAATAAAGTCATACCCCGAATCACACACTGTATCAATCTGTTTTCATCTTTATCAGCATCCTTCTGGATAATTATTAGCATGTAATTAATAAGTATTTGTTTAATTAACAAATGTATACTTTTGCACATTCGTATCTGTACTTATAAATATCTATAGTGATGGGCTATGGCCAATGGTTTGTCTGGAGGATCAGGGACATGGAAGGAAGATGAATGAAAAACAGATAACAAAGAAATTTGAGGAAGAGGTATATAGACAGACCTGTCTAAATGGGCAAAAAAGAAATTGTGTCCCAACTGAATGCTCACTGAAAGGTGACCTCAGCAGAGGATGGTTTTAATAATTACGTGGATGGGATGACCCATTCTTTGGATACAAGTCAGCCTTTTTCCCAAGCCACCCCTGTCATTGTCCAATGAACTCATGAACAAAGTGGCCATGGTGGCAGGGATAGAGACTATACATGGGCTCAGCAACAGGGACTTCCACCCACCAAGGCAACCTGACAACAGCCACTGCTGAGTGCCCACTCTGCAGAAGCAGAGACCAACACTGAGTCTGTGATATGGCACCATTCCCCAGCATGATCAGCCAGCCACCTGGTGGCAGGTTGATTACATGGGACTGCTTCCATCATGGGAAGGGCAGTGTTTTGTCCTTACTGGGATCGACAAATTGGATATGGATTTACCTTCCGTGCATGCAATACTTCTGCCAAACTAATATCCATAGACTTACAGAATGCCTTCTCCACCATCATAGTATGCCACATAGCATTGCTTCTGATCAAGGAACCCATTTCACAGCAAAAGAAGTGGAGCAATGGGCTCATGCTCATGGAAATCACTGGTTTTACAAGGTTCCCCGCCATCCTGAAGAAGCCAGCTTGATAGAATGGTGGAATGGCCTTCTGAAGACTCAATTACAAAGCCAGCTAGGTCACAATATAGCTATGTAGGTACATCCCCGAGCTGGAGCAAGGTCTCCAGAAAGCTGTATATGCTCTGAATTAGTGCTCAACATATGGTGCTGTTTCTCCTATAGCCACGATTCTCAGGTCCAGGAGTCAGGGGTGAAAATGGGAGCGGCACCACTCACTATTATCCCTAGTGAGCCACTAGCAAATTTTTGCTTCCTGGTCCCATGAATTTATACTCTGCTGGCCTAGAGATCTTAGTTTCAGAGACAGGAATGCTTCCACCAGAAGACACAACAATGATTCCATTGAACGGGAAGTTAAGACTGCTGCCTGGCCTCTTTGGTCCCTCACACCTCTGAATCAACAGGAAAAGAAAGGAATTGCGGTATTCGCTAGGGTGATTGATCATTACTACCAAGGGGAAGTGGGGCTACTGTTCTACAGTGGAGGTAGGGAAGAGTATGTCTGGAATATAGGAGATCCATTAGGGCATCTCTTAGCATGACCCTGTCCTGTGATTAATGTCAACGGAAAACATTGCAACCCAATCCAGGCAGAACTACTAATGGAACAGACCCTTCAGGAATGAAGGCTTGCATTGCTCTGTCAGGTAAAGAACCAAAATCAACCAAAATGCTTGCTGAAGGCAAAGGGACTACAGAAAATGGGTAGCAGAAGAACGTAGTTATGAATACCAACTATGACCATGTGATCAGTTATAGAAATGAAGATTATAATTGTCGTATTTCCTCCTTATTTTGTAGTGAATATGTTTGTGTACAAATATCTTTGTCTTTCCTCTCTTATTCACTTCTAATGTAACAAAAGATGTATTGACTTTATATCAGCATTTGAGTGCTGTTAATTTTATATCATAATATTTAAGTTATAAGATATCAGGAGAAGAATAAACATCTCTCAAGGACTTTATCTCCTCTTCTGGGGAAGAGACTAGTGCATTTTCAGCTGTAAGCAAGATAGATGTATGGTTACAGATGGAATTATGACCTTGTTATTGTGTTTACTTGGAGATTAAGTACAGTTTAAGGAGATGGGTAGGGGTAGACTTGTAATTATTAATTTTATTTGTCAACTTGACAGGACTAAGGTGCCCAAATAACTGGTAAAACAGTATTTTGGGGTATGTCTGTGAGGGTGTCTCCGAAAGAGATTAGTGTTTGAATCAGTAGACTAAGAAGATTGCCTCAGCAATGTGGGTGGGCATCATTTAATCCTGATACGGCCTGAATAAAAGAAAAAGGTAGAGGAAGGTCGAATTCACTTTTTCTACTTGAACTGAGACATCCATCTTTTCCTGGCCTCAGACATCAATTTTCCTGGTTCTCAGGCTTTTGGACTCAGGCCAAGACTTATACCATCAGCACCCTGATTCTCAGACTGAATTGCGTGACTGGCTTTTCTGGTTCTCCATCTTGCAGATGTCACGGACCTTCTTGGCCTCCATAACCACATGAGCCAATTCCTATAATAAATCTCCTTCTCTCTCTCTCTCTGCTGGTTCTATTTCTCTGGAAAAGCTTGACTAATACTGCTCAAGTAGGTAGAAAGGTCATTTACATATTATTAATCCCTTTTCTTCATACTCTTTAACCAGTCATTGCACTTGTATATATTAAATCCGAGCTTTACATTCAAATTGCTATTGTAACATACATAAATAATTAGCAAAAGGAGTTGCCACCTCGAGATGGAGACATTTACTTCCTCTTAGAGGGTCTTTCCTGCCAGGATGAGACAGATCCAGCTTCCTGTGCAACAAGATCTCATTCCTATGCCTTAGTCTCATCATTTCTTCTGCCCAAACCGCATTGCCAAGTGAATCCAAGACAAAGACACAAGAACGCTAAAAAAACAAAACAACTCTTCACTCTTAAGATCTATAAATTCTAAGCCATCTATTCTTAAGCACATTCATGTTTTACACTCTTGCAGACAGTCTTTTCTTTACTATAAAGTGATTAATTAATTTCCTTTATCTTTCTCTTCCCTTTGATCTTGCACACATTTTTGCTTCCTGTAAAAGAGACATTCAGTTCCCTAGCCTTACAACACCCCTATGGTTAGGGTAGGGAATCTTAGGATTTCCTACCTATTTTTGCTAAGTCATCAATAAATATAACATTATAAGTTATGAGCACTTTGCTATGGACATTATGAAGTGAGGAAGCCTATAAAATAACGCCTTTTTCATACTTTCCTTGAGTGAGGACAGATTGAGTAGTTGGTTTTTGTGTGTGTGTGTGTGTGTGTGTGTGCTCGCACGCATGCACAAGCTTTGCCTGAGGTCAGAGTGTCTGCATTGAAAGACTCAGATGTCCTCAGCCACTCTTCCAGGTTTTCCAGTTAAGCATGGTAAGTAATCCCAATAACCAGACTCTAGCATTCCAAGACAGGAGCAAATAGATTCTTATCCCAATGATGTCGATAACAAATGATGTGTAGAAATAGTATTTTTTATGACCAAATGCTGCTCTTAGTGTGGTTTTATCCTGGCTCACTTATAAGGGTTGACTATTTGGGGGCTTTTTGCTTATTTAGGCCAAAATAAAAAAGGAAGAAGAAGAGAAGGCTATGATATTTTTACAGTCTTTGGTATTTTTTCCTTGACAAATGTATGGCAGCTTTCAATTTGATCCAAGCACCTCTGTTTGTATTCTCTAAATCCCATCTCTAAAAATGATTACTGTATTTTGCTATTGGTCTTACACTGACTAATTTTTATATAGCATATTGATTTCTAATTTCATTGCTGGCAGCTCATCATTCAACTTGTAAGACACATCATTCTTCTTGTGAATTAAACTTTCATATTATCCATCTTGATCCTTTGTTCTAAGCACTGTTATCTCCTTTCTACATATCTCAGGTCTTTTTCCCTCCCTAAGGGTTTATCTTGTTTAAAAATGTGTGTTTCTTCATGTTTTATTTTATTTTATTTTTTGATAATGAGGTATTAAACTTTATCACAAGGCACACAAGAGAACTAATTTGGAAGCTTAGTGTTTGAGGAAGTAGGAACAAGTTACTCAGCTAACCCTAGTATTGCACTAGTGGTATAAGGTGTGTATTCAGAAACCCCCAAGCCACGAGGAAGCCAATGTCAGAGGCCAATGCTTGGCTTTAATGCAATTTCCTTTCCTAGAACCACGAAGGGATTTCTATTTCCACTGTGACGTATTTCACATGAAGGAGGAAGAGATAAATATATTGAGCTAAACAGGGAAGAAGCGGAAGTAGAAGCACACATAGATCTACACGATCACCAGTCTTCGTCGTGGTTAAGCATCCCTCACAATTCTTTCTTAGTGGACCTTTAGGCTGAAGCAGGATCTGATTGTGAGCTGGCTCTTCAGGCCAAAAGAAGGCTTTCCTCCGGCCATGGCGGCAGCGAGAGGAGAGAAAGGAGGAACACTTTCACTTTTTAAGAAATACTTTCAAACTCTCAGTCAAGCTGGTGTCAGTGGAATCCTGAAGATCCCCTTACCTTCACTCTCCCTGACTTTACAAGCCGTTCTGCACATCACTCCCACACTCAGCTTCTAAAGCAGAGCTTTTATCATGTCACTCCCCTGCTCAGGAACCTGTAGTGAACGAGCATAATAGTACTAATGCCTCACATTAGCATAGTCTTCCCATTTACAACGTGCTCTCACATATCTCATTTCCTCCTAACAACAGTCTCTGAGGACTTGTTAGATCAATTCCAAGCTCCTTATCCTTACCACAGCCTTAACACTTTCTTGACTAATTAGCTGTCTTTCTCTTACTTCTCCCAAAGGAAGCCTTCAGCTTCTTGTTCCCTCCCAGATGGCATTCATTTTCACCTTCAAAATTGCCTTTTGTGGGGCCGGCCCGGTTGCATAGTGGTTAAGTTCACGTGCTCTGCTTCAGTGGCCCGGGGTTTGTAGGTTCGGATCCCAGGTGTGGACCTATGCCACTCATTAAGCCATGCTGTGGAGGCGACCCACATACAAAATAGAGCAAGATTGGCACGGATGTTAACTCGGAACAATCTTCCTCAAGCAAAAAGAGGAAGATTGGCAACAGATGTTAGCTCAGGGCCCATCTTCCTGACAAAAATCAAACAAACAAACAAAACCTGACTTTTGGATCCCCCTGCCCACTGCCTGAAAATGTTCCAGCTACCTTTTGCCTCCTTATGAAAGCCAGGAGGAAATACCAGCTGGCCAGGGAGGATCATGGTTTCTGAGGGCAGTCTGCAATAGAATATCCACCCTTTCTGACCTCTCTCCACCCAGTTTGTACATGGACATATTATAGTTTCTTCTCATTCCCATGGGATGACCCACTGTTAGTGAAATTGTGTTTGGCATATAAGCTTGGCCTTCTGACCCTCATCTGCATGTCATGTTATTTTTTGCTCAGTTTGCTTGCAGATTCCAATTAGGCAATGATTAGACCCACCAGGAACTCTTCCCTCAACTACTTTCCATAACTCTGAAAATTTCATGTCAGGGGCTCATTGTTAAAAAATAAGACATATCCATTAACTTTACAGAAAATTCTGTAGAAGTATTTACTCAGTTCACTTTGTATTAACTTCCCTTTCTTTTTGGAAAGGCTTTAAAATTATTGACACGGCATAATCTACCCTCTTAAACCTGAAGACTAATGGGGATAAGAATAAATAAAGCAGACTTTCTCAACCCCTGTAACCCAGTATTTTAGCCACAGTATTTACTTCCGAGAACTTTATGAAATGACCTGTAACAGGATTATACCATTCTCTGATTATTCAAATCAAGTGTTAAAAGTTCATGAAAATAGATCTCTAAGGGCCCAAGGTTAAAAAATACTCACCATCTCAGCCTCTTTTTATAGAAAAGACTCTTCCTTTTTTTTCAATTTCTTTGTCTTTCTTTTCACCATTCTCTCAGTTTCTTCCTCTTTTTATCTCTCCTTTCCTCTCTTTTTTTATTTTTCCATTTTCTCTCTTCCTTTTTCTTCTTCTGTCTTTCCTTGTCTTTCTTCCCTCCGTCTTCCTTTTCTTTTTTACACTAATTCATTAGTTTCACTAATTGTCATTTGTTAGAGAATCTGGCCATAATTTAATCAGATCTCAAGTCTCTAAAATAATTGAATAGTTGAACTTTTCTACTGTCTGAATAAAAAAATTCCAGAGAATAAATTGTGAGTGTGTATTTTTTCACCAAGACCTCCCCCATTCACCAACAATTCCCAGGAGCAAAGGTAATTAGCAAATGGCCACAATTCACAGTCACCTGGCAAGGAGATGTACCTATTTCCTCCATACACCACAGCCTTCTCTCTACTTCCAGTCACTACTCTCTTCTGTGGTGATCTTTGTTGATCATCTTGCTTTGCTCCCTTCAACTTTACCAGCAGAACTATTTCTTTCCCATTATTCAGTATAGGATCTGTTCTTTCAACCTAATACTATCATAACATAGCAGAAGAAAAACAGCAAACAATCATCATTACAAAAACAAAAATCTAGCCTCGCCTTAAACCATGGAAATCAATCATCCCGCTCTTCCATTCCCTTCTTCATCCCAATGTCTATGATTCCCCTTATACCCTAACAAGCAAGCATAAACACATCTGTTCTAAACTACACCATTGTAGATACATGCCCCTTACCCTCAGCTATGCCTCTATTGGTAGTGGCATCCTACCTGGGAGTGTGACCTACACCTGAACCTTGAAGGTTATTGAACCCCTCATCACCAAGCCCTTCCCAGGCAGAAGATGCTGACCTATACATTTACCATCAAAACTGAGCATTAGAAAAGCAAAATTCACCCGAGGGGATTGCTTGGACACCAATCATAATCTTTCCTATCCCCACTATCCAACGGTAACTCAAGCATCTCCTAATAATCAGGGTCAATAACACCTGCCAAGTAGTGACTGTTTCCTTGCCTGATATTCCCTTAGCACTTTGAAGTGCCCAGGTAGCAGCTGAAGAAAATGGTGTACCACCTCCATCTGGCATCTCTAGTTTATGATGAAAAATCATCAGCAATTCCAGTTATTTTCCTCTTATAGGTAAAGTATCAATTCTCTCTTGCTGCTTTCGAGAGTTTGGTGATGTCTCTTCATGTTTCTGTCCATTTTTCTAATTGGATTTTTTGTTTTGTTTCCTGGAGAGTTTTGAGAGTTCTTTATATATTCTAAATTATTTTCTTTGTTTTTATTTTTCGGAAGTTTGACTATGATGTGTCTTGGTGTGGATTTTTTTGAGTTTAGCCTATTTGGGATTAACTGAGCTTCTTGAATATCTAAGCTTATTTCTTTTGATAAATTTGAGAAATTTTCAGCCATTGTTTCTTCAAGTATCTTTTCAACCCCACACTTTTTCTGCTCTCCTTTCAGACTCTGATAAAATAAATGTGAGAAATTTTGTATATTCCCACAGATCCCAGAGGATTGGTTGTTTTGGGGTTTTTTTTCATTCTATTTTCTCTGCGGCTCAGAATGGGTAATTTCTATTGTGCTATTTTTTCTTTTGTCCCTTCCATTCTGCTTCTGAGTCATCCATTGAGTTGTTTTATCTGAGTTATTGTGTTTTTTGGTTATAAAATTTTCATATGGTTATTTTTATATCTTCTCCTTTGTTTGCTGTGATTTTCTATTTATTTGCCAAGACTTTCCATTTTTTCATTTATTTAAAGCATGTTTGTAATTGCTCACTGAAGCATCTTGTAATGTCTACTTTAAATTCTTTGTGAGGTAATTTTAATATCTCTGTCATCTCAGTGTTGACATCTATAGACTGTCTTTTTTCTATTCAAGCTGAGATGTCCTTGGTTCTTGGTATGATGAGTGATTTTAAACTGATATCTGGACATTTTGTGTGTCATGCTTTGAGACTCTGAAGCTTATTTAAACCTTCCATTTTTATCTGGCTTCTACTGACACTGCTCCTATAGGAGGAGGGGTCACATCAACTCCTTACTGTCAGGGGAAGGTAGAAGTCCAGGTTCCCCAGCTGGCCTCCACTGACACCACATGGCACGATTGAGGAGGAGGGGGCAGTGGCCTTAACATCAGGCTGGGGTGGTAGTGAAAGTTCTGACTCTCCACTAGGCCTCTCTAACACTAACCCATAGGGAAAGAGAACACCTGCCTCATTCTGTGGAGAAGTGTGGGCAGCCTCAAGAAGGTTTCTGACCATGGACGAGGCAATTCTCTGCTTCTTATTCGTGGAATACAGGTTTTTAAATATTAATAAATTTAACATAGCCCATTTCTTTCTGAATATTATTATCTCACAAAAATTTGAGCTTCTTATGCAATTTCTAAATATTTCCAGCTTCTAAATATGCTCTGTTTTCTTTTCCAATAAGTCCACGAGGATAAGTGAAAGAAGTGACCACAAGATTTTAAGAGATGAATATGGTATAAGGATGACTCTTTACTGGCATAAATGTCAATATCCACAAATAAAATTAGTGAGGCAGCATTTTTCTCAGGAAAGACAATAATGGAGTCATGTGGGATACTTAGCTATGACAACAGTATCTAATGCAGTTGCCTATTATTCATTAAATTATTCTTATCTAAAATTATCGTTGATTATCATTTGAGATCAAAATAATGCCAATATTTAAAAGATATTAAAATATTTTATCCCATTTTTTAAAATATAAAGAGGCTGTATCCCACACAGGACACACACTCAAACTGCCATGTCAAGTTATTAAGATAATAATCCAAGTATCAAAATGTATGCTTGAGAAGTGTGAGCATACTACATAATCAGTTTCGAGACCTGAATTCTGGTCTGTCTTCCTCTAAAGGGTGTAGTGACATTGCTAAACCTCTTTCTTGTTCTGCAGATGAAGAGCTTGGATTAAGAGAGTCAATGTCTGATACAACTCTAATATTTTACACATCAACACAAGGATAAGATGACTACATTTAAATATGTCAGGGAAGCTTAGCTCCAACTATTTAACTGCAGAATATAGGGTTAGATACTGTTTGCAGAATAATAAAATGCATTGATGGGTGAGGGGTCATTTGCTTCATTCTTCTATCAGTTCCTTTAGTGATTGTATCAGTTAGAGTTCTCCAGAGAAACAGAAGAATAGGTGACTGATAGATAGATAGACAGACAGACAGACAGATAGACAGAAAGAAAGAATTGTCTCACGTGATTGTGGGAGCTGGCAAGTCCAAAATCCATAGGGCAGGCAGTTAGCTACTGGAATAGAAATTGAGCTTCTATGTTACAGACTTGAGGCAGCATTGCCTTTTCTGGAAATCTCAGTTGTTGCTCTTAGGGTAATCTCCTTTATTTAAAATCAATTGTAAAAGTTAATCACTTCTACAAAATACCTTCTCAGCAACATCTACACTAGGGTTTGACCAAAGAACTGGCACCACAGCCTAGACGAGTTGACACATAAAATTAAGCATCACAGTGATGATGCGTACTAATTATAGTACCTGTTATTTAGCACGTAAAATGTCTTAGAAATTATTCTTGGTACTGTGAATAAGTAGTCTCATGTAATCCTCAACACAATCTTATGAATTATCTGTTGATATTTTCACTTGAGACATGAGGAAATTGACTGTCTGGGAAAAAAAAAATTGCCAAAAGTCACAAAGTCAATATATGGTACAGCCAGGATTGAAATTCAGGTTTACTTGACTACAAAATGTGGAAAAATTAATACTGGAAAGAAAGCTCAGAAACTTCAGATTCAGGTACTTTTTCTTTTACAATAGCTTTTGAAGTTGAGGTATGTAATAGGATTATTTTCCTCACATCTGTAATGACAAGCTTGATTGGACATTCTGTAAAAATATTCTGTGATTCTATTTTGGTACTATACACATTTTACTTGCCTTTCTTTTAGAATACATTATTTCCTTTTCAAGGGTAGACATTTCACTGGAGTCTGGGTTGGGTTGTTCTCTTGAGCCATGTAATGAACATTTTGTGCTGGTTGATTATTCAATTACAACAGAGAGGAGACAAACCATTATAAGGAATTATGAATCTACACACTGGAAGGAAATCCTGTGATTTTGTTTTGCCTATCAGCCTTTCCATCTGTACTTGTGTTTTAATGAAACAAAATACAATTTAATGAATAGGGAGCCACATGAACTGAAACAAACAGTAAGGATGGCTGATGCCAGATGGTGAATTTTGCAGAGCTTCACTCAACAGTTTTTTTCTCCCTAGGTGTCTTGGCCCAGTACCTACTTACCTCAGCAAGAGAAAGCAAGTTTTGAACACCATTACTTCCTGCTGAGCCAACGCAGTTATGAAAGAGCAGGCCGGATTCTGTTCGTTTCGTACATCAACTATGACACTCTCAACTAAGTTCCATTGCAGAATCTTTATTACTCCTGATGATGTCAGAGAAAAGGAACATAGCTTGATTAATAGATTGCAGGTGGAATTTACAACACTGGCAGCTAAAAATGATCTTTTGATTTATAAACTGAGAACATTCAATATAAAAGTCACTGAGAGTGAATAAATACATTCAAAACCCACTGGATCACTTTAGAAATTGATTTTCTATTTATAATTACAATTTAAATGCCATTAAAAAGCTCCTTTCCTTGCTGTTTTGCATGTAATTTTTTTGGTCTGTTAGAATCACTTGCCTTTCTGAGGGGAATCATTATAGAGAATTATTCTGCAAGGACTTCTCTCACCTTTGTGCGTAATTTATTCTTACTCCAAAAGAATGGAGCGTGTGCGTGCGTGTGCACTGTAGGTACACAAACTCATACAACATACATGTAGAACACGAAACTCTGAAAGATTATCTACTATAATTCAAAATATGATCAATGACAGCAGTGTTGTTTGTAATCAGGATACTCATTTGCTCAGAACTTATATTTTTAGAGGTTAAACAAACCAACTTCTGACTTTTATTCTACTCTTCTTTTCTACCACCTCTTTAATCAAAAAGACAACTCAACATTTTATTGTCTGACAAATCTTTTATCTAAGAGATCTGAATAAAGCTGGCTTTTGTTCTTGTCTACAGTAGAGAACTGTAACTAACATTAGGTAGTAACCTGGTAAAACATTGAACACCGTCCTGGAGTGAAGGTCATTCAAGTGCTTTCATCTTTTATCATATCACCTTTTAAGTAGGCATTCAAGTGGAAAGGCCACTGATATGTTACTTTTAAACAAAGAAATTGCACAAAAAATAAAAATATTTTTCAAAGAAGAATTTCTGAGTATTGCAATATCAAGATGTTTTTTAAAGTGTAAGAAACATGTTGAGAGGAAAATGTTACTTAAAATCTCCGCACAGAGTCCATTCTTTTCTCACATTATCCTAATTTGATTTTCTTTGTTGACTGTGTAGCCACCCTCCCTCTCTGTTTAAGTTAGCAGAGGTGGTTTCTTCATTCATTCTCATTCTTCCATGCTTATGTCCTTGGTCTTACCCTGAACAAGCTTTTAGCACCCCAAATCTATAGATATAATTACTGATAACATCTGTCTGAGCTTAAATTAATTTTTCACTATGATTTTCCATGGTTATTCTACAGTTAACATACAATGTTTTGTAAAAAAAAAATTTATCCAAAAAATAGCTTCTCTAAATTTCTCTAGTTGATTCCGAGGTCATTAGCCAGTTGGTGACATAGCAGATATGCCTCTCAGTTAACAGACTAGGGTGTGATGGAAATTTAAGTTTATGTTTTATCTTTTCCACTTAACTTTGAGCCACTATCCTACTGGGTTAGTGATGACGTTAATCTTAGTCTTTGAGGTTGCTTGTGGGAGGAGCTTTGCTCTGATTCCTGGTACCTCAGATTTTGCCACAGTTTGGAGTGGCTTACACACTGTCAAGGAATTAAGGGACAGGAGGCCAGCTGGTCTTCAAGTCATCCATCCTCGAGTCAGAATGGGCATAAACCATCACCTAAATATGGATTGTGCCTTCGGCGTTGTATGCAAAAAGTCATTGCCAAAACCAAGATCATCCAGATTGTTCTCCTATGTTATCTTCTGAGAGTTTTATAGTTTTTTCTTCCATATTTAGGTATATGATCCATTTTGGGTTAATTTTTATTAAGTTGTAAGGTCTGTGCCCAGATTAACTTTTTTTCTTTTTTTGCTTGCTTGTGAATGTCCACTTGTTCCAGGACCATATTTTAATAAGATTGTCTTTTCTCCATTACATTACTTTTGCTCCTTTGTCAAATATCAGTTGGCTATATGTATATGTGTCTAGTTCTGGGCACTCTATTCTGGTCCATTGATCTATTCGTCTTTTCTTTTACCCAGCGTGCCTTATTTTTAATCTCTCTTTTCTTCTCTATAGATTAGGACCTTGGATCCCATGTGTTGTCCTATAATTATATCTGCATTGTAAATCGGATTATCAGTTGTCAATTCTGACTAAATACAGTTAAAATATAACTATCCATCTTCCTCTTCACAGTGTTCTTATACTTAACATTCAAGGCAAATGCATAACTGACTTATTAAAATCCACATAATCAGTCTTTTTCTAAAACCTATTTCTACTTTTTGCTTTCTATGAGTCTCTGGAACTGTCACTGTACCGTTTACCAGGAAGTTATCGGTCTCACCAATGCTGTTGCATTGTTTTTCTCCTGTGGTTGTTCCATCGGAATGCCCTCTGCCTAGCTGCTGGGCACCACAGTGGTCTTCTCACTCCTCACATTGCCATCTGCAGTGATCATGGTAATATAAGAATCTTACAGATTCTTGTGGCAGACATTTACACATTGCCTTGTAAAGTTCAGAAGACCATTCACTAGATTTAATCTGGAGACCCAGGCTTATGTTCAAGTTTTGCTATTAACTATATAGATTTTCAGTGATCTGGAAAAAGTACTTACCCTTGGAAAAAGTATCTAACCTCCTGTGCATCTATTTTTGAATTTTCTTTAACAAATAATGATGTTTCCAGGCCTTGTTTTGGTTTTTGTAAGACTTCATAAGGATTATATATGGAATATATAAGCAATGTGCTTTGAAAACTATTACTGAAATGTTGATAATTCATTTTGATCACAAAGACACACAGAAAATGATATTATTGATTCAGTCATATAGAAATAATTAATGACATGGCGTTTAACTTTTTTACCATATTTATTTTTTCTGTTTCTCTGAGAACCAAATGCTTCTAGGAGGGATTAGGACAAGGAAGCTGACCCTTGGAGACTGCTCTTGCTCCATAAATATTCTACTCCTCTGAGATCTTTCCGGAACTCCAGAATATATTATAAATGCTAGGAGAGATTTTTTCCTCAAGTGGAGTATAAGCTGAAACAAACATTTTCAAGTGAATTAGTGAAAATAACAGAGACGTACTGTTTCATTACTTCAACAGACATTTGATAAAGACTTTCCTGATAAGATGTTCTGTATGCATTTCAAACACTAAATGGAGTTATCACCATCTTCTCACTTACCCAACCTACTCCTCTCCTGAGCTCCAACTGTGATCAGAATTTCTGTTTGTTCACCTGCTCAGATAAGAATATCATCAAGTCTCCCTGCTTCTTCTTCCACCTCTTGGAATTCTCTTGATTCTGCCTCCTCCTTGCTCACTGTCACTGCTCTTGTTCAGGCCCCACCATTCTTATCTGGACTATAGCAGAAACTTCTGAGCTCTTTGTCACTGCACCTCCTGCAACCTACACCTCCACTCTATCCTATCAGAGTGACCCATCCAAAAAGCACAGATCCAGATACATCATTCCCACCTTTAAAAAGAGCCATCAATATTCCCCCATTTTCTTTAAAGCAAATTTCAAACTACTTAAATCAATTAGCCCGGTTTTCAAGACCTGTTTCAACTTAGTTCCCAAATAACTTTTGGGCAATCTCTCAGTCACACTTTTCACACTCACACTCCACGCTATTTGTTATTTCTCCAAAATGATTCCTCAGGAGCACTGAAGGTCAAAATTATTCATCTACTCTTCCTCCTCTCTGAGGTAAGGTAAGAAATTGACTATTTAAAGGTGTTCTGAACATTATAAATGCATGTGGAGGAGGATCTGAATACTGCGTCCTTGAGCAATGCTTGAGAAAGGGTTTTGGTTGTTTTTTGGAGAGGGTATTGTTTATTTGGTCTAGAGACAATAAAACAAAGTTTTATGCTGCCTTTTAATATTTAAAAGGGGTCATGAAGGAAATAGAGCAGACCAGTTCTTGTAATACAAGAAGATTTGAACAAATGAGTGGAATTTATAGAAATTCAGTCTTTCGATTAGTTTTTTTTTGTCAAAAGACAATTTTAACTGAAATTAAAAAAAAAAATCAGTGTACTGCTAACTTAATCCCTTTATATATGGGATTTCTTTCCCCCTCAGTACTCTATGAAATTTTTAGGAATGTTTACTGGTAAGAACAGAGGGATTCAGAAAGGTTGAAACAACGAAGACGAGATTTAAATTTTAAAATGACTCACTCAAAATGAGGTGTGTGTCTTGACCACTGTGCACTGAACACCTAGCTCTGGCAGTCATTAAAGAGCTGCCAACTGCCCATTTATTAAAGATACGATGAAAGAGATTTCTGCATTGGCTAGAAGGAAGAAATCTGTGCTTTGAAAAAAAACAAGATTTCTTTCAATGTTAAGATCCAACAATTTAATAGACTAATGAGATTGAGATTAGTAAACATCTCTTTAAATTTCTAAATTTTTTACAACTGTATTGTTAGAAGTGGCCATCAAATGAAAGTAAGACAGTCTCTGTTCTCTCCCGGAGATGTTAATCCAAGGAAATTGATGCACGTTTTCCTGTTTCTTGCTTCCGTGCACCTTATCAAGGTGTTCTAGTAAAATTCACTTCAGGAGATTAATGCCAATATGCTTTTATGACATCTATTGTACCGAATTAGCTTCTATAATGGCACTTATGTACCTTGCTCATAAAATTCAACATTCCAAACTCTATTGCATATTCTTCAGTGGCCTCTGTATTGTCCCCTAAAATTATTTCCTAACTGATCAATTCCTCTTCGATACTAAGCTTGTTAAAAGGCTTACAAAGTGTCTTCAGAATAAAGAAAAGCTCTCAGAAAGGCATTTCCTTTGTTTTAAATTGTTCTGCATGTTTCGCAGTGTATAAGTAAACATATGAATCACAGATAATTATCAAAACAGAATGGTCTCAAAAACAAAATAGATAGGTATCTTGAAAACCCACCTTAATGAGGTCGTGTTATGCAAAGTAAATCTGAAAATAGGAACATAAAGAAAAAGAGCATATGCGTGTCTGTTCAGCATTTTATATGGTTTAAATAATATAAAAAAATGGTTATTTTTTTATAACACTGCATTTTATAACTGAGTGTTTTGTCTTTATGTGCATAGGATCATTTTCTAAGTAAAGTAAACATGAATAAACAGTAAATTCTTTAAGCAAAGTAAACATGAATAAATAGTAGATTCTTTGAGGTACTGAGCAACTCAAGAGAGATTTTTTTTTTTAACTCAAAAAATATCCATTAAAGTTCCAAGAGTATAACTCAAAGCGTGGGGGAGGGGGTGGATAACAGTTGATTAAACTAAATTTGCCTTCTTCAAGCACTTTTTCCAATACTTGCTCAACTTAATATACTACTCCATCTATCACGACTGGCTTGATCCTGACTGAGCAGCATTTCAGCATTGGCAGCCACGCTATGCTACATTAGTCACCGTCTTTCTTAGGTTCTTCTCTCTCTTCTAAAATTTATCAGCATTTGAATAAAGTTACCAGTTTCGGTTTAAATTTTTCTTGTTTCCGTTTAAATCATTTTTGATTTGTTTGAGCAAAGCTTGTTTTTATGACTGCACATCCACATCTTTTCCACAGGAAAAAAGTTATCTGGGACATCTTTCTGGGAAAATTTTCCAGAAAGGTATTAATACACCTTTTGTAATATAATTTCTTAGAAACCTAAACATTGTCATGGGGTCATTACACACGCCTTTCCCGCTGGTCAATAAGTCCTTTGCCCATTAAGCTTCAGTTGGAGGAGGCAGTGATGGCAGTTGGAGGCTGAACACGACGCTAAGTTCCACGATCATCAATATTTCAGGAGCAGGAAAAGAAATAGCTGTTGCGGCAGTAGTCAGCATGGCGCTCCCTCTGCTAGGCCTGAGAAAAGACTTAGTACAATGTCAAAAGTAAGTAATGATCAAAGACGGTCCAAACTGCAAGATTCAGTTCGATATATTTGAAAGCAAGTGTGGAATACAATGTAGACAGTCAATCATAAAACACACTCCTGAATGTTCTGAACTCCCTCAGAATTATCGAACAAGTTCTAATAGCATAATACACCCAGAGATCAATATTCAGAATTTAAATAATTCCCACGTTATACATATATATATCGTATAGCAGAGCCACAGAATTGATTAACTGCTTATTCAATATACTAATTTAAGGAATTTTAATTAAAAGGAAAATCGTATCACTGATAAATTTCAAATTTAAATATGATTAATTTAGAAACCCCAAGTAATGACAATTCATTTAACAAAAATACAAAGTATTGATTTAGTGTTTCATAGGCAGCAAACTTTACTAGAATCTGTTTGGTGACATTCAAGAAAGAAGAAATCGTCTCTGTTTTCAAAGAATTTATAATGTACCCAGGAAAAAGGAACCACAGCTTATAATAAATTGAAAATATTTGCAAAGCAATAAGCCAAGGTAATTCATATAATTCAGTAATATGAAGCAAAAAGGAGTGAAGAAATGGTCAGTAAGTGGTCAAACATAGGATTATGGGTTGCAAAGCATTTTAGGATTAAGAATTCTAAGAGCGCCTATCTACTCAGGCTGATCTCACCCAGTGCGGAAATCAAGCTCTTTATCACCAGATTGTGAATTACGTAGTTAAATCACCAGGCTAAGGTGAATGCCAACTATTAGGCCTAAAGTGGTACTGAATTGAGTAAATCTGAACCTGCCAAGGGCCTAATAACTGGGATCAGAGCTGATAGAACATTGCCCTCAAATTGCGACTTCCTCTCTGTGTCTATGAACAAAGAGAGAAGAGATGGAGCAGCCGTTTCAGGAGCAGACGAAGAAGTAAATTTCCAAACCTGGGTAAAATTAATATGTATTATCAATTATTACATTATCGTAATTATCACCACCCTTTCTCATACCCAGACCTTGATCTTTCCTCTGTCCCTTCCATTTCCTATGTTGCTGCGTCCATCCTAGATTCTGTTCTACTCTGCCATTCTGATTGACCATCCAGCTAAACCAACTTACCTCTTCCTGATTTCTGTTTTACAGCTCTACCTTCAAGACATTGGACACTAACAGAAGTCCTTTAGTATGCCTTCAGTCTCTGGAATTCTCTTGGGAGGCAGTCTTTTTGTGATGACAGCCCTCTTAAAGGGATTGAGCATTAGCTTGGCTAAAATTCCCTGGAGTACTCATGTGGGCTTCAGAAGTAGGCAACAAAGAAGGCTTCATACTTTTTTTTCTGGGCTATAAGTGGGTATAGTCTACTTATAAACTGTCTAAAAGGCAAAGTTTCTGGAAAGTATATAAAAATGTTTACTTCAGTTAAATAATACCAGAAAACTTTGAGCTTCTTACCTGAAAAAGTCACATGAATAAGGAATTTAAAACTGTGCTATATTTGCTAGCAAAGAGGTAAATCAATACTGGAAGCTGGGGTTCCCTCTTATATGATTATTATTAGTATTATTTTCTATTTATAAAAGTAGTTAATCTATTCTCATCAAGTTATATTAATATTCTCTCAAAGTTAACAATTAAAATCTCCCCCAAATTTAAGATATGAACAGATTCAAGTTCTGACAGGCAGTGTTATACACATTACACACAAAATAAATATTTTTATGTAAAAGCTGCCACCATATTTGATGACTGCTCCGTCACTGGCCTCAAAGAGGCCAAAAAGAATTCAGTGAAAATAGTGTTATAGAAGAAATCCTAGCCAACTTGCAACAAAACTTCTCTAATAATTTTCTGGTTAGGACTTTTTGAAATCTTTGTGTTTTTGGTCTTGGTATTAAACTTCTTATAAACTAATAGTCATGCCCATATTCGACATATAGAAGTATGGGGGGGGGGGAGGAAATGAAAGGAGATGATCTTTGAGAGAACTGAGGGAGATAATGTATTTTATGTATTATGCCCTTCAGAATTTATCTGTAACTACTGGATTTGTATTTCATTATGAACTTCCTTCCTTTAGAAACACTCAGAGGATACTACGATTTTTGCATTGGCATATTCAGATTTACACTTTTTATTTTTAACATCTTTAATCACAACTGTTTTGTCTAAGTTTACTATATAAAAGATACTCGTAGCATATATTCACATTTATATAGGAAATTGTGTTCATGCTTTAGCATTGTTGAATCATATTTAGTTATCCTGACTCCTTTTAAAAAACTTAACTATGTTACCTTATTTTTCAAACACTTTTATGATTACATAGTGCATTTTATCTGAGAAAACCAAGCAGTATATACAATACTATGCCCTTTATTTAAAGTGGAAATTAAATTTTCTCCTTATAAATCGTATGTAATATACTGTTTCCTTTCTTGTCTGGAATGAAGATATAAACCACACTATTTTCATCTACAAACCATCTCATCTACAAAAAATGTATTGTACTTCATAAGATTGACATAAGAATTAAGTAAGTTACATATATCTAGGATAATTTGCAATATTTTGAGCAGTTGTTATAGACTTTCTAGTAATTTAAATGAATTAAACATGCTGATAAATTATTTTAAGATACAATATAGAAAACGTGGTTGATAGAAGAAGTTACTGGATATCACAGAGGAGTCGACCCCCAAAATGTGGATGTATTATATTTTAATATACTTAACTGGGTATTTAAATATTTAGAAATGTACTCATTTTGTCTACTTACAGCAACGCAACATTAATCCAGGAGGTGAAAAAAATCTCATTTAAAAATATTTAACTTTTAATAATACTTCTTGTTATAACATTCCAAACATCTAGCTGCTTCAAGTTAAATAGTCAACGAGACAAATTTCATTTAATATCAAAACAATTCTTCATATTATGGAGATTCATTATCAACATCAAAGTACTTTAACATACATGAAGTGATCTGATGTCAAAAGCTCAGGGATAGCAGCGAGGCAGAGACCATCATGTCTCTTTAGTTTTCCAAAGGAATATAGAGGCTTGGAGTTGAGGCCCCCACTGCTTTCACAGGACTAGTAGAGGGAGACGTTGGGAAGAGAATGGTGCTATCATTATCCATAAGGTTTCCTCGACTTATGCTTTGGAAGCTCCATTCAATGACATTAATCCTTTAAAAAATAATTCTTCATACAAAAGGAAAATAATTATGGATATAATATTTATCCTTCCCCTCCACATCTACCAAAATTATAATAAATAAAATGCGCGTGGTTTAAAGCATGGATCTAGAAGTTGTTGTTTGTGAATAGGCAGGTCGCTTATTATCAACCACGCAGTCCAAAAATTAGTATTCATGTTTTTATTTCACTTTGCATTAATCTGAATGCTCAGGAAGATTTAATAACTGCTTTCAGCATTCAGCATGGTTTTTTTTTCCTCTGTAAGTGCTATATTTCTTAAGATACATAATCAGATGAAAGGCTTTGTGATAAAACACAAAAAAGTTGAAGCATTTGCTGCAGTTATGCTATTGTTGCATTTTAATTCCTGTCAAAATCAATTACACGTTTCAAGCCTCTGGACAGAGATTCTGTACCTGCTGATGATTGAAAGGGCAGCACATGTATTACATTTATATGTGCAAGTTTCCCTTTTCTTTCTCTCCAACCCTCATAGTAATCATTAATAAGGTAACCTTCAGTACAATGCGCTGTCAGTGCTTTCCCTCTATGAGAAGAAAAATAGACCACCCATTTCCATAGAGAATAGGTAATGCAAGCTGAAAAATGTGGTTACCTGAAGAAAGGCATTCCTCCAAGTTATTTTGCCTAATTCCATTTGACACCTGGAAGAAAGCGATGCTCATTTTATCTTCCTATTGTAGATACCAGATGGAACCAATCAAGGCAATATATTCTGGACTTTTCAGGTAATAAGACAAGCCCGTAAAAAGTTTCCTTTTGTGACTACGGTTCAGTATGGCAGGTCTTATTGTTACTGATGGTGGTGGTGGTGGTGTTGATCAGAGAACAATTTCCCAAATTTTGTAGGATGTCTGCAAATTACAACTCATAATGCAATTGTGGAGCCCTATTCTCAACTCCAGGCATTAAAAATCTTTAAATATTAGTGATATAGAATAAGAAACTAAAATATAAATTATTACTACTTTTATTCTTTCTCTTTATAATTACGATCAAGAAAATTTTATTTTTCATATGTCAGCTGGAAGTGGCCAGGAACAAATCAGATTCAATGTAATGTGGCTAATTGCCATTCCCTGGAAATTACAATATAATTCCCATTAGAGACATAACATTAGTTCCATCAGCAGAATTGGAGGAAGTTTGTCCAATAGTGAAACAAGCAGCCATGCAAGGTGGTGAGTTCACTGCCACGAGAAATACTCAGAGACTAGATGACCACTCATCACCAAAGACATTCTAATATAGGAAACAGGAAATTTTTGAGTAAAATAACAGATGAACTAATTTACCAGAAAGTCCCTTCCTGCCTTGTTATTTTATGCTTCTAGGAAATGTAATGTGATATGAGAGATTAAAATTGGTCAAGATTACTCCAAAGCACTAAGAGTTTGTGGGAAGAATTGTGTAAAATACAGAATCAACTCATATCGTGGGCACTCATATATGTCATTACAGATGAAACATTCATTTAATTTTCACAGTAAACCTATGAGTTAAGTATGATTCTCCCCTCGCAACAGTTAACAGACAGGGAAATTTGCACAAAGTCCCAGAGTGAGGAGGTACTAGGAGTTCCGAGCCTTTGTACTCAGCCCTTCTGCTTTCAGCATTTAAACTACCCTATGTACTCTTCTAATTATTTCTGAAATACGTGATTTTAACCCTATTAAAGAATATTACTGTTGAATCCTTGGAGAAAAATCTATCCAAAATAGATCTCAGGCAGCCTGCCGAAGACAAAATGCCAACACCCACATTAAGCTTTTAGCTCAGTCAGTTTATTTTAATGAAGTCTCTTAATAGGTGTCTGGATGTTCACGCAAGAAACTCTAGAAGTGGTACCAGGAGGGCCTAAAGACACAGACTTTGGGCATCCTCACACAAGCATTTCTAGATTCTATCCGTGAAAAGAAAAATTCATTCGATGAGAAACAAAACCTTCCTGACCTCGCATCACTGAAAGTAAGTGTAATTTGCGAGACTCTTACAAATAGCCCTGCAGAAATCCAGCCGGACATTGACTGTCACAAGTCAGGAATCCCAGCCCAACCCACACCTTCGTCACTAAAGAATTCTCCTCAGATTTTTTTCTTTTTTTGGCTTCAGGTTTTCGATTTCAGAGATTAATATTACCTCTCATTTTCTTTCTCATTTTCCAATATCTGAATTTATCCAAAACAACGTTCTGCTTATGCAGGGGAATGACCACATATTCAGTCTTAAGCTAAGGTAAATTCTGCTCATTAAAATTTTTTTTCTCAAAAGTCTCTTTAAATTCCTACACCTTACATCACAGTTTTTGTGCCTCTAGACGCTCTTGGTCCGCCTGCCCCCCAGCCTCGCACACTTGCTCAAAGCCCTGACCACTGCTATCTTCTGTCTCCTCATCCTCTAATAGCCCAGGCTGTCGTAGCCTCTCCAGGTTGTGGAGATGACACTTCTACAGAATTCCATCAAACGTGCTGCAGCAGGAGCACCAGGAGCAGCACCGTGCAAGTGGGATCCTGCAGACGCTCTGGCTTCCCCAGCAGCTGCCCCGAGACCAGGTAACAAAATCCAGGAGTACAAAGGAGTGAGTATCTTTTGCGTAAGTTTTGACCAATGCACACCAGGATATGGAAAGTGTCTGATGTGAATTCTTCCCTCGTCTCTGGAAACATTCCACATGGCTGAGCAGTTACTTCTGTTTCTTACAAGGCCGTGTATCTTGGTAACCCACCAAATTGTATTTGCTTATAATTGTTTTCTCTCCTTCCCTCAGTCATGGAGTCCTGGGATTGCACCTCCAAAGTACGAGAATGTTAGCTTTGCCTTAGCTTCTAATTTCCAAGAGACGTTGCGCACACTTTTTTTTTTACCTTCTTGTTAGCTTGTGACACTGCTTAAAACAAAGAAATGCAAACACAGACATTTAATCAGGAAAAATGTTTTTCTATTCCACTCCTAAAACAATTTTCTAAGTGATATTTGAGCCATGCCTAACCACATACCCATAATGTACCATTTTCTTGCTGTCTTTTTTATCATTGTTGTTGAGGAAGATTCACCCTGAGCTAACATCTATGCCAATCTTCCTCTATTTTATATGTGGGTCGCTGCTATAGCATGGCTGCTGATGAGTGGTGTAGGACCATGCACAGGAACAGAACCTGGGCTGCCAAAGCTGAGTGCGCCAAACTTACCCATGAGGCCACGGGGCCAGCCCCTTCCTGCTGTCTTGATTAAAATTTAATACAATGACCTGTATTCTATATTTAATTAATCATCACCAGAATTTACAAACTAGCCCTCCCAATTTTGATGGAAGGTGTGAAAGTTTTCAATATTTTTCTCCATTTTATTTCTCCATCTAGGTAGCGACTTCCACTTTAAAATAGAAAATGCCACTGCCAGAGAATTCACTTTACTGGTGCTTTAAGGTCAACAGTTTAATTTTATGTAAGCACTTTCCTTTCTTTTATTTCCATATCTTCATTATGGCTCACTTTCCCATAAAGCTAAATGTACTCTTTCATCAGCAAGGCAGTAAAAAGGTTAATTTAAAGCAAGAAGAGGAAAAAATATGTCAGCACTTTACCATAGGCAATCTCTGATTCTCTTCAATTGCTTTATTTGTTTAATTGTTTTCTTTTCAAAATATTCCAAACCTCCTAACATATACAGACTAATAAAACAAACAGCCGAGTACCAATCCTTCTGCTCTACCTAATTGTGACATTTGACAAACTTGCTTCAGATTTTTAAAATTAATAAAACATTATTTAAGGAGTTGACTCCTCCCTTATGTCATTTGTCTCATTCTCGGCCATGAAGAATTCAATTTTCAGTCTCATACGCAGTTATTATTAGTTATTAGTACATATGTATTTACACGTAAAATTGATCTTTTAATTTTTTAATAAGTAATATAATAATATAGGTATTCATTCATTTAGTTAACCAATTCACATTTGTTGGCACCTTCTGTTTGCCAAATAATAATCTAGGAATTGAATTTACAGTGAAACACAATACAAAGTTCGTAGTCTTTTGGACTTCGCATTCTAGTTGAGGAACAAAACAAATAAACTTACTATCTACTCTCAGGAAGCGATAACTGCTGTTAAAATAAGAAGGGGTAAAGAAGAAGGTGTTGGAGAGATGCTAAAACATTTAGGCTGATGAGCAAAGATCTGAATAAAGTGCTAGAGAGAGGCATTTGAGTAACTCGGACAAGTCTCCTAGAGACGAGTCATGGAAATGCAAAGCTGAGGCAGGCCGTGAGCGATGAGTCCAAGAATCCAAAGTGACGGCAAGAATTTGGTGAGCATGACGGACGGAGAGCCCCGGCAGGAGGTTGTCAAGGTTCACTGTGCACATGCTCTTTGCATTCAAATACTGCTTTTTAGAGACTGAGGCTTGTTGTGACCAGTACACATTCTGTTCAATTCCTTTAAAATTTTCCATTGGTTAAGATTCTAAAATTTAATTATCCACATACATGTCGATTTAAATTGTTTCCAATTTTCACTATTCTCACTATTGCAAAGGATGCTACAGTAAGTATGCCTGTTGATATCTCTATGTACACTTATGCTAGGGCTATCTCTTTCAAACTCTCTCTCCCTCTCTAGCTATGGAAGCAAAGAGCTCATTTGTTTTTAGAATATCACATAATGTGAATTTTGTTTGTTAGGTAAACTGCTTATTTCCAATAGAGTAGTCTGTTATTATTTCCTTTAAATATTCCTCTATCATATGTATGCAAATTGAATGGGATCTTTTAATAGTTATTTTAGACAGTGAATAAAATTCCTACTCTGTGTTTTCACCTTTGAGATTCAACTAGTTGCATGTGTAGAAGAAACTATTGGTCAGATTCTGCTCCACGTCTCAAACCACAACCACCACGCGTGACTACTGGCAGATGGGTAGGCACAGATCCTTCCTGTAGCCGTTTCCTCTAGTGCTGGAGGTGAAGTCAATTCAAGGCTAGTCAGAGGACAGAGAAAGTACATGAAGGGAAAAAATAGAACATGGCAAGTCATGGATTTATATTAAGTAACGTCAAAAATTCAAGCAGATAGAAGAATTCTGGGTTGATCTAGTAACTGGTAAGCCTATAATTTTGAGAGAAATGGAGCAAGAACTATCAGAAAGGAATGTAAATGCTGGAGATACAAACGAGTATACTAGATGATGGAATAAATCATTCAGGCAAATAATCTGGTAAACATGCATTAGAATTTGGATAGTCAGGCAAGATTTTCTTTTAGTCAAACGTTCAAGCAGGGCTTTCACAAACCCAACCTATGAAACAATGTAATGGGAACACCTCACAAGGAAGAAGTTATAAGTGGAAGAAGAAAGTAATTCCTCCCAGCCATAGAGCATGGTTTACTAAAGTAATTTTTTTAATGAAAAATTTAATAAAGATATAGTAGAAATCGTCAACACCTACCACTCAACAACCCCAATGTGCTCCTTATGACTTCTCATTGCCAGTATTTGAATTTCTCTGAATAGTGCTTTTTCAAAACCCTGGAAAGCTACCTTGTTCATGGGTAGAGCAGACCCGAGGGGCCCAGCTATTACACCTTTAGGGAACGGCCCTCAGTCAGTGGCTCATTGGAGCTGGTGTACAATCACCTCAGCCTTCTCTCCTGTTGAGCGGGATAGTCCTGAGACTTGATTCTGGCTTTTGCCCTATTCCCGGGTGTCCCTAAAGAATTAAACTCCTGGTGCCGCCTTGTGGCAGCCGGATTAAACACCCTTTATTGACTACCTTCCCTCTGCTACTTCATTTCCAAAACCTCTGCTGGCCTACAATATGTCTTCTCCAAAAGTACTGGAATTCTTTATTTCAAGTACTGAAGCCCCTGTTTTCTTGCTGGCAACTGGCTTGGACCTCTCTCACTTCCTGGGGGCCGCTGTCAGCCTTGCCTCAGAGCCCACTCCATCTCAAAACGGAGAAACTCTCTCATCAAATCCTTTTCATGCTCCAAACCTAACTTCTTCAGTATCCAGCCAAAGAAAGCTCTTTGCTTTTAATGGAATTGTGATTAGGTCCAGGCTACTCACATAGTTTCCATATCTTAAGGTCAGCTGATTCGGGACGTTCCAGCTGTACCTAGATTAATGTTTGATCAAGGGCCAGGAATCTTGCAGCGCCATGTCAGAATTCTGACAACCACAGCAATCACTTAATCTAAAATAAATAAAAGTATGATGATGTTTGTACAGCTCTGTAAATATACAATCATTGAATCGTGAACTTAAAACAGATGAAGTTTATCCCATGTAACTTACAACACAATAAAGCTTTAAAAAATGACATCCATATGCACTATCTTATTTAATCTTTAGAAAATCTTCTTCATTGTAGTTACTATTATTCCTATTTTGCAGACAAGGCCAAAGTAAGACTTACAGAGTTTAAGGAACTCCCATGTACACATAGTGGCCAAAATAGAAGCAAATGAATATCTTTTGCAGATTCTATACTTTGTCCTACTTATTGCTTGTTTTCATGTAAATGTAAGAAAGCTTTAGGGTTTTTCAGATGTTTCCTAAAAAAATAGACATTTTAAAAAATAGATAATATTACGAAACTGTTTTATAGCTACCCCATAAAATCACTCTCAGTTTTTACAATCAGTTTCTATGGGGTTAAAGTAGATCAAATACTTAAGGATATCCAACTGCTCTTTCCACGAAAGAATCCGTTACATAGGAGAGAGAGAGAAGGAGAGGGGGAGAGAGTGGGAGAGAGAGAGAGATGAGGGAAAGATAGAGGGAGAGGAAGACAGAGGAAGTGGGAAGTGTTTTGTTATTAACAGCAGAATGAGAACATCAGTGAATTTGTCTCAGCATAGAGAGAACTCTATCATGGATCCAAGTGTCCCATATTAGAGACGGGCTATTTTATACTCTACGCATTTTGCTGAGAATGGAGTCTGAACTGCACAACATGAACCATCACAGCTGTTATTTCCACTGTTTCAGAAACTACAACCCTAAAATAAATCCCACACTTAATTAGCAATTCAAATATCGTGTAAAATATTTCTATGCTCCAATTTTTTTAGCTGATAAAAAGTCAGGTTTTCTAATAAAAAGGAAGAACAACTAAAATATTATAGGCCCAAGGAGAGTGCAGGAATAAAATTGATTTTAATTATAATTTCTCCCCTAAAGGAAAAACATTTTGCTTATGTAAAATATGTTTAGGGATCACTAAAAATTTTGCAATTGCTTAGCAGATGCCTGGCACCTCCACAAAAGAAAAAAAAATTTTATTAGGAAAAGTTTTGAAGACTGTTAAAAGTATATGCTATTAACTTTTAAAGCATGGGACTGCCTATTGTTTTAATTCTAAAAAAGATAGACTACTCCTTAAACAGAGTAAAAGCATATCTGTATACATATTTAATTTCTTCCATTACTATTGACTTAGTCATCCAAGATGTCTGCAAGACATTTTCTTCTCCTTGCTTCTAGCCACACTATGCTCTCAAGCCAAAATAAGATGAAGTGCCATTATAGGATTTTTCTCAGAAAGTCTTAGAAGAATCACTCCTTAGCTTTCCTTGCTTTCTCTAATCCTACAGGTATATGAGTTGGGAGAGGCATTTGCTGAATTGTCAATTAGTGCTCCTCGTAGCCCTACGTGACTCAAGATTAGGGGCCATTAAACACTTAAAATAGTAAGGAGGTAGCTGAAACTCTCAGTTGGCTAAATTATGATCCCCCGGGCAGTCTTGTCTTTACTGCTTGCATTAGTTTCTTGTCATCATTCACAGTGAAATTCAGGTGACAACCATTGGTGCTTCTCAAAACTTTTCTAATTATACTACTTCAGGTGTTCTGGTGAACTTAAGCTCTGAGCGAATCTTACCTGAGTGCTAAGAATGGTGGTCTTCAAGTGAAAATGGAATGGTTCAGAACATATACGTTGAATGAGACAGTGTCTGTATTACACACATTTTCTACTTTGTCATTATCTTTTTTATTTCTGAGCTAAAGATGGAATGCCTCAGGAGCAAGGGTCGTGTCTCCCCTGGGGAACTATAGCATCCTTAGTAACTGGCTAGGCAAGACTGCCTACTGGTTCTTGAGAATTATGCACACTGCCACTTTGTCACAATACAATTCTGAACTTTCAGACGTCTAGAAATAACAACAACTTGGCTTAGTCATGTGTCCAACTAGGTAGCCATCTACACAGCTTTATGCACTCTCTCAGGTGTTTACTTCTTGGGGTCTTACCACAACTCTCCTCTAGGGTATCCAAAGTTAGTGATGATCTTTCAAAAACAGCTTGGCCAGGTTCATGCCATTGCTCTTCCTGTCTACTTCCTGCCCAATGGACAATTAATTTCATGGGTAAATATGGAAGAAAGAAAAACAACAATTAAAGGCAGAAAGCAGAACAAAATTAAGGATTAAATTAGTGGTAGCTTCCCAGTACGAAATTCTACTTTGGTGGAATATGTTGGAAGTGGGATGTCAGTTAAGCTTTCCATGTAAGACACCTTACACAACTGAAAAAGTGCAAACTGAATAACATTTAGAGGTTCGAACCACAGGGTACACCAGCCAAATGACAGTCACTTACAATAGTCATTCACAAGCAGCTGATATTCTGAGAAAAAAAGAAAGCATGGTGTAGTGGGTTTTACTGGAGACAAGTGAAGAGAAGTGAATTTTATATGTATTTATATATCTATATATATAAATGCCTCTCAAAGAATTCTTTGGAAAATTTATAGTAATAAATTCCTTATTTGAACAGGCTTATAACTTTTAACAATAAAAAATGAATTTGTCTATGCGCCCAACTAAAATGTTAAATATTTAAGGGCTATCAGTTTTTGGAGGGAGCCAAAAAACTAATGTGACAGATCTCAATATTACCAGTTCTGATCCTGGCAAAGCTGGCCCTGGAATTCTCATATCTTGGCCCTAAAAGGAGATCATGGCTTGATCACTTTGTTCTCTTCTAAATGACACAGAAGTTTTGTAATTGGTGTCCTTTCTAATTCCCACCATCTGAAAGCTAGAGTAACAAGATGTCATTGGTAAAACTTTTGTAATCTGAGGGAAAACTATACAATTATGTATAAAATACATTTATCTTTGTAATAACCTTTCAAAGAATTGTAATTGCCCCTACTTTTGTAAATGTATTCTGCTGTTTTTTGAGAAATTTTATACTGGATATAATTCTAATGATGTTAACACTGCTTTATAAAATTCATATTGAAGACAATGAACTTTGCTTGAAGATGTCTTTCTTGCAAAGTATGAACTAAATTATGAATAACTGTAACAGTGAAGGAAAGTAGCTTTAACATGCTACTAAAGCATAAGAGGAAAAGACTTATGTCTGCAGCCTCCGTAATATTAACTAAAGAAGCTAAGCTGCTTTAACTTTTCTTCAAATCTTTTGGTATGTCTTAATGACGCCAATGCTCAGCTTGCAATCCGAACATTTCCGTCATTCTGTAAGCAATTTGGTATTTTATCATATAATTGGTCATACTTCAGATTTTGAGTTGCCTCTTTATTCCCTGTGTTGGTAACTCACCCCTCACCATCACACTGAATAGCTGGTCAGCCTCTCCTAGGCCTGACCCACAGCGCCCTCCAAGAAGCTGAGGCACGCTGTGAGCAGAGCTTTGCTCTGACCCAAAATCTCGTTAATTTAGCACATTCATCCAGATGTAGAAGAGCACTTTATTGCAACTCTGAAAAGACACAGCACAGTAAAAGAAAATAAACACACCATCCAAAGGAATACAGAGCATATTTATGAGCTGAATAGCTCTTCTGGAAGTATATTGAATAGGACCCTCATTAGGTAGCACTATACTGAGATAGTTTTACCATTTAAGAAACTATCCTTCTGTTCATTTTTTTTAAAAACTTTTCATTTTAAATAATTGTACATTCACTGGAAGTTGAAAACATAATTCAGACTCCTGTGTAATGTTTTTCCAGCTTCCCCCAATGTTAACAACTTATGTAACTATAGCACGATAGTTACTAGGAACCAGGAACTTGGCATTGATTCAATACTGGAACCCATAGATCTTATTCAAATGTCACCAGTTTTTACATTCAATCATTTGTGTCTATATAATTTTATCACATGTATACGCTTGTGTCACTGTCACCAAAGCAAAAATCTAGAAGTGCTCCATCACCAAAGAACTCCCCTCCCCTTGTCCCCAGCAACCACTGAACCGCTCTCCATCTCTATAAATTTGTTACTTCAAGAATGTTATGTAAATAGATTCTTACAATATGTAACATTTATTTTTGAAGGCAACTGATTACTTTAATTTTGTTTCAATGATTTTGTATTCAAATATCCTCATGCACTCAAATTTCAATAGTAAAGAGGCTTTGGAAGGAGTAAATTTCAACATAGCTCTACTAACACTCTAATAACCAGAGGGGAGGCCAACACACTAGTAATATATACAAATATTACTATCTGACTAGACTCTCTGATTAAATATTACAAATCTGACAAATATATGGCAGGTTAAAAACAGGCCACCTCCTATGTTACTGAATTTCCTCAAATGTAGCCTTGAGAATTTGGCCTTGAGGAGCTGGCCTATATATAACTTTTGTGGTCGACTTTTTTTCACTCAGTGTAACGCCCTTGAGATCCATCCAGGTTGTACTGGGCATCTGTGGTTTGCTCCTTTTTATTGCTGAGTAGTGTTTCTTTGTATGGATGTACCACAGTATGTCTAACCATTCACCCTTTGAAAGACATTTGAGTTGTTTCCAGTTTGGGGCTATAGCTACTATGAACATTCATGTACAGGTTTTATGTGAACATAAGTTTTCATTTCTCTGGGATAAATGCCCAGGAGTCCAATTGCTGGATCGTATAATCCTGTATTCCTTTAAAATTTAAAAATTTTTTCATTATAGATTTTTTAACATTAATTTTGATTCTTCAAAACATTGCATTAAAATGTTAGATTACTGCATTATTTTAGCACCCTCCCTTAAATCATGCACCTGAGGTGAGAGCCTCTCTTGTCTCCTCTTAGTCTCAGTCTTGAATAATTATTTAGCGGTATAGGAATCTGCCAAACTGTGTTCTAGCATGGCTGGAAATGTGGCTGTTTTCCATAATGACTAGAATCCACACCAGCAATGTGTGAGTGATCCAGCCACTCAGCATCCTTGCCAGCGTTTGGCGTCATTGCTGATTTTTATTCTAGCCATTCCAGTGAATATGTAGCAGTGCCTCATTGTAGTTTTAAATCTCATTTTCCTAATGGTTAATGATGTTGAACATCTTTCATGTGTTTATATGCCATCTGTAAATCCTTTATGGTGAAATGTCTCTTCATATCTTTTGCCTATTTTCTAATGAGGTTGTCCAAATTTTAACTACTCAGTTTTGAGAGTATTTTATTATTCTAGATGATAGTCCTTTGTTGAATATGAGACTTGCAAATATTTTTTCCCAGTTGGTAGCTTTTCTTTTCATCCTTTTAACAGAGACTCATAGAGCAAAAGTTTTTAATTGTGATGAAATCCAATTTATCAATTTTCCTTTAAAGGATCATGCTTTTGATGTCAACTCTAAGAGCTCATTTTCAAGTTCTGAAGCCCCCAAATTTTTTCCTATGTTATTTTTTCCTAAAAGTTATACAGTTTTATGTTTTGCGTTTAAGTTCATGGTCCATTTGAGTTAATTTTTATTTAATTTTTAAACTAAGATATAACTGACATATAACATTGTGTAAGTTTAAGGTGTACATGTTTATTTGATACATTTATATATTGCAATATGATTCCCACCATAGCATTAGCTAACACCTCCATCACATCACAGAATTATCTTTTTTTGTGTGTCAGAACATTTAATATCTAGTCTCTTAGCAACTTTCTGATTAAAAAAGTGGTGAGAGGAACTTGGTCATTTTTGTATAAGGTGTGAGGTTTGGGTTGAGGTTGTTTTTGTTTTATTTAGAGTTTTTATCTGAACAGCATGTTGTATTTTACCAATTTTATATCCCACTTGTATGGAAATTATTACATAGTTGCTATTTGACTTATGGACATGATTGATCTGTGATATCCACAGCCTCGACCTTAGTGTAATACCACTGCGGTGAGTTCCTGAGAAATGAATTGGGGCTTTATTTTTTTTGTTTATTTATGTGTTTGCTTTTAGTGATAGATCTTCTAGTAAAAAGATTATTCTTCTCTCCCTTTTCATAGAAAATGAGGTTAAATCTCAGTGCTTTTAAATTCCTAGATCCACTACCCTGTGGGCAAATTAAGAGTTTTTTTGAATATATTTTAGGCTGACCTCCAACCCACCCTCAAAACCATCTCCCCAGACTACCAGACACCTGGGAAATAAACTGAAATAAATGTATGTCAGAAGATTTATGTTATGATTCATAATCTATTTAGAACTAAAATACCCTTTAATATAAAAATATTTTTATAATACTCTGGTTATTATTCTTAAATGAACTCACAGATTATTTTTTAAAAATATCTACACTTATAAATGAATTCAGGGTAGTGCCCTTATAGTAAAAAGGTGAAATTGATTTGTATTAAATATGTATATTGTGTTAGTGCTTAAACACAAGACATTAAACACATATTGAAATAGTCAGATGCTTCCACTTATGTGTAATCATCCTTAAGGCAACAGCTACAAGAATAGTGTGCTATATGCATGTTGTTTTGGAGACTTAAAATCCATGAACTGATGTGTCATTGGTTTCATGATACCATAATGGCAATCAACTTTTGGTAATATGCTGAGCAAAACCAATTACAATCCATTCTCAATTTAGACAACATTTTTATTTCTACAAATTTCCATACATACAATACATAAAGTATTTCTTATGTTCATTTTTAATGAGTTAAGTTTTCACCTCAGGCAAACACAAGTAACTTTTTCACCTATGAAGCCATAACTGTAGAGATATTTGAAAGAGTCAAGTCTTTGCCATATAGGAGCATTGCCAAATTTCAGAATATCTAGCATTCCCAGCCTCTGATCTAATGCAAGTAAAATCCCCATCAGCTATTAACACCAAAGCACTCTTGCACGTTTCCTAAATGTCCCATAAGGGTTTGAAGAGCCCACAACTAAGAAATTCTGGCTTAATTCAAATGGTACAAAATCTGATTACTACAGCTACCAAGTCAGTCATGTAAATGTGTGATTCTAGCTGGTTATTAGGTCAGAAGGGAGCTTATAGTTTTAGTGTTTTAAGTACTTAAATGTATTTATAAAAATGTTAACACCATACAGGCTACACAAAATACTGTATTCAAGTGTTTTTACAATAGTTTTAATGTCTATATCAGATAATTTCAATACCTGTGTCATCTTGGTGTTGGCATGTGCTAATTATCTTTTCTATGTCAGTTGAGATTTTCAAGGTTTTGTTGTATGATGAGTAACTTTTTATTTCATTTTGGGCATTTTTGATATTATGTGAAGACTGTGTCTTACTTAAATCTTACGGAGAATGATCGTATTTTTGTTTAGGTATTTAATTATCTTCGTTAAGTTCAGCCCTTAAGTTCCAACCTGCCTATTATAGGTTGTGATTCCAACATGCATTCAGTTTTCAAAGCCTTGTCAGATCTCTGGATCTATCCCAGGTGTTTACTGCCCCTTGGTCAGTCTTTGACATAGAGTGTAGCCCCTGCATAACATGCTGAAGAATACAAGTGTGCCAAGTGAAGATATCGAGATCAATAAACCTTGTGTCTGCCCTCAAGAACATCTTAGCCTAGTAAAAAAGATAGGTACACAAACAATTACAATGTAAAATTTATAGATATATATAAAGTTTTCATGGAAAACAAGGGAACAAGAAGAAGAAATCTATACGTCAACATCAGTAGAATTTATTTTCTTTAAATATAATGTGAAATTTTTTTTACTTTATACTTAAAATATACATTTTCTGTTGAGAAACTTGTTGTCCATACTATTATTCAACCTGTACAGAAACAATTTCAAAAGCTTGACTTAGATCATCGTAGCTTAATCATCCGAAACCTTGGCTAACAAACATGGCAGGGAATCACCCAAATGCCATGCCCAAGGAAACATTTCTAATAGCAATTTGATCAGCAGGTGCTCAATAGTTACTAAAAGAATGAATATTTTCAGGAAAATCCAAAACTGCTTAAACATTTCTAACTGCATTATTTAGCCTACACATCTTGCCTCTAGGCTTTATTAATTGACACCTCATATACAACCCAGAAAAATATTGCCTATCATATGTACATATTATTTGCTGTGTCATGGACTTTTTTTGTTTGTTTTTTGCTATGTGAATAGCATCTTTAAAGTACTTAAATTGATAAGGCTTAAACTTAGACCCACCTTCTAGAAATAGTATTTTTTTCTCTTTACTTGATGTAGATATCTAAGCCCCTCTGAGTCTATAATTGTATTGGACATATATTTGTGCTTTACTTATCTCCGGCTTTCCTTCAGCACTAACCTATACTATGCGCCTAAGAGCAACAGCAATTCTGAGAAAAAGGTGGGGCGGGGGAGGGGAGGCGGGAGGAAAACAACATGTAGCTGCCAAAGTATAAATTACAGATAGGGTATTGGAGTTGATACATTTGTTCATGTGGGTGAATTGGGGATTCAAGGAAATACATCATAGCAAAGAATGATATAGCATAGAAATTTACTTCTTGTTTGTAATAACAAAATACATTTTCATGTCTGAGGAGGGAATTCAGTTTCCTCCAGTCAATGTTATATGTTTCTTAAGCTTTTATATAGTATGCAGTTTCCTTAACACATAACGCCAGAGTCATACAGGGATTTGCTCTCCCACTCAAATGGTATTGCTAAGTTTGAACTATTTCTGTGGTGTTTGAACAACAGCTTTTGAGTTCACCAATAAAATTATAATATAAGTTTTAGGTTTAATGTCTATGTTGTGAGGAAAGTATGAGAATAAGGCATGAGGGTATCCGCAAAATTCTATTTATTAATGTCTTCTCTTAATGAGACTAAAGAGAGAGAACATTTCTGTGTGTTGTCTAAATGCCTAACCAGTTACTTCCCCGAATAACGGTTCTTAGGAATTAGCTTGTGTTAGAACAACTTGCCTTTTTATTCCAGTATTTATTTGAATGTACTAATTCCTATTTTGTGCTACAGAAATTGGATTTAACGACTTGGCTAATTTTCATACAGCATTACCTGTGATACCAAAATTCTTCCTTCCTGTTCGTTATCATCACGCAGTGTTAATCTGCGGCTGGAGTAAATCTACTGATTAATCTGCCATTGATAGATTTGGTTCCTCTCTATGTAAAACTTGAGAACTAAGTTTCAAACTGTTCTGACATCCAAAGGAAAAAATGTATTAGAGATAAAAATGAATACAAGTGACTAAAAGTCATTAAGAAAAAATAGGTTATGAAAGTCACAGCATAAAAGCCAATACGTAACACGGAGCATGTCTCTGGAGCTGATAGAACGCTGCTCTAGCACACAAGGGCACTAATGGAAAACTTGGAAGACAAGTGTATTGGCTCAAAGTTCTACTAACAGATGACAAGAATAAGGTAAACAAGAGTAGATGGACAAGCATTTCAGTATAGTTTATATAATATGAAATGATAATACAAATCCTACATATATTCACCTAATTTCTCTTCAATTACATTCAAATTCTTTTCCACTTCTTCCCTCATCTTCATTCTCAGAGCATGACCTTGCATCTTACTTCGCTGGGACAGCTGCAGCCATTACCACCACACCTACCTACAGGATCTATGCCCATGCGCTTTGCCTTCCCATTTCTTATCACAGATGAATAAATGCAGCCATTTCCTTCACTTGGTTATTAGATTGTATTTCCTCACACCGACTCAAGTATTTTGCCATAGCAATGGTCTCTCCTATATAATCAATTTTTTCCTCCCATATGATTATTCTAATCAGCACAGAAACATGCCGTGTTTTCCTATCATTAAAAAAGGAAAATCTCCTTCTCTCCCACTTCCTCATCAGCCACAGCTCCTGTTGTTGCTCATCAAAGAGCTGCCAACTCATTTAATCCAGTTCCTCTCTGTCCAGTTCGTGTCACGCTTCGTGCAAGCTATCATCCCACACTTGAATGAAACTAATTTTGTCAAAATCACCAAAAATATTTAGTTTCTTCAATCCAACAGTCAAGTCTCAGTCCTCATCTTGCTTGACCATCAGAAATATTTGATACTGATCACCCCCCTCCTTGACCACTTCCTTCTCCTTAATATACTCTTTTCCCTTGATTTTAAGAACACTGCCCCTTCTTGATATCCTTTTACCACACTGTCCTCTTCTTATCAAGTCTCCTTTTCTTATTCCTCTTTTCTACCCAACCTCTTAAATTGTAGTGTTCCAGGATTTAGTCCTTGATCCTCGACTCCATCTGCACTCACTCTGTTGGTGGTTCTATAGTCTCTTGGATCCAAATGCTATCTTTATGCCAATAACTCCCAAATTTTATCTCCAGCCCATTCTTCTCTCTTGATATAAGACTCACATATTCAAGTTTCTATGCGGGTATCTAGTAAACATTTGTATGTGGATATCTAATACAAAATTCTACTTGGATATGTATTTAATAAACCTTTCCACTTGGATATCCCGTAAATATTTCCAGCTTAACATAATCCAAACTAAACTTCTGATGTCTCCCAAAACTGTTTACCTCCATTCTTTATCTTAGTTGACAACTCTATCTTTCTAAATGCTCAAGCCAAAAAATTTAGATTTATACTTGCATCCTTTCTTTCTCTTAGACCTACAGCCAATCCTTCAAAAAGTTCTGTTGGCTATATCTTCATAAACATCAACAATTTGCCCACTATTCACATTTCCACTTCTAACCCCCTCTTGTAAACCACCATCTCCTCTAGTTAGGATAGTTTCAGTAGCCTCCTAACTAGGTCCTGACTTCTATCCTTGCCCCACACAAGTACTCTCAATAAAGCAATTAGAATGATTGTTTTAAAATGTGAGCTGTGTTGTTATGTCAAAACTAGCCAAAGTTTTCAAATTTCTCCTCATTTCTTTCAGAGGAAAATCTGAAATCCTCACAGTAACCATATAACCCTACCTGACTTCTCCCCCACCCCATTCACCCCTCTGACCTTGTTTCCTCTCACTCTGCCCCTCACTCCCTCCGCTCCAGCTCCACAGCTCCTTTGCTATTCCCAGAACACTACAAACATAGTCTTACCTTAGGGCCTTTGCCCTCTCTATTCCCTCTGCCTGAAATTCTCTTTTTCTCGATATCCATATGGTAACCTCCCTTTCATTCTTCAAGTCTTGGCTCAAATGGTACATTCTTAGTGAGATCTTCTTCCATAAACTTATTTAAAATGAATTTCTCTATCCAAGGATCAACATTTCTGATCTTTTTAATTTTTCTCTATCTTTTGTAAGTAGCATTTATCTTCTAACATTCTGTATAATTTACTTATATAGTTGAGTACAGGGACTTTGTATCAGCTTTGTGTACACATGCATTCTGTTCACTAGAACAGTGACAAAGAGCAGATATTGACATGTCGTAGGTACTCAATAAGCATTTGTTAAATGAATATCACATCAACAATTTATTTTAATCTGCATGTTCACTCTGATATTTCTCCAGTTTTATTGGCTGTCCTGGACACCAGACCTAGGCAGCACTTATCACATGTCTACAATGCTAGGATCAAAATTTAAAGGAGTCTCTATTCACTGTAGAATCAGTGATCCAAATTCAAACTTAGTAGTCACAATGAGTAATTTCTCCCCAATTTTAATATTTATTCAATCACCTCCATCTCCATTTATCCCTTGTACACTTACTGTGTATTTTAGAGAGAAGCATTAGAGTCCCTCAGCAATATCAGAAGAGAGTGAGCGCACAGTTATATTTGAACTCTATAATCCTACAATCTAAATTGTCCTATGACAACAAGTCGAGAACCAAATTTGGCAAATGTTATCTCAGGGCTCTACATTAAGGAAAGTCATAATAAAGTAGGGGGAACAAGTATAAAGCCTGTTTTGCCAGACTGAGCAGATCATAAGAAGAAGAAAGAAAAAGGTAGGGGCTGGCCTCTGGTGTAGTGGTTAAGTTCAGCACATTCTGAAGAAGAAAGAACCGAATTTTGCCAAAAACCTGAATGATCTTGGAAGTAGATTCTTCCTCAGAGTGTCCAGAAAGGAAGATAGACTCGTTTATACCTGATTTAGATGACGGGATTTTAGAATTTTGAACTGATGAGATATAAATGAGATTTTTGACTTTAAAGTGATGTAATGAAATGAGACTTTCGGGTACCACGGAATGGAGTAAATGTATTTTGCTTTTGGGACAGACTGCAACCTTTGGGGACCAGGAGGCAGACTGCAGTATGCAGAATTCTAAGGATGGCCCTCCCAAGATCCCAGTCCCCTGGCTTTTCAAACACTAATCTAGGTGATGCTTTGAAGGCATCTTGAAAATATAACTAAAGTCCCAAGTTAATTGACTGAAGATAAGAAGATTATTCAGGTGAGCCTGACCTAATCACATAAAAGCCCTTAAAAGCAGAGTTTTCTCCTTTCGGTACCAGAACAGAAGAAATCATCAGAGAGACTGGAAGTATGCGAAGAGCTTGGCATACTGTTGGTGTTTCAAGGTGGAGGGAGCCAAGTGAGAAGGAATGTGGGTGACCTTGGGGAACTGAGAGAGAGGCTCTTGCCCAACAACCAATGAGGAATTGGCCTTCAGTTTCCAGCTGCAAGGAACTCAACTCTACCATCACCCAGAATCCAAAGGACAATATAGCAACCAAGGGTCCCTTCTCTCCATCCAGATATAGGTCCACTTGCTCACTCAGCCATGATCCTGAGCTGTACCAGTGAAAGGGATGAAACTCCAAAGATTCTTCACCTACAGAGAATTATTGATACAAAGGCTATTGCATAAAACCGATTCTGATAGGGAGTTACAATTTAAGTAGACTGACTACTTAGACTGAAAAGAAGCTCATTAACCCAGGAAACACTGAGATATCAGTAAATAGAAGTTTCTTTGCCATCCGGTAGGGAGGAGGTTCAATTATTGGAACAAAGAATCTAAACTCTCTTCGCACAGCTGAGTAGAGTGTGACTGAATTTTTTACCTTGATACATTAGTACAGTAAATATCAATTCATGTGTGTCATTTATAGAAATGAAAACAAAATTAAAATGACACGTTAAAATAGTTCATTTTTCTCAAATAATCCTTACCTGTATAAGAGATTTCTAGAAATCAGTAGATAAAAAGACTTCAAATGTTTTATCATGCATGTTGGTTAATATGTAACTGGGAGCAAAACCCAATAAATCGCATTTTAATGAAAAGTTCAAAACCTTGAAAACTGTTCTTGCCTTTATATTCCCACCTCTAAATTGAGCAAAATATTACATGCCTATGGAGGTATGTAATGTGATAATGGGATAGGTTGTGTTTTATGAAGAGATTGTAAAACCCATGAAAAGTAGCCCACAGGCAAAACGAAATTAGGCCAAGCATAAAAAGTATATAGCTAGTGGAAAATAAGAATTTTAATAAAATTGAAAATACAACCCATCTCCCTCTTTCGTACTTCTTCAGGCTACCAATCTCTCCCAGCCATGTCTCATTGTTATAACATTGATAAGTATGAGAAAGAAGATAAAAGTTTTGAGAGTTGGCAAAATAGTTTTGGGTCTTGAGCCATCTGAAAGCTAACATGGCAGAGTTAGTTCATTGAGAGCATTAAATTGGGTTGTTATGTTAATGGTATGATAAATAATATAACTAAAAATGGGTAATATTTTACATATCCGTATTAGGAAGAAATAATAATTAGTTTTTAGGTATGGAATAACTGCGAGACATCTAAAACAGTCTCAATTCACAGCCAAAAAACAGAGGATTAGAAAGAATAATAGTAACGGACATATTTAAATCAAGCAGAAAATCTGAAATTTGAGTCTATCCCTCCTGATCCCACCTTTGTATATTTCATTCTACCAGATGGAGACAATTTGTAACAAAGTTCAAATGTCCTAAAAGGAAAAAAATGAATCTAGTAGTAACAGTTTCCTCCTGAAATTATTGATATTACCAAGATTACCATCAAAATTGGCTAACAAATAATGCCGACATTTCCACACGGGCTTCTTTTGCACCTCTCTTTAATAAAACAAGACAGAAAGGAATATAATTAGTCAAGGTAAACTCCAGCTGTATCGGAGTCTATCCAAATTGATGACAAACAGCTCAGCCTTTCTCTGGTCTCGATTCATAATGAAATTCCTCCTGCGGGTTTCAGTTCTCTTTGGTGGCTTCACATTGGTACAGCAGTACTGACGGCTGAGATCTTTCAAGATATGCACGAGACGGTGGAGAGGTGAGTGAGGTCCTCAGAGTCGACTGTTCTCCTGGAACAAAAGCTCCATTTTCACTACACCTGCATACACACACGCATACTCAAATACTGACATACTCCTCACGAGGAAAAACATTCAATTTTTTTTTTTACTTAAGTTAACTTTAGCTGGGTTTACAACAAACAGACTCCTAATTTGTGGGTTCACTTCTGTGTCTACACCAGCTTTCTCCTTCCTAAGATTTCCCCATGGGGTGGAGGAAGAGAATGAGGTCAAAAACAAACACTGCCCTGTAAACTCCTGGGTTCACTCAATGGCTCCTAGGTATTGTGCTTTACCCACATCTAGGAAGGCTGAGCCCTAGAATAGGATGGGTGGTCGGAAACGCAAATTGAATGAATGGCACGGTTTCTTCCTTCATCTGCATGGTGATCTGCATGGGACAGGGTCAGAACTGGTGGAAGCTTGTTTCATTGTGTTCACACTAGGTTAAATTCTAAAGTCTGCAAAACAACAGGAAAAATACTTTCTGCTGACAAAAATCACAAAGAGAGTAAGAGCTAATTCTGAGGCCTTCCACAGGGAATAAAGAAGAAATTGAAATTTATAAGTAAAAAATTACCCTTTCTCATGAACATTTTTGCCTTGTGTTGTGAAGTGATTAAAGTCAACGACTCACTGAGGACCACAAATCCACTGTAGCGTCACATGTATTTGTGACTGGGAGATAATAAAAAGCATTGGTTTTAAATAGAACAGCGATGTCTTTCCCTCAGCCTGCCATGCTCAAATCTACTTTGTTCAATACAGTGCTCGGAGTCTCTATCGGTATGACACAGCCTATCTCTCACAAGTGAGCTTCGAAATGATTAAGGCAGGCTTCCATGGATGGTGGCATTGTGAATATATACTTAAAATTTCGACTCTCAAGAAACGAGATCAAGAACCCAAGATGAAAATGAAACGTCCTTCAAAGTGGCTGAAGCTTTAAAATCTATATTTATATCTATATCTATCATCTATCTATCTGTCTAATTCAGACTCACGTGTAAATGTAGAGTCTAGTGCTGGGACTTTAAATCCACAAGGAAGGCATTTGGGAAGGGAAGATGGGTATAAGTAGAGGAGAGCAAGGACAACCTGGAACCACAACATGAGCTAGAATCCATGAGGATGATTGAAACCTGGGGCAGTTCTTGCTGCCTCTGATCTTGAGGGCAGAGGAGTCCTGTAGGGGAAGCTGGTGCTTGTCATCGTGGAAGTGAACACACCTCTGGACCAGGAGTTGAAACAGCTGGAAGAATATCGAAGGAAAGGTAGAGTATTTACAGTACAGGTAGCTGCTCCATACCAATGATACAAGCCAGCAGATAAGTTAAAGCAGGTATGAGCTACAAAGTGGCTGCTGCCTTAATTCCATCCTCCAAATTCCACTCAAGACTCTCTCTTGTTGCCCACTCTAACTGGATACATAAAGCGAATCTTTGAATAATGGTATTTATCCCAAATTGCTTCCCAATGAAAGAATGCATTCTATACTATCCCAAGAGAAAAGCTTCACAGCCTCTGATTATCAGAGTGTCATTTTTTGCCCACGTTCTAATGAGGTTGTTTGCTAATATATTAGAGGCAGTATTTCATCTTTAAATGGTTGATAGAAGTTACCACCTGGGTCTGGAATTTTCTTTGTTTACAAATTCAGTTTGTTTCCTAGAAAAAGCACTATTCAGTTATCTATTTTTGAGGGAGTTTTGGTAATTTGTGTCTTTCAAGGAATTTTTATGCTTCATTAAGTTGTCATATATTTGCACAAAGTTGTTCCTAATATTCTTTTATTGTCCTTTTAAACTCTGTAAGCTCTGTGTTAATGTCTCCTCTCTCATTCCTGATATTGATAATTTGTTGCTATTCCTGAGATAAAGTTCACTGTTCTTTTTGTCTGCAGTATCTAACCTGTTCTTATTTCCACCCAGAGTACTTATCATCTCTGACATTGTAGATTTCATCTCTTGAAGCTTGATTTGGATCTTATTATACCCTTCAAATCTCTACTTAATGTGAATAATCTTTCTTACACATATGCCATATAAGTATAATAACTGTTTTAATATGCTTATCTGTTAATTCTATCATCTGTATCTTTTATAGGTCTATTTCTATTGATTGATTTTTTTTTCTCCTCATTATGGATATTTTCCTGCTTCTTTGCATGGCTAGCAACCTTGGATCAGATGTCAAACGTGAATTTTACCTTTTTGGATCTTGTACATCTTTATATTCTGTAAATATTCTTGATTTTTTATTCTGGCATGTAGTAGCATTATTTGGAAACAGGTTGATCCTTTCAAAGCTTGATTTTATACTTTTTTAGGTGGTACCACATGTAACTTTAATCGAAAGCTAATTTTGCTCCACTACTGAGACACTGTGCTTCTGCATACTTCACCCAATGTCTTTCAATTACAAAATTGCCATCCCTCTGGATGGTGGGAACAAGAACTGTTCCCACCCTTTGTGACCTCTGTAAACTTTCCTCTAATCCTTTCCTGTGATCCTTTCTCTGCCTCAGAGAGTTGTCTCACATGCATTGATCAGTACTCAGCTATAGACTTGAAAGAGAACCTTTGCAGATAGTCAGAGCCGTCCCCACACACTGCTCTCTCTCCTTCTTGCTCTCTTTCCTCTCTCTCTCTCTGTTCTCTCTTTCTTATCTGGTACTCTGCTTTTCGAATTTTAATCACTTTGATCTCTCTTCTCTTCCTCAACTCTGCAGTCGATCAGGCTCTAGTGAGCTGGGGCAATCAGACAGCTCACCTCATTTATTTCTCTTCTCTCAGTGATCACTCTTCTGCCCTGTGTGATGTCTAATGTCTGAAAATCATTGTTTTGTATATTTTGTCTGGTTTTATACTGTTTCAGGTGGAAGGTTAGTCTGGTCCCTGTTACTTCATCTTCCCAAGCATCTTTTAACACCTTCGTTTTCATGTCATTGCAAAGGAGCATCAGCTTTAGAATCAGAATATCTAAATACAAAACCTAATTTGATTCTGACCAGCAGTGTTTTGTCCATGGCTTGCTTTTTACTTGTTATAGCAACTTTCACAAATAATTTAATAAATCACTCTAAAATTGCCTTTCCCCTTTTATAAAATAGGGATGGTTATACATGTTCTACTTATTTAGAAGGTATTTTGTGGGGAGTGGGGGAATGAGCACTAAATTATGTGTTTTTTTTGTAATTTCACAGCTGAATTCTCTCTTCCAAATCTAGTGCTGTATTCACAATTGCCCACTTTATTAAATATACAGTTTAGGAATGGATTCTTGCCAATAAAACATTTTAAATGCCAGCATGACTTTCCATATATTTTGTTGTGTTTTTCCCTCTTTATTTACGTTTTTGACTGAATATTATAGAATCTGTATCAGTCTCTAAAGATCTATATAACTTTTCATCTAGACATTGAGATGGTCTCCAGGTGCATTTCAAATCCAGTTATGAATAGCTGGGCAGAATGAGTGTTTATAGGGTAGGGCAGTTGTATATTATTATTACTAACCACACAAGGCAATTCTTAATTCTGCTTTACACAGAGAAGTCTTTGCCACTTCAAAAGCACTATAGAATTTTCAAAAAATTTTGTAGAATGTGATCTAATTTTAGTCAGTGTGTTAATAGGGAAGAAGTGGTTTTAAAAAAATCCTCTAGAGTTAGTATTAGAAATGACTTTACAAAAAAATTATGTTGGAAATGTATGTTGATTAAATTTTATTTTCAATACTTTCCATGCGTTCTTACCTCTAATGATATCTTTCCCAGTATCCTCATCTTCTCTCCCGCTCTCCCTGTGAAAATAGCTCTTGGGAAAAGGTTATAAAAAACTCATACTTTGGAAATATCTGCCACAGATAAGTCATTCAAGAGATAATGTAGCGTTTTGCCTTTTGGTTTCTTTTTATTTGAGATTCAGAAAGTAACACAGCCTCTTATTTAGCTTAGTTCAGAGAAGGCGTGTTTGAAACAAATGACCTACAATATTGCATCTAATCCTGATTCTTCTATTACTCTCTGGTGAAGATTTGATGATGGAAATTTAACAGTTGTCAGGGGATTCTGGTATAGAAACAATGACTTATAATGCTGCATCTAAACCTGATTCTTCTATTACTCTCTGATGAAGATTTGATGATGGAAATTTAACAGTTGTCAAGGGATTCTGGTACAGAAATGATGAGAAAGTTCACCAAAATATGATATCCAAAGGTGTGCAAAACAGAACTGGGAGTCAGGAAACAATTTTGAGACCTGACTCTGCCTCAGAGTCCTACAGCTTCCTTTATAGACTTGGACATAAATTTCTCTGGATGTAGTTTTCCCATTTGCAAAAATGAAAACTGTTAAAAATCCAGGTATTATCCACAGCATTTAGCACAGAGGATGACATTGAAGAAGCTTAGTCCCGTTTGCGAATTGAAGTATCTTATGCAATGTCTTGCAAAACTCTCCACTGGAGTAAACAACTCCCATTTCACTTATAAACCTTCATAAATTTTCAAACAAAAAATCCAGCCCCTTGAAAAAAACAAATTTTCATTTAGTTCTCTTCAATTTGAGTTTCTGGAAAGACTGACTCAAGGAGACAGAATAATGAAGAATTTATTAAAATTGGTCAAAGTTGGTAAATTAAAGTCTTGATCAAAGTAATTAGTTTGGAAATGGTATGCCATCTCTGTTTCCACCTAAGTCATGACAAAAAGTTCTGCCCACTTCCTGGGAGCTTGTGAGTGTTTTTTCAAGTAAGGGCCAGTTCACAGATGGCTCAGTTAGTTCAGATCTGGCGTGAAAACTACTGAAACCAATTCTCAAAGTTTCTAAAGAAATTTTTTTGGAAAGTAAATTTTTAAGTGAGGTTCATATCTTAGGTTAAAACTGTACTATATTATTCTACCTTTAAGTAGGTGACAAACAAAAAAGTGATTTCTTTCTGATGACATTCTAATTCGCTTTTTGTTTTTTAAGATTTTATTTTTTCCTTTTTCTCCCCAAAGCCCCCCGGTATATAGTTGTACATTCTTCGCTGTTGGCCCTTCAAGCTGTGGCATGTGGAACGCTGCCTCAGTGTGGCTTGATGAGCAGTGCCATGTCTGCGCCCAGGACCCAACCAACGAAACAATGGGCCGCCTGCAGTGGAGCGCGTGAACTTAACCACTCGGCCGTAGGGCCAGCCCCTCTAATTCGCTTTTTATTGGCTGAGACTAATTCCGTATATTTCTTCAAAAGAAAATACAATAGATTTGAGGATTTTTAAATGCTTTTGTATATTTAATTTCTTCCCTGCTCATACTTACATCAATGATTATTGACAAACTACTTGTTAACTACATGTTAGGTGTTTATAAACTGTGCAAAAAGGCACCAATGATATTGTACAGGGTTTATGCATAAACTTGCCATTTGTGTGTGTTTTGTTTGTTTTTCCCTAAGAAAAATCTGTAGCAAACTATTAATCCCACATAAATTTCTCATTTTGGGTAGGTATGGGGGCTCCAGAACTTAAAGGATAATTAATTTAGCAGAAGTTTTCTGATAAACAATATGAGAGACATTTTGTTACTCTATTTACTCCAGTTAAATATTTTCAAAGCTATGCTGTCATTCGTCACTCTGCTTATACCTCTCAAGGATTGGAGAAAATAAACTCTAAAACTTGTTAGAGGAAAATGCATTCTTTGGGGCTTACCTCAGCCCTAGGGACATATTTCTCACCTTAGTCCCTTAGACTCTGATGCTTAATCTTTATTATGCATAAGAATCACTTTGGCATCTTTGGAAAGATGCTCATGGTCCCCACATATGTGATATGCCTGCCTCTGTTAGGAAGTTTTGGACCCCATGCCTATATCCAACTATCCCCATATAGGAAGTTTCCTCTCATGTAGCCTATTGGGAACAGTGTTACCTTCAGCAGGCTCCATCAGTGGAAATGATCTATTCATATCCATGATAAGGAAAAAAAATAGCATGAATTGATAAATAAATCAATTGCACTATGTGGAAAGCCTCTGATTCATAATTTTTCCAACTGAAGATCCCAAGAATATGCAACATTAGAACACGCTGCCGAGATTTGAATTCGGCAGTATCCTAGTTTTGCAGGGTAAGCCTTTCCATCTGGCCAGTGGTTGTGGGATTTGAGGGTAAAGGGACTCTCAGAGCCCTCTAAGTCCATTTTCACTAAGTCTTTCCCTATTCTGTCATGTTCACAGATTCATGCATTTAGTAATTCATTTGTTAAAAAAATATTTATTGAGCATTTACTATATGACAGGCACTATGCTGAGTGCAGAGGATGCAACCTTCTCCAATAACTATTGAACTGATCTTATTCCACTTAATATTCAGTCCCACTCTTTTAGATATGAAAGGCAAAGCCATTCAATAGTTCAATGATTATTTTGCATACATGTATTTTTTTTAATCCATCTGATTTTATAGGCATGATGCAAGGCTCCTGGGATACAGTGATGACTAGAATATTGTTCTTTCCCTCAGAATATCCCAGAGCAAGGTGCAGGTGAGGAATAAAAAAGGGAATGACTAATCCTGGAGAGGCTGTGAAGGTTTATTGAGTGAGGTAATGGTTGTCTGGGTTCATTGAATTTAGCAGGCAAAGAAAAAGAAAAAGATCTTCCCAGAAGAATAAACAGCACACGGGATGGGAAGAGTTCATCCGTTATGAAACGTTCAGAAAATAGGAAAAACATTTGCTAGGGGAAAGGTATATGGTGCCCGTTAGTAAACTGGGGATTGAAACTTGAAAGGTAAATTAAGAAAATCCTTTGAAATGTCTAATTCATCAAACTGCAGAGTTTGGATATTAATTCTTACTGATTAGTTAGTGGAAAACTTAGGCATATGAGTGACATGATCATATCCCATCTTCCAAAAGATGACAGCTCAGAAAATGCATGTGAGGAGGAATAAGTGAGAGTAGCAGAAACAACTGGGAATTTGCTGCAGTAACGGAGCTGAAAAACATTCAGGGGGAAGGCTGAGGCAGCGACAGTGAGGCCACTTGAGGGCTATATTTTATTTCATTGTAAGGGGATTTTATGACTGGTTGATGTTTTCAACAGATGGTAGAAGAGAATAAAACCCAAAGACTTCAACATTTCAAACTGGAGTGGCAGAATGGTGACATTATTAATCAAACAGTGATACAGGAGGAGGAGCCACCTCACAGGTGAAGAGAGTGAATTTAGTTTGGGCAGGTCATGTGTTAGCAGCCTGTAGAGCTCAGAGCTGTAAGTGTTGCCTAGGCTGCTGAACGGCCGAATGAAGGCGAATAGTGTTGGAATTGAAGATGTCGATTTGACCTCCAGCATAGGGCATACTTTTTTGAAAAATATTTTCACTTCACAAAATTTTACAAACTGGCAATCCTGTTCTGGTCTACATTTTTTCTTGATCTTAATTCTTTTTGAAATCCTAACATCTGGAAACTATTGTGGTACAGATTTTTTAAAGCACTCAGTTTACAAGATGAATGAGGAAACAGGTCCAAAATCGGGAACTGCTTTGACCAAATTCTCAGAGCAGATTACCGGCTTATCCAGAATTAGAACCCAGCTCTCTGATGCTCAAGTAAGAATTCTTTCCACTGTATTGTGCTCACTGTCAAAGGGCCCAAATCCCTACATTTGACTGGAAAATCATCATACAGGAAACTCATAGCCCAGGCTATATAAAGTCCAAGAAAGAAGAGAAAAAGAGGAAAATATTAGAAGACTTTGCATTGTCGTGCGTATAGACATGGATGTACACATCACACACTCACATGTAACGCTAGAAATGATTTTCTTTATCTTAACATCTACGTCTTGCATACATTGTGAATAATAAGAATAATAATGAGATATCACTCTTTGGATGTAAAAAAAAAAACAGGATAGGAATTAAGTTGAGGGCTGAGGGTAAATAGCAATACATAAAATAGAATAAAGCAAAATAAACCAGGGACCTTGCATGGATAGATAATAATAATGTGCTAATAGTGAGGAGTAAGAGAAACTTAATTCTTTATCACCTGAACATAAATACCTAAATTTCAAATGTGTTTAAATGGTACATATACTTTTTATTCTTCTCATATATTAAAATAAAAATCAGTGCTGTTTTAAAAGATATTCACTTCACTTCAATTATTTCCTAATATCATATATTCTGCTAAGACTTCACTTATTTCTAAGAAGAAGTGGAATTCTCTATTATAGAGAAGAAAGGTTAAATGATGCAATAAAAGACCATTATCATGAAGACAGATTGCATTTGTTTTAAATAGAATCATCTTGATAAAATACATATCTCTATACAAATTTGGTTACCATTGTCTGTTGTCTAATCCATGCATCATTAAAGCAAGTTGTCACAATTCAGGGAGTGCAGAAGATGACCTGCTGTGATAGAAGAAGACTATAGTAATATTTTTATTGAAATTTATTTTTGTATTTTTATTTCAAAACAATGTATATATTAAAAAGAACATAAAACAAAAATACGGCTTGGTGATTTAATCACAAATATTATATCTAAGTTATCATCATCCAAATAAAGAAATAGAACATTGGTCACCACCCTCACACCTTCTCACAACGACTAACCCCTCAGACCCCCATAGAATTATTCTCTATCCTGACTTGGATGGTATTTATTTTCTTAATTTGTTTACAGTTCATCAGCTAAACAAGCATCCCTAAAAATAGTGATTTGTTTTAATTTTGTCTGATTCTTTTGAACCACATATGCAAAAAGAATTATGTAGCCTGTGCTCTTTGCTTCTCTTTTTTGCTTACTCAGTCTTTTACTTCTGAGATGGATACATGGGCCAGCTAACTATATTTCATTCACTTTCAATGCTGCGTAATAGCCTTGGATGAAAACCACAATTTACTTCTCTATTGTGTTGTTATTATATATTTGGGTGGTTTATATTTAGGAGATATTACAAATAATGCTGCTATGAACATTCTTTTCAAGGTACTTCTGTTAGGTATAAACCTGGGGTGAAATTGTCAGTTCATTTAACTACAGAATTACCTGGTGTCTTTTGTTAGCATTTTAAAGGCTTCGTTTTGCTTTTTATTATTTTGTGTTATCTATTTTGCTTTAGTTTTGCCTGTTTGTTATCAAATATACTCTAAGTAAAGTACCAGTTTTATTTTTTGTGGTTATTGTAAATGGAATGGTACCTTCCTTCATAGCTTCTGACTCTTAATTGTGAATACAAAGGTGCTTGATTTTGGTGTGGTAATTTCATATCCTGCTATTTTACTGAATTGTTTGATTGTATAATTTCTAATATAAATCCTCCAACTTTATTATTTGTTTCAAATTTGATTTGACTATTCTAGCTCCTTTGCACTTCTATATGAATTTTAGAATCAGCTCATCAATTTCTACAAGAGAACATGTTGGGATTTTTACTGTGATTTCTTTAAAATTGGAATTGCATTAAATCAATATATCAATTTTGGGGAGAGTGACATTTTAGCTACATTAAGTCATCTGTCCTAATACTATGAAATAACTCTCTCTTTAATTTCTCTTACCAACATATGGTTTTTCAGTGTACTAGTCTGTCATGTGTTATGTCAGATGTATCCTTAAGCACTGCATTTCTTTGAACTCTTATGACTTCAAAACATATTGTCCACCAACACGAAAACATTTTCTAATAAAGCTGTTCTAGGTTGAATTGTGTCCCCTCAAAATTCATCTGTGGAAGTCCTAACCTCCAGTAATCAGAATGTGACCTTATTTCAAGAAAGAGTCTTTACAAAGGTAATCAAGTTAAAAGGAAATAATTAGGGTAGGTTCTAATCCAATATGGCTGCTGTCATAAAAAGGAGAAGTTTAGAAACAGATATTCAAAGGAACACCAGCAGGTGAACATGAAGACAAAGGTAGGGGTGATGCTTCTACAGGCCAAGGACCACCAAAGACTGCCAGCCGAAGAGCAGAAGTGAGTGGAGAGGCATGGAATAGATTTTCCTCACAGCCCTCGAGAGGAATTAACCCTGCTGACACCTTGATTTCAGGCTTCTAGTCTCCCGAACTGTGAGACAGCAAATTTCTGTTGTTTAAGCCCCCCTGCTTGTGATGCTTTATTATGGCAACGCCGGCAAACTACTAGAGACGCTATGTATTAAGATGCAGAATCCACTGGATTTTGTTAAAAGACTAGCAATAATTAATCTCCCTTTTCAGATCACAGATCCAGACTATGCCAGTGTCTCATCTACTTCTAAATAAATGGTAACTCCATTAATTCCTTCAGACTCATAGATTATCATTCAGTAAAATACCCTTCCACGCACAAAGGAGGGAGCGTATTGGAAATGAAGCCAGCCGCAATTACTCAGTGCTCAGAAAGTGCAACCTGAGCCTCCCTGCCGCGGATCCTGCCACCTGCACATACTCCCCCAGGTTCTTCCCAGGCGTCAGATGCTCTCCCGTTCAGGTAGCTTGTTTGGAAGTTGTGTAAACTCATTCGAGGCTCTAGACTAGCCCTAAATTATCCTAAATAATACCCTGAAGGCTTTAAGGAGTTAATGTAGCTTTGCAAGTGGCCTCCTTGAAATGCACAATCTGCTGTATCCAGACAACTGCAGCCTGCTCAGGCAGCATCTTCTGGGAAAAAGCAGAGAAATGCTCTCTCAGGAAAACGACCAGCACTTTACCATACTGGGTTCTAACCAACAAAAAAAAAAACACCCAGATTTTTTATATGGCCACCACTGGGAACAATAAGCATAAATTCATTCCACTTATATCCTAACTGTTATTATTATACAGCAAGAGACAAGAGGGTTACACAGACAAAAGCAAATGCAAAAATAACATTAACCACAGAAAGGCTAAAAACCCTATGTCCTGATTTTACCCTTTGTCGACCCTTAAACCCATGCTTCCATCACTAGACGCTGTGTGTCCTCGTGCTCCTGCCTTCCCTCTTTAAATCTGTTTTCAAGAATTACTCATTTGTGCTGGAGAATACAGAGTTAATAATGGCTTAAAGTTAGACTCAAAAGAAGTCTGTAAGTGAATGAGAAAAGCAGCGTAGTCTGGGGATGAAGCTAGGAAGAACATGGTTTTAGGAGGATTTAAGATCAGCCTGATCCCACAGGGAGCTCGGGAGCATGAGTTGCAACATAGTTGTACTGTCCGAAGCAAGGAGGCTAAATTGCTACATCCTCAGAGTGGAAGCCCTTGCTAAATTGATACATCCTTAGAGTGGGAGCGCATAACCTCCGGGGGATCATGGGCAACGCAACTCCCAACAACCCAAGGCAACCCTCCAGAGATGGCTGCCGCTGAGACCCATTAGCAGCAAACATCTGCAGCAGCTGATATTGGGTGCCTCAACCTAGCCTAGGGGATCTGGGCAGGACAGCAACAGCTTCTAACACAACCGTCAACATGTGTTTACTCAGTATCAAACAGACTTCCTGCAGATACATTAAGATCAGTCACAGCCCCGCCCTCCAGAATTTAAATTTTGTTGAGAAGACAGGATATGTATATGTAAAAAGCTAAACAATGAAAATAGGCTTCTATTTTCACATAACCCATTATACTAAATCCAACAACCTTTGAATCAGTTACGGCATACGGCAAAATCTTTTGTCTTTGAGTTTATCTCAAATGAGTTTATATATTACATGTAAAGAAATGGAAATTTTTTAACACTAGTTTTCCTCACAAAGAAATGAAGAATATTTAAATTTAAGCTACAGAAAAAGTAATCTAAATGAGTTGGACGATTTTTGAAGTTTGGAAAGTATCCTATAAAACCATATATATGAACATTCGATTCAATAAGGATGATCTTAGTCAAATAAGCCAAACACCAAATGGTGTTGAAGAATGTTTTATCAGAACTATAATTTACGTGTATTTCCCAATAGTTACGTTCCCACCCTTTTCTCAAGTATCCGTCTCAAGTCTTGTAATTAAAATATTTTATAGAAGGGTAAATATGAGAACAATCCTCCCCCCTGTGCTATACACACAGATGTACAGCAGACATTTGCAGAAAGTTCTCTTTCAAGGATGTATTTTGGAAAATACTTAAATATTAAGGTAAATCAAACATCATTTGACATCTAAGTACATTTGAGTGCCTTTGTTTATGTCTTAGAGAGTTGCAAAATTCATAATTCTTGAAGAAAAATGGAAAAATCATGACTTTATGGTTAGAAAGGTGTGTCCTAATATTTACCACTGCCTTAATATTTACCACTAGGAATGCTCCCGATGGCTACTCAAATTCTGAGTTTCACGAATAATATTGATAACACAAGTTTGCTCCCACGAGTTCTCTTCTCCAAAAGAACTGGTAGCTGTTTGTACAGTATGAGACTAGAGACAGAAAGCTGACTTGAGGAATAGTCACAAACACCTTATATTTAGGTGCTTAAGTGCTTAAGTTGGTTGAAGGAAAAAAACCAGTAATGACTAGGATTCCAATCTGCATCATATGCAAAGTCAAGGATATTCATGGGAACTTACTAGTTTCAAGAAAAAGTATTTTTCTTCTTCCTCAGGATGCAACACTGATTTCTGCATACTCTGACCATTCACCTGGAGCTGTGTTTCCAGAGTGGCTCACTCCCTATAAGGAGAGACCTGCCACACCAGGATGCGAGCAGGCCAGCTCTCCCTGCCTGCTGCACGCTGAATCAGAGCTGCAGTCCAAAAGATGCTAATTCAAAAGCAATTTAGGGATTTTCCAAATTATGCTTATGGTCATTTGGCCATTTTTTCCTGGCATTCATCATTTCAAATATCAAAAAATAAGACTGGAAAACCAGATTAAAAATTCAAGAACAAAAAGTTAGTCATGAAAAGAACAAGCAATTACTAACATTAGGAAGGCATACTTCTGAGTTATCCCTTTATTATCACCCGAGCAAATGTCCATGGAAGTGAAGCAACTTTTTTTTTTTTTTAAAGACTTCTCTTACACTTTTTTTTTTTTTTTGAAGATTTTTTTTATTTTTTCCTTTTTCTCCCCAAAGCCCCCCCGGTACATAGTTGTGTATTCTTCGTTGTGGGTTCTTCTAGTTGTGGCATGTGGGACGCTGCCTCAGCGTGGTCTGATGAGCAGTGCCATGTCCGCGCCCAGGATTCGAACCAACGAAACACTGGGCTGCCTGCAGCGGAGCGCGCGAACTTAACCACTCGGCCACGGGGCCAGCCCCGGAAGTGAAGCAACTTTTTAAAGAAAGGCTAATTACCTTACTCACTCGGGATGAATCAAGCTAAGACATAACGATGGTAACATGGTCAAAAATCCTTCAAAAGAGTTTAGAAATTGTTCAAATTACTTACTCCCTTAAAGTAACTTCCTTAGTAAACAATACATCCATTCCAATGACATTGGTATTTCTTACTTAAAAAAATGTGGAACAGTGACAGCTGCCTTAAGATCTTTGGTGTTCTCATGTTAATAAATTCTTACCTATAAGGATGGCTTTCGTTTTTAGAAATAGGAAAAAAGACATTGAGATACAAGTTTAGTGAACGGTGTGAAAAATCACACAATCAGTAAAGGCATGGAGAGTCAATCACCAAAAAGATACAAATTCACCAAAAAGATATAAATACAGATATTTATATTATATATAAATAAATATAAATAGCTGGGTTTTTAGACATATAAAATATATTATTAAATGTTCATGGTTATTATAATAAATATACGTCTTGATATGTTTTAGATTCTTAATTCTCTAAAGATTTTGAAAAATTATTTCTTAGAGTGCTTCCTATGGCTTGAGAACCCCAGATGTGTCAACTGACATGAAAGAAGGGAGTCAGGAAAATATTTCCTCCCACAATTACATTATCAGATTAGGAGTCCTTCACTGCCTCCAAAAGTGAGCAGCGAACTGTGGCCTTGACGGGATAGTTGCCTCTCTCATTACAGTTAGTTGGTGGTCAGACCCTCTCCATCTCTGCCCTTAACAGATATGAATCATGGGCTCACAGGCTACATTAACTCTATTCTGAGAAAAACAAGTTAACCTTTGTGGTCAGAGGTGGCCTTGCTCAGTTAGCGGAGGCATATTTGTAAGTAATGAAGATAAAATGTCAAGATATCAATAGACTTTGTAACCATTATGGATGGGTAACTCTCTCTTATTAGACACGCCTGGAAATGATTTGTCTCCAGTAATACAGAAGGATTATAGAGTGCCAGTAAATGATGTTGTTGGGAATTACTTAAAATATTATTCCCCTTGGAAATTTGATGCATGATGCTGGAGAAAAATATGTTATCTGCTATTTTAAAAGTAACACTTGTAGACCTAGGAGGTTCTTATACGTCACCGAGGTAAAGCCTTAAGACCCAAGGGCAAACCTACAAAATTAAAATAAGAATTTAGGCCTTTGGGGTACATGTTAAGTGGCTTATACTATAGCAAAGCAGTTTTTATTTGTGTGTTCGTGTGTGTTTGTGTGTGTGTATGCGTTTGTGTGTGTGAGTGAGAGACAGAGAAACAGAGGAAAGAGAATATTCTAATATTTTACTTTGAACAGGCCTTCAGAAATTAGTCAGGCAAAGACATATTTCAACATAAATAAGCTATTTCTTTTTTCTTACTTTTTTTTCCTTCTAAGCATACTCTACTTAGTGATAAGTACTTAAAGGTTGATTCCCAGTAGAAGGTTCTGTTACGGGTTTATTTTCTTCTGTCTAAGGAAACACAGAAGAAATGCTTTGTCACTGTTTAGTAATTACTGGGTATACACTAGATACAAATGAAAGGTAACTTTTTGACAATCTCTATTTGATTTCTTTATGATAGTCAAACAATCTGAGTTATTAAGAGAATTCATCCATTCTTTCAATCATCTAGATTCAGTTAACCATGGAAATATCCTTGCAAAATATGTAAGTAAAATATGACTCAATGTATATATGTGGCTTACAATAAAATGCTCTACAGTTATTAACACCCAGCATAGGATTTGAACTGGTCAATGGCCATTAGTTCACTTGTCACAACATATCTGGTTAAAACAGGCCCTGCTTCACAAGGAAAGAAAAGTTGTATGATGTTATGTTTTCCGTTTAGATTATAACCTCAAGAAGAGTTTTTAGTCTGGTTTGTCATTAGATCCTTACCTCACTTTGTTTGTATATGAATAAGGGTTTCATAAGCTAGACAGAGACCACAGATGGAGGCGATGATGTATAAGAAAAGATCCCTTTTCTTCATTCTGTGACACCAAGCTAGGGAGATACCATGGTGAAAAAGATGGGGAGTTGCAATCATGAGTTTGGGTACTAACTCTTCCAACTTTTAGCAATGTTGCCTTGGGCAAATTATGCAATCTCCCTGAGTTTCAGTTCTCTAACTTTTAAAATAAGGATAATAATATATTATTAGAGAATAATATAAATAAATTCTAAGATATTCCAACTTTCTATTGAAAGTATTCTCCGTTGTTATACTTAATCCATGCATATTCCTCTAAGACCTCTGCAAATCTGCACTTTAAACATAGTAATAATGATTGCAGTGGAGGCTGCTTTTTAATATTATTTGCTGTTTCTCCAAGAACTGTCCTAGATCCAGTGTTGGGGGTAAATATTACTCTTCATCATCCCTGGGATCTCCACACCCCTGCCTATCTCAGACGAGTAAAGTTACACATTCTAGTTAAAAATGAACCAAAAAGGAAACACTATTTTAGAAAATAAGGTGAAGAAATCTTAACATACAGCATTAGGGGTATGTGTGACCCAGGAAAGAAAATGATATTTTCACAAACAGCCCTGATTTTTAAAAGTAGGTAGGTATTTAAGTAGGTAATTAGGATAAATAGGTTGGGAGGTGCTGGGAAGAAAGAGAAAGATAAAAGGACTTAGTGCACATTTAGCATATCCAAAATTGTCACATTAATTCTGAGATCTTAGCCCCATGTGAAATTATATAATTTTATTTTATTTTAGTTTTAAATTATTCCCATGGATATCAAAGGTTTCTGGGCTTAGAGTTTTTAATCTCTCTTATTTACTATTGTATCTCTAGGAAATAGAATAGTGCCCAGCAAAACAGGAATCACTAAATCTTAGTTAAGCGCATGCTTGGAAAGAGAGTTAGCTGGTCAGATGGATAGACATTCCTCAGGTCATATTTGGGATGCATTTGTAGAGCCAACTCTTCCATCACGGCCTACCTCGATTTTTGTTATATATGATAATAAAAATTCATATCATCATAAATATAAATAGGGAGGCTTAGACTTTCTATAAAAACATTTGTTCCTGTGTTTCCATGGTGACATTTGCTGACACCTGTTATTTATTCAAATAATTTTGCTTTCCTGCCTAGGGCCTGACCTAAGCTCTAAGATGTGAAGATTATCCTGTTTCCTCTGATGTAAGAAAAGAAAAAGACATAAAATATGAATACCTGTACATTATGATGAACAGTGACTTTCTTTTTTGTTTTGGTTAAACACATATACAACATAGACATTAATTAGACTGTTAAATTTGAATGTAATCTATTCTGTAACTCTATTATTATTATTATAATTCTTTTATCAAATATAATAGACCTACTATGCAGATATTTCCTTTCTATTTAGAACAAATACTCATTGTTAAAATCGTGAGTTCCAAATAAGCCTTCTTCAAATTTTTAATAATCGACTAATCAAATTAGATTTATCATGCAACTTGTAAAAGCAGCAATGAAAAACTTTTACTGTCAATCTTTTTAAGTTTTTTAATTAATTATGAGGAAAGAATATAAATATTTCATTTCATAAGAAATTAAATAAAATATAAAATGTATTTTGACATCATCAAAGAGTAAATGAGTATTCTACTCAAAATTAATGAAACTCTGTGAGTTGAGCATGTCACAGATATATTTAACAACTTTTTTTATTATCTAATCTGGAAATTAGAAAAGAATCTTAAATATTATCTCTTATTTTAGTGCAAACAGGGATTTGTGAAGCCCTAATTTGGGGGACGATGTTTTGCATGCTGTGTGTGTATTTTACCAGAAGAAAATATTGGAGGGAGGATTCAACCTACAAAAATAGAAACCAGTTTAAGAGGCAAAGTATTTATTTGGGATCAAAGAATTGCAATTTGGGGAGCACAGATTCATGTGGAAATCCAAATAGTGTCTTGATTACAGAAGAGGGGCTTAGAGTTTTTATGGGAAAAAGGTAGAATGAAGTGAGTTGTATTGGAGATGAGTTCATTAGGGCTAGATGAGGTAAGGTGAGGTTTGCATTTCATTTATTAGTTGAGATTCAGTAATCAACAAAGTCCGACTTTGTCAGTCCTTACAGACAGAATATTCTTGTCCTTATTGACTTCTTGGAATGTTGGTGGTTTGGTCCAGCTTGGAAGATAAAGAGAACAAGACATGCAAGGCAATTCCTCTGAAATGGCTCCTGTGTCTCTATTTTAATATGGCTCCACTCTTGACGTCTTTCACAGGAGCCAGTGGACAGGAATTGCTGTCTCTACCTCAATTAAAGGATCTTTGCATTTATCTCTTGTGATATTGTGATTTTTAGAATTATATGGTTGGTCATTCCAATGACCAAAATATATTTCTCATATAAATTTGGTCTCATCTAAGGTCCCTGGCTCACAGCTCCCAAAACCCTTAGAATTTCCCAAGTAATAAGAGCAATGGAAGTGCCTTTTCTCATAATACTTGGTCTCTTGTCCTCAGTTCCTGAAATAACTTTAGAGTCATAAAGGTGAAGCGGGTGTCTTGTTATTTATAACAAGCCCCTTTCCACCACAACTGAATCTATGTTAATGAGGTGACTCTTGGAAAGCACCTAAGGATGGAGGCTGGGAGCCAGGGGAACCCACCATAAATAGGAGGTTGGAGCTTTCAGTCCCCTCCCTCAATTTCCAGGGAGGAGAGAGGGGCTGAAGTTTGAATTAATCACCAATGGTCAATGATTTAATCAATCACGCCTATGTAATGAAGCCTTCATAAAAAAAAAAACAAAGGAAATGAGTGATGTCAGTGTCATGATGGAGTGAGCTTGCCCAGGACTCCCCCTCTCCAAAATACAACAAAAAGGAACAACCATATTCTAACAAAAAATATCCTAATAGCACAGTAATACTCGGAGACCCACAGCAGCCAAATGACAGAGGGCAGAGAGGCTGGAGCCACCCTTGGAGGAGCTGGAACAGGTAAGAGAGAACTTTGCTCCCTACCCTAAAGACTGGGATCACTGCCACAGGAGGCTCTGTGAGGGAAGGAGTGGGGGAGGGGTCACACATCAGCAGAATCACCCAGGACTCCCTAGTGCTCCTGCAGCCCAGAGGGAAGCCCTCTAACAGGCAAAAGCTTTCGTGTGGGGTGGCCTCATCAAGCCAAGACCCCAGGCGACCAGACAGTGAGAACTGATCGGGAAACTGGGTCTGTGTGCAAGAGAAAGTAGCCCCCACAACCCGCTCTGTGCCGGGCCATCTCCGCTGAAGGTGGAGGGCTCAGAATACGCGTCTCTCGACCCCCATCTAGTGGCAACAGGCTGTAACTGCAACCAAATAATATCACTATGCGAAAAAATCGTTCTAGCATCAAACAATTCATAAAAACTCCAGAGCGGAAGGAAAACAATAAAAACACAGAACTATGTCCTGAGGTCTTGGAAATAAGTAAATTAAACAACAATGAATTCAGAATAGCTATTGTCGGAAAACTCAATGAGGTAAAGGAAAATATAGAGAAACAAGTCAAGGAGTTCTGGAGTTACTTCACAACAGAGATTGAAACTATAAAGAAGAATCTATCAAAAATACTAGAGATGAAAAATACAATAGATCAGATAAAACAAAATACAGATTCCCTGAATGCCCATGTAGACACCATAGAGGAGAAAATTAGCATAATCGAAGATAGACAGGTTGAATGGCTCCAGACAGAGGAAGAGAGAGAACTAAGACTAAAAGTAAATGAAGAAAATCTCCGAGAAATAGCTGACTCGATGAGGAAATGCAACATAAGAATTATCGGTATCCATGAAGGTGAAGAAAAGAAGAATGGAGCAGAAAGCGTGCTCAAAGAAATAATAGCAGAGAACTTCGCAAATCTAGGGAATGAGAGAGAAATGTGTGTGGAGGAAGCTTTCAGATCTCCTAGATTTGTCAATGTAAAAAGACCTACTGCAAGCCATACAGTAGTAAAACTGGCAAAAATGGATGACAAAGAAAGAATACTCAGGGCAGCAAGGCAGAAGGAAATAACTTACAAAGGAAACCCTATCAGACTTTCGGCAGATTTCTCTGCAGAAACCTTACAAGCTAGGAGATAATGGAATGACATATTCAAAACTTTAAAAGATAAAAATCTTCAGGCAAGAATACTCTATCCAGCAAAAATATCCTTCAGATATGAGGGAGAAATTAAATCTTTCCCAGACAAACAGAAGGTAAGGGACTTTGTAGCCATGAGATCCACCTACAAGAAATCCTCAAGAAGGCCCTCATATCTGAAAAAAGAAAAAAAGGGAGAAAGGGGTCACAAAACACAGAGTAAGGAGACAAACAGATAGAATCAGAATAGGATAGCAAATGTTCAACTGTACCACTAGGATAAAGGGAAGGAAAACACCAAAAGCACAGATAATCTTGTCACTTTAACCACAAACTCACAACACAAGTTGGAATAAGAAATGAAAATAATAACTTAGGAAGGGAGGAGGAAAGGGACTGAATCAGTTTAGGCTAAGGAAATAAGAGGCCACCAGAAAACGGACTATGTTCTGCACAAGATTCTGAATACAAACTTCAGGGTAGCCACTAAACTAGAAAGCAGAACAGAAACACAAAAAATAAATAAGAAAAAAGCTAAGAAACCCAGCATAAGAAACTGCAGAAGTCAATGAGTAGGCCAAAATACGCAGAACGAGAAACAAAGGAAATGAAGGAAAACCAGAAAATGAGTGACAGAATGACAGCATTAAGCCCTCATTCATCAATAATCACCCTCGATGTAAATAGATTGAACTCTCCCATACAGAGACACAGAGTGGCAAGATGGATCAAAGAACAAGATCCAACAATTTGTTGCCTCCAGGAAAAACACCTCAGTTCCAATGACAAATACAGGCTCAGAGTGAAGGGCTGAAAGATGATACTCCAAGCTAACGCAAACAAAAGAAAGCACATGTCGCAATGCTTATATCAGACAAACTTGATTTCAAGATAAGGCAGATAAAGAGAGACATAGAGGGTCAATATATAATGATCAAAGGAAAACTACATCAAGAAATAATGCTTATAAATATCTATGCACCCAACACAGGAGCACCAAAGTTCATAAAGCAACTATTAACAAACCTAAAATAAGATATCAAAAATAACACAATAATAGTAGGGGACTTCAACACCCCACTCACATCACTGGACAGATCATCCAGACAGAAAATCAACAAGGAAACATTGGAATTAAATGAAAAGCTAAAACAGTTGGACTTAATAGATATATATAGAACACTACATTCAAAAACAGCAGAATACACATTCTTCTCAAGTGCTCACGGAAAATTCTCAAAGATAGACCATATGTTGGGAAACAAGGCAAGCCTCTATAAATTAAAAAAAAATTGAAATAATAACAAGCATCTTCTCTGATCATAATGCTATAAAGCTAGAAATTAGTTGTAAGAAAAAAGCTGAGAAAGGCACAAAGATGTGGAGACTAAACAATAGACTATTGAACAAGCAATGGATCATTGAAGAAATTAAAGAAGAAATCAAAAAATATCTGGAGACAAATGAAAATGATAACATGTCATACCAACTCATATGGGATACAGCAAAGGCTGTATTAAGAGGGAAATTCATTGCAATACAGGCACACCTTAACAAAAAATAAAAATCCCAAATAAGAAATCTCAAATTACACCTAACTGCATTAGAGAAAGAACAAAGCCCCTAGTCAGCAGAAGGAGAGAAATAATAAAAATCAGAGCAGAAATAAATGCTATTGAAACAAAAAAAGGCAGTAGAAAGGATCAATGAAACAAAGAGCTGGTTTTTTGAGAAGATAAATAAAATTGACAAACCCCCTAGCCAGACTTACAAAGAAAAAAAGAGAGAAAGCTCAAATAAACAAAATCAGAAATGAAAGAGGAGAAATAACAACAGATTCCACAGAAATATGACGGATTGTAAGAGAATACTACGAAAAACTATATGTCAACAAAATGGATAACCTAGAGGAAATGGATAAATTCTTAGACTCTTACAATCTCCCAAAGCTAAGTCAAGAAGAAGGAGACAGTCTGAACAGACCCATCACAAGGAAAGAGATTGAAACAGCAATCAAAAGCATCCCAAAGAATAAAACCCCAGGACCAGATGGCTTTCCTGGGGAAGTCTACCAGTTTCAGAGAAGATTTAATACTTATACTTTTCAAGCTATTCCAAAAAGTTAGGGAGGATGGAACTCTTTCTAACATGTTCTATGAGGCCAACATCACGCTGATACCAAAGCCTGACAAGGACAGCACAAAAAAGGAGAGCTACAGACCAATATCGCTGATGAACATAGATGCAAAAATTCTCAACAAAATTTTGGCAACCCGAATTCAGCAATTCATCAAAAGAATCATACATCATGATCAAGTGGGATTCATACCAGGGACACAGGGATGGTTCAACATCTGCAAATCAATCAACATGATACACCACATCAACAAATTGAGGAATAAAAACCACATGATCATCTCAATAGATGCAGAGAAAACATTTGACAAGATCCAACAGCCACTTATGATAAAAACTCTGAACAAGTGGAGATCGATGGAAATTACCTCAACATAATAAAGGCCATATATGACAAACCCACAGCCAACATCATACTCAAAGGGCAAAAACTGAGCACCAGCCCCCTGAAAACAGGAACAAGACAAGGATGCCCTCTATCACTACTCTTATTCAACATAGTACTGGAGGTTTTGGCCAGAGCAATTAGGCAAGAGAAAGGAATAAAAGGAATCCAAATAGGGAGAGAAGAAGTGAAACTCACTGTTTGCAGAGGACATGATCTTATGTATAGAAAACCCCAAAGAATCCTTTGGAAAACTTTTAGAAATAATCAACAACTACAGCAAAGTTGCAGGGTATAAAATCAACTTACATAAATCAGTAGCATTTCTATGCTCTAATAACAAACTAACAGAAAAAGAACTCAAGAACACAATACCATTCACAATCGCAACAAAAAGAATAAAATACCCCAGGATGAATTTAACTAAGGAAGTGAAAGACCTATACAATGAAAACTGCAAGGTTTACCTGAAAGAAATGGGTGACAACAAAGAGATGGAAAGACATTCCATGTACTTGGATTGGAAGCACAAACATAGTTAAAATGTCCATACTACCTAAAGCAATCTACAGATTCAGTGCAATCCCAATCAGAATCCTAATGACATTCTTTACAGAAATAGAACAAAGAATCCTAAAATTCATATGGGGCAACAAAAGACCCTGAACTGCTAAGCAATCCTGAGAAAAAAGAACAAAGCTGGAGGCATCACAATCCCTGACTTCAAAACATACTCCAAAGCTACAGTAATCAAAACAGCATGGTACTGGTACAAAAACAGGTGCACAGTTCAATGGAACAGAATTGAAAGCCCAGAAATAAAACCACACATCTACGGACAGCTAATCTTCGACCAAAGGAGCTGAGGGCATGCAACGGAGAAAAGAAAGTCTTTGTAACAAATAGTGCTGGGAAAACTGGAAAGCCACATGTAAAAGAATGAAAATTGACCATTCTTTTTCACCATTCACAAAAATAAACTCAAAATGGATCAAAGATGTAAAGGTAAGACCTGAAACCATAAGTCTTCCAGAAGAAAATATAGACAGTACACTCTTTGACATCATTATCAAAAGGATATTTTCGGACACCATGTCTTCTCAGACAAGGGAAACAATAGAAAGAATAAACAAATGGGATTTCCACAGACTAAAGAGCTTCTTCAAGGCAAGGGAAAACAGGATTGAAACAAAAACACAACCGATTAATTGGGAAAAAATATTTGTAAGTCATATATCTGACAAAGGGCTAATCTCCATAATATATAAAGAACTCACACAACTCAACAACAAAAAGTCAAACAACCCAGTCAAAAAGTGGGCAGGGGACATGAACAAACTTTTCTCCAAAGAAGATATACAGATGGCCAATAGGCACATGAAAAGATGTTCATCCACTGGTGGGTGCAATAGCTCAATGTTCAAGAACACAAAGGAAATGGAAATTATAAGAACAATGGAATAGGGTAACAGTTGCTAGGGCCCATCAGTGCCTTGGTAGAAGATAACATAGGGCTGAAGGGTACGAATCACCTATGTAAAAAAAAAATGTGTCAAAGTGTAAAAGCTAGAGGGAGTCCTTTCAGCATAGAAAGAGTCTGATCTCCCACAGCTTAGGGGCCAGAAGAGCTGAAGATTAAGAAGAGGATTCTATTGTAAAAGTAACAGAGCTCCACAGAAGATTGAGTTCTCAAAACCGGCACCATTGCCATGTGAACATCAGGTCTCTGATGTGGAAGGAATGAGATGCAAAGACATTGGATGGGATATCTGGGTCAAGGAATTCAAATATCTTACATCTCAGATTCTCCTGAACACTCTGGGCCTAATAAGAAGGTCACTTCTCCCTGTTAGAAACAAGTATCCATTCTCCCTTGTAGATACTGCAGAGTCGTCTGCACTGCAAGACAACATATATACCTTCAAGATCCACTCCTCTCTCTCTTCCTGGCTATCAAACCAATCGCTAGGGTCAAAGCACAACATAATCTGGCCAGGGAATGGCTGGATCTGCTAAGAAAGGACAGAGACTATACCTCAAAGTGCATGTAAGACCTAGCTAACATCACAGCAGGAACTGGGAGAATGTATAGGGACTGGATCTTTTAGGTTCTGGAATAAGGAAGACGGGATACAAAGCTGGAGTTTATTAAAATGGGAGCACTCTCCCATGATAAAGGATTAAACGCCCTGGCAAGCATCATGGAAATAGAGTGTTAATATTCATCTTAGTATCCACAGAAAAACTTGCAAAAAACAATGGTTCAAACTTCTAAGAGTAGAAATCCAGAACTTCCATGGTAAATGATAGAAGAAGAGATCAAAAGGCTCAGAGAATTGGGAATTTTAAAGTCAGAAAACCCACCAGAGAACCCAGAGGATGTTCCATTCACCATAGTGATAAGAAATGTCCTAGTGATTAGGGCACAACCGTCATTAAATATCTGTTTGTTGTAGGCCAGGGCTAAAGGTAGGAGATGCTATTAAAGAATGGTTACATTATTATGGGAAAAGAAATGCTAATTTAAACTACACAGATTTAACTTTTCTTCACATTTTAGTTTAGTAAAAAACAAAAAAAGTGTAAATATCTCCGTTGGTGAAGCTATGGGGAAATAGGCCATCAGTTACATGGCTACCAACTTCAATGGGGAGCAATTTGGCAGCATTTATCAGAATTATAAATAGCTACACTTTTTGATTCAACAACGCCACTAACGGAGTTTTCTTACAGTATACTTGCATACGTACAAAATATCTTGAGTATGATGCTGTTATTAATTGTAGGAAAAAACCCTAAAGTCTATCAATAAGAGACTGGTTAAATAAGCCATTGCTCTATCCTACTGTAAAAAAGAAAAAAACATCCTATCTCATACTGATATACAAAGATGCACATGGTATGGCACACATGAAGAGAGCAAGGTCTGTAAGAGTATGTATAGTATAAAAACTTTTATGAGAAAGTAATAAAAATGCATATTTCTCTGTTTATATTTGAATAAGAATCTGTGTATGAATATAAACTAATAAAAACAGTTACATGAAAAAGGAGCAGAATTACTGGGAAGATGGGACAGAACATTGAAGCCACCTACACTGCTTAGTAAGTTGCTTTTTTCTATTACTTATTATTACTATTATAGCAATGCTTTTTAAATAAGCATTAGGCCGACGATATGTACATTTACCTGATTATTTTATTGGAAATATGTAAATATTTTTCACATGCACGAATTCAATCGCCCAGATTAGAGATGTTCATCGTCTTTACCTGACACTGTACTAGGGAACGCAGCAAGCATCCTTCATGTGAGGCTTGTTAGCCTTGACCAGACATCATTAGCATTCTTCTACTCAACTTCTTGCTGCTTTTCAAGCCAGGCACAGACATACTTTTCTTTTGCTATTAGCACAACTTTTCAGAAGTGTCTCAGCTTTGATTTTACCTTACAGAGATTACGGAATTCTGTTGGTAGGTAGACTTTGATCTTAGTTTCCAGCCTTACCAATTAAAGTATGGTCTGTAGACGTCATTGTATCACCTGGAAATTTGTTAGAAATGCAGAATAGAAGGCTTCAACTCTGAACTACTGAGCCAGAATCTGCATTTTAACAAGAGCCCCAGATCGTTTCTGTGCCCTGTAAAGTGTGAGAAGCTCTGATCTACAGAACAATACACCCAGCTTTTTGGTTACTTCTATCGATCATACACATGCAGTATTTACACATTTTTTAAAGCCCCAAGTAAATTTTTCAACATTCTATTCCACTTGCCATTTCCCTTTCTCTTTCTTTTCTCTTAATTTTTCTTCTCCCTGCTGAATGTTTTCCTTTTTCTAAGTTCTTTCCCTGTTCTTCCATTATCAAGATATCAAGGGATTTTAGTCTGGGGATCTGAGCAATTTTAGCATGGTTTTGAACTGTGCTAAAAAATTTAACCCTTTAAGAGTTTCCTTGCAATAATTTACACCAGTATCTATACTGTTTTAATTTGTTTCTGATTATTGGAGACTTTCGTTTATTTGAGTTCTGCTGAGGAGCAGATTGGGGGTGGTGAGATGTATTGCAATAAATTTTCAGCACGATATGATAAATAACCATAAGGAAACCAGAGATATGGGCCCACAGAAAGAAGTTATTTAAAAATAAGATCGTTAGTCTTGAATAGCTAATGATTGTTTTTAAATTTTATTTTGGGGGCAAGAAGCCATTTTGAGAATCTTAAGAGAAACTTTTCCAGATAAATACTTCAAATATATGCATATGAAACTTTGCATATAGCTTCTGTGCATTCATGTGCTCTGAAACCCACATACGGATCTTGAATTCCACATCCTAAGCTCAACTAACATAACTATGAAAGTCTGCACTTCCCTATCAGTGTTTCAACCAACTAAAAAATACAGATTGTTCTGGGAAAGAAAGTAATTTTTTTCTCCCTGCCGATGCACATTAATTGTAAAATATTGGTGTAATCATAACAAACCAAATGAAATATAAATTTCCTTTAGTAAACTGAAGATAATTAATTCCCTTTCAGATGACGAAGTGGAGCAGTCCAATAACCATTTGTTTTATGAGGTAAAGCTCCTTATGTGCAAAACTCTAGGGTCAGGAATGCTCAGCCAATTGAGCAATTGGGTTGGCCACACATCCTCGAGTGCTGGATAATTTAGGTCAAGCAGGTTAATTAGCATATTATTGTTTGGCCAAATGAACAGCATGAAGTTGCCAAACCTAAATTCCTTAAATAGTAACACATAAATCTTAGTACAGTGGCACTTCTACAGATGGCAGCATGCTATCTGATAGATGGAAGGGACTGCTTGAGCATAACGTTAGGATTCTAAACAGGGAAAGAACTCCACACTGAACAAATTTCACAGGGCAACAGAAATTTATCATGTTTGTTTTGTCACTGTAACTTACATTTTGCCAATTCGAACTCCTAAAGAAATAAAGGGACATATACGGAAGATAACAAAAGGGGGAGTTAACAAAAACAATTTATGCAAAAATAGTGCACAACAAATTGTATTCTAAGAAAGAAATGATGTAAAGTATTGTATTGCTGCTTTGCTTTTTATGAACAATGTGAATTTCCAGTTCTCTCATTTGTTTCTTATTTATCTCGCTTCTCCTACTATTAGACAATGTTCTTGGAGGCATTCGGTCAGGTATTAATCCTCCATTTTATTGTTTTCTGCTTTCTATCTGATGTCTATATATTTATCCTTAAATAAAAACAGAACATAATAGTAGGCAATGCATTGTGATAGTAGTGCCTGAGAAAAAGCTTGATGTGTAGAGAGAACGGATTCTGTTTTTATGGAAATCCTGTTTTCCCTCTGTGTCGGAGGTACACATGACCACCCTCAGGTTTAATGATTCCTGGGAAGGATTTACAGGTCCCAGAAGAGCTGTCACACTCATGGGTTACCGTTTATTACAGTAAGAACGTGAGATTAAAATCAGCAAAGGAAAAGGGTGCATAGGGCAGAGTCCAGAGGAAACCAGGCATGAGCTTCCAGTCATCCTCTCCCAGCAGAGTCACAAAGTCAGTACTCAATTCTCCCAGTGACATGTGACAACATGTGCAATGTGTTGCCAGCCAGGGAAGTTCACCCGAACCTTGGCGTCCAGTGATTTTATTTGGGAGTTAGTCACCTGAGCATGTAGTTCCTGTGTAACTGAACTCAGCTACTCAGACTTGAGCCTCTCCAGAGGTCAAATTGATATAGCATGGCTCAAAGCCCCAGGCATACAAACAAAAATAGGCCTTTACCATACATCACATTGGTAGTATAATCTATCCAGTGTGGCCCAAGGTCTCAGATATACAAAGACATTCTTACCAGGCAGGACATTGCAATGGCTCAGAGGTTATCTCCCAGGATAACCTGGAGCCAGTCAAAGGCCAGCGCTGAAGAACTTTGGAATGTGCAAAGTTTGGGCAACCCAGGCCTGGTGAGTTAATCCTTTACTGCATACCTTGGAAAGAGAAAAGCAATCATGGCAATATATCCACTCTAAGGTTTTACCTCACTCACTGCAGTTTCCCCTATTGTCTCCTGAATTTCTTGTTGCCAGACACTCTGACAAGACTGTACTCTTACTTTCAGAAACTCTGATATCTATGTGTGCCCAAGTAAAGACATATCCTATAACTTTATTCTTTCTCCTCAGTACGCCAAACAGATGTATTCTTTTCAAAGCAATGGTGGTCATTATTAATTACACAGCTTCTGAATATATGAATCTTGTGGGAAGCAAGATGCATCTCATTCTAAAGAAGTTAAAATGTCTAAAACTTGTGTTTTCTTGCCGCTCTGGTTGTTAGGATGTTGGCAGGGGACCTCAGATCAGCCAATAATGCTATCCTCCCCTGGGACGGAATCTGGAGCAAGTATCTGAGACAGGGAGAAGTGTTTCTCCCACGTGGCTAGTGTAGATTCCCTGACCTTGCTTAATTCCTACCCACTTTGGACCCAGTTCTTCAACCTTCTCATCATTTCTACAAGCTAGAAAAATATCCTTTCAGTGAATTAAGTTTATGTTAAAATTTTCCAGAGTCAAATTTTGTCGCTTTCAACAAAGAACTTTGGCTGATATAGGAACTCTACTAAGAAATTAAAATAAAATAGAAATGAGTGAACAATTATAGGGAAGATTTCTAAATTTGTATCAGAAGTCTAGTAACAGATTTGACGGTTGGCAGAGTTTCTTAGAGACTCATATTCCCTTCGACGACTACCAATTTCTTTCCTCATTCTCTCCGAACGAATTCTAATATGAAATGACTTCTATGGGCTTTGTTGTGAGGTCTGCTGAGAATCTCAGTCTCTCCCAGGCCATTTCCTGATCTTTCTGAATGTGATCCCAATACCACCTCTAGTCCTAACTTTCTTTGCTCTTTTCAATTCTCTGGCCGTATCGATTTTTCTGTGAATCTAGACCAAATAGTAATGAAGATTTTTTTTTAAAGTAGTCCTAAAAGCTCTGCTTTGAACCTCATGCTATTTTATATTAATATTGAATTTTCTACACCCTTCTTGAAGGATTTCTGTCCCCAAGCCTTGAGAAATTTAGTTTCCACCCGTGTCCAATCTTACTCCATAATTTCAGTGGTGCTTGGCTTTGACTAATCGCACCATAGGTCTTTTGATTTTTGGTGATGGGCACAAAGTTTCTAGAGGCCTTTCAGAAATGAAAACAAACTGGCCTTTTTATCTTTTAAACAATTCTACCCAATCTAAGGCCCTCCATTGAATTCTTATTCTAGATGAAGAAAAAAATAGATTTCTCAATTTATTTGCAAAGCAGAAATTCTTAATAAGCCCTAAATGCCAATTCATCCTCAAACCCGGGAAGGAAGGTCCCAGCCCTGATCCTCAAAATTTGGGTGGCCTGACTTTGGCATGAACCCTCCCTCTGCTGGCTATACCCCTTCCAACAAACAAAATAAAGAGTTTGTAAATCGAAGTGATGTGCCTGCTTCAAGTTTCCCCGTCCCGTTCTAGACTATAATTCAGATTCCTGGGAACCAGAAATCACTGCCCAAATATCCTAAACATGCCCAGAGGAGAAGTTCAGACTTCTTCCCAAGGTCCATTATCTCGAGAGAGGTCTGTGTCACAGATGTATGAATCCCTAGGTCCAAGAAGTTGCAGTTGGCAGAGGTGTGAAAAGAGCTTGGGCGTGTGGGCTTTGTGTGCACATGTGTGCACAAGGGCTCTCACAGTGTGGGGCAGAGCAAGGGCAGGGAGAAAAGACAGGTGAGCTGCAGGGAAGAGCCTGGGCTGGGACCCTATTCTTACATGTCAGAAGATGGTGAGAATTTTAAATCCAAACAGGGCCTTCTAGGCCATTGTGAAAGATATTTGTCAAGACAAGAAAAACAGTTTGCTAACCTTATTGAAATTTTGAAATACTTATATATATAGTGGATGGCCTCCGTTTGTACCCACATTCCAGGCAAGTTTGCTGATCCCAATAAATGACCAATCTCCTCTGAGGCCAGTTGTCCAAATCCACACAACTTGTCTAGGATACGTTTTACAGCAGGAGTTAATACATATTCTGTATAAGTTATGCAGACATATCCTCACTTAAGGGAATGATTTCATATCTTCTTAAGACTATCACCCAGTTACTTTGAAGGAGAAAATTTACTAAACCTAATCATAATATTTAGAGATTATAGAATTGTATCAGCTTCATGCCAAATCTACATTTTGTTTTTCCATTTCCACCAGTTCTTCCCAACTTTAGTGTGTTTTACCCATGTGTGTTTATTGACTCTGTATACACAATATCAGAGAAGACACACTGTCACGTTGTAGGTGTGAACTCTTATCTTAGGCAGGCAGGAGACCTGGGGCTCTAATCCAGGGCTTTAATGTGTCTGTGGATCAGAGAACAGGGCCTGGGTATTAAATGAGGAACTTAGTTAATCAAAGATTTGGGGATGGAAGGTAAAAGAAGACTCTAAAATAAAAGAGTGAAATCCAAAGGGAAAGAGAGAAGCAAAGCCTGGCCACCAAACAGAGGCTTTAACAGAAGCCAGGCAGGACGGAGCAATTAGTTTTAGAAAAGTGAATAAAGGATGAATCCCAGAGAAACTCCCTAAGTCTTTTAGCACACAGAAGATGAGAGGACACTTATATTTTTCAGAAAGAGGGTGCTGGTTTGGGAGGAAAGGCAATTTAGACATTTTGGGTGTGAGTTTATACACGTTCTAACTAAAAATGAACATTTCCAAGATGTAATTCTGCAAAGAGTAGGCTAACTTGTTGAGTGATCCTGTCTTGGGGTTGGGGCAATGGATGACAATGATCTGTACAAAGTCTCAGAATTTAAACAAAAGAAAAGATGAAAAAAGGAAGAAAAGCAGGAAGGGAGGGAGGGAGGAAGGGCATAAGTATGTTCAAAAGGCAAATCCAGGGAAACGCTATGAATCACTAAGGGATTTGAATAACAGATAAAGTCAAATTGTGAAATCAGAAAGCAGGGGAACAAACTAAGTGGGAAATCTTAGGGCTGATTGAAATGGCAGAACAGAGATGAGAAGAAGCTTAATGTAGTCCAAGAAAGCACCCATGTACCAGAGAGACCAAGGCAGAGAGTGGATAAGATCTGGGGAAAGGAAGAGAGACAGAAAAGGACATGAGATGAAGCTTAGTTAAACAAGTTAAAATGTGCTAAACATTTCAGGGGATCCAAATACTCTTCTTACCACAGATAACATTGAGATCTAGTTGAGGAGCAAAATTCACTCAGTCCCTCGGCCATCATTTATTCAGTGCCTCCTATATGCTGACTCCTGGGTTGGTATCACCTCTAAAGTGCTGAACAAAAGAAATGTCGTCCCCGATCTCATGGCAAGAGATGATAAAAAAAATTTACACAGATTTATAAATTAATGTGAATTGAGATGTTGAATTGCCAAATATAAATTGTGATGTTATAAAGAAATATTTCAATATTAAAACTGGAAGTTCATGGAAGTCTTCTCTAGAAACTAATATTAATATATGATATGAAATATAAAGGAAAATTAGCTCAAGCAATGAGAGATACTAGGAGCAGTTCAGGCAGGGGGAAGAAAAGGTGCAAAAGCCCTGAGATGAAAAGGAGCTTGACTTATTGTGTTGCTGAGGGAAGGCCAGGATGAGTAAAGCAGAGTGAGAAAAGTGGAGAGTGGTCAGAGAGGGTGTTATAGAGTTGTTTGGGTAATTCTGCTGGTTTACACTAAGGATTTGGATTTTTATCCTAAAGAATAAATACTCATGTTCAATAGAAGCTGAGACCATATCAAATTTTCAAAGCTCATAATAAGTCAGAGAAATAAATCAAAAGGAGCTGGCATTAAAAAAAAATAAATGTGATGTGTTGAATTAAGTGAACAAAAAAAATACACTGAAGTTGTAAGACCCAAGATATTCATGCATCTTAAGGAATATGAATCTTAAGGATACTCTGCTATAAGACAACAGAGAATATTAATAAGTAAAGAACATATGTACTAAATATAAACTCAAGCTGCTCTATGCTCATGCTGAAGATAAGCTTTGGATAAACAGCAGCTCTTATAAAGATGGTTGAAAGTATTTTGACTGGGCACCAGCTCTATGGCCTATTGGTTAAGTTTGGTGTGCTCTGCTTCAGTGGCCTGGGTTTGGTTCCCAGGTGCAAACTTACACCACTCATCAGCAGCCATGCTGTGATGGCAACCCATGTACAAAATAAAGGAAGATTGGCACAGGTGTTAGCTCGGGACGAATCTTCCTCAGCAAAAAAAAAAAAAAATTATTTTGCTTAAGTGGAATATTAAATAACATAATGCATAATGCATCACAGCAGCATAGATTCTGCAGCTCTAGACAGTTGTGTTACTTGATAGTACCACCTCTCATTCTCCAAAGAAAGCAAGAAGAGGTCTACACACCCTATGACATAAAAGCAATATGATGGCCACTCATCACAGGAAATGTGGAGGCATCAGCTGAGGAGCTGTGGCATCAACACCTACTAAAGTATGTCTAAATGAAAGGAATTCAATTCCATATTTTTTGCATTTTAATGAAAACTAGAAAACATCTTTTGATGTTTAGCTACTTACATTTGATTTTTCTTGCATCAGCTCTAACAAGATCTTGAAACATGAATTCATCATGAAAGAAATCTTTCTTACAAATGAGAAATAATGAAAAGAGCTCTGAACTTAGAGCAGAAGCCTATGGTCCCACTGGTAAATTCTTCACTCAAAAGCACCCAAAGAACACCACCTTATCTTCTTCAAGCTTCTATGTTTTTTTATTATGGAAAATAACTGTATTAATCTACATTCATTCTCCATTTTCAGTGTACTTGTCAAAAGCAACAGTATATTGTTATGGTTTTGAGGGCAGGCTTTGTGTTTCTATCCAGGCTCTACTATTTGTCAAGTTAGATAACCTCACAGTGTCTCATTTTCCTTACCTATAAAGTGGGCTACCTCATGGGTTTGTGGGAATTAAATCCTTCATAACAGCACTCAGAATATAGTATGAGACCAGTGGATATTATTTACTATTTCACTAACATCTATTAAATGAAGTCATGTACATAACAGTACTTAGAATTATAAAGTGCTATTCAAAGTGCAAGCCATTATTACTTTTATTAAGTGACATTTTTATTATTTCTTGAATTCAAATGGCATCAATATGAAACTCAGCCTTTTATACAGCCTAATGTCTGTGGCTAATTGTGACAGTTGTCAGTATTAAAAGAAACATATCTGATTGCTCCTTATATGGCAGATATGAACAGTGAGGACTGGTTTTGCCAAATATTTTCATTTTCTACTCTAGAACCACTCTCCATCTTCTCCATCCTGTTCTGGGCCTCTGAGGCTTACCAACATGGATCATATCAACAAGACAACCATGCCTTCTCGCTTCCAGTTGAGTTCAGCCAATGAGGAGCCCTAGAATGATCAGAGGAAGGAGAGGAACATAAGTCCTTTAGTTATTTCCATTCTCTCTTGTCTCTAGGCTAGTATCATCACCTCACAGACCACATATTTCACTGATTCTTTCCTTGAGTGATCGCCTCATGCTGGCTGTTTCTCTACCAAAGCCTCTGCTCCACTCAAGGCAGCCTGCTCGATGTGATTCTATCTCCATCTCTTTGCCCCTTCGGCCCTAGGAGTGGTAGCAGCTCCACTGCTGCCAGTCCAGTTTCCTGCACTGTTGTGGCTCTCTAATACCCTACTCACACCTCTGCCATAAGATCTATTATAAATAAGCCTTTTTTGAATGACCCTAATTAAATTTCTTACTGGTTGTACTTTGACTAATATAGGGATCTTAAATTATTCTTAATTTTATTCTATCAGATCTTTCATTTCAGACAACATATAAGCTATGACACCACAGAGCCCAAGCATCCTTACTGTGACATGGCTCTGAAAGAGTCAATTCTGGAGCAGTGAGGTGCTTTACTATCCATTTCACAGGGCAGTGCTTGGCAGAAGTCCTGAGCAGAGGCTGAAACACTTTGTAGTAAGAAGGCCAAGAAGTTGACTGTGTTAATAAGTTCTGTCCTAGCCCAGAAGACTTCTTGAGATTCTAGAGGGGAGGGATAATACTCGAAAAGTGGAGCTGTCACTCTGCATGTAGGAGTATAAATTGACTCACTTATAGTTGGGCACACAGGTTAACATGACATCTTTTATACCTATAAAATGGTGATGTCTAAGTACATTCAAGTTACTCAAAATCCAGAAATGAATATATAGAAATGACTCTGGAATTATATGTAAAAGTGAGAAAATAAGACTTGGGAAATTGCACAAACAAAAAAACACAGAAGCATGAATGGATATGGCATTTGTGAGAGTCTGCAAACAAAGATCAGCCTGATCAGAGAGCACTTGGGATGTTTAGAATGAGAGGAAATAATGTTCAGTAAGTACAGTAGGACCAACTGATGCAAGTTCTTGAATGAATGTTGAAGAGTTTAGCACTGGTCAAAAAGGCAAGATATATTATTATATCTATGTAAGTACTCTGTGGAAAATTTTCAAAGTATCTGGGACATATTGTTCTAGCAGCTTTTAACAAGAAAAATATAAAAGGTAACAAATGTTGTATGTTGGACCACAGCCTATGGTGGTGGCACTAATACTGACCAGGAAGGAAAAAACATCCAACAGATATTTCGAAAATGATTGATTACACCCAGATCTTGGTTTCTAAAGAAATTAGTCACCTTGAAGAAATAGCTAATTCCAGAACTGAAGCAAAAAATATATAAGATAAGCCGGAGCATTATGGTGGCAGGAAGTAAGACAATAATAAAACAAACAAACAATCAAACAAACGAAAACAGTAACCAAAAACCCTCACAACGATGGGACGTGTTGAGGGACACAGGAAACAACTGAGAGATCCTAATGGCCAAAGCTAGAGTAACTTGAGCAAGAAAATAAAGTAGCATTGGATTATTACCAAAATATAAAATAAATACCTAGGAGTCCACACTAATATAAGTAAATGATTAAACAAAGAAGCAAACGGGGAAGAGTAGGAAAATCTCATGTGCAGGAAAATTCCAAATAATTTACGTACATAATCCTCTGTCTTTAGGTATGGGCTGCTCACAGTGGCTTCTTTCCAAAAACTACAGTATGGGCAGGGAGAAAGAGTAACTTTACGACTGAAAAACCTGACACGTGATCAAGGTCAACATCAACAGTGAGAAGTCATGCTATTGCATGTGTTCTTGATGTGGTTAAAACAACACTTTACTTCTGTGGTCTTTTTCCCGGTATAGTCATGAGAAAAACATCAGACGATTCCAAATTGAGAGAAATTGTACAAAATATCTGACCAGTGCTCCTCAAAACTGCCAAGGTCGTCAAAAACAAGGAAAATCTGAGAAACTGTCAAAACCAAGAAGAGCCTTAGGAGAAATGATCACAAAATGTAACATAGTATCCTGGAAGTGATCCATGGGACACAAAAAAGAGCTCAGAGAAATTAAAGAAATCTTAATAAAGTATGGACTTTATTTAACAATAATTTACCAGTAATAGTTCACTCATTGTAACAAGTGTACTATACCAATGTAGGATGTTAATACTAGGGGAAACTGGATGTGTAGTACATGGGAACTCTTTGTACTATCTTCACAATTTTTTATGTAAATCCAAACCTCATGTAAAGTAAAAATTTCATTTTTTTCAAAAAAGCTATATATGAATATAGGTAAAATATCTTATGTATTAGAAACACTTATAAATGAAAAGGAGACAAAAACTTGTCCATGTTCACAATCTATCTATCCTCAGTATGGATTTATAGTGCAGTAACTTCATTTCTAGTACTCATGTACATTATATTAATGTTTTTAAAAGAATGAATAAAAGCATTGAGTAGTCAGTCAAAAACAAATTAATTAGGTGAAATAGTGATTCTTGGCTGGGACATTTTGAAATTCAGGGAAGGTGTGAAGTGAGGAAAAGTCTTTCTCCACGTGTAGGTGTGTAAAATCTATTAACATTTTATGTATGTTTGTGTGTATGCCTTTTAAGAAGCATATTAAATTTTATGGAATAATTTTACAGTAATTGAAAAGTTTATGGTTTTTTAATTCAAAGTACATAAATAGAAGTCAAAATTATCTTGGATGATGAGAGCTAGGCCATAGATAGATTTTATTTTGCATGTATTAGTTATTTTCAATTTGAGGAGAGAATGTTTCATAAAAAGGGGCAAAGGAGAAAGGTTGAGAATCATTGAGCTATAGAGAATGCAAGCCAATTATAAATGCAATTTTAAGTTCTATGTTAGAGAGAATAGTGATGACATTGAAACACCCAGAAAACTAGAACTGAGATTATTTCAGGAAAGGTAAAGCTAGCAAAATTATTAGAAAGTTTGTTTCAAAAAGAAATGGGGAATATATTTTGAGAACCAATAATATACTGGAAATAGAAAACTAAAGATGAGTGTTGTAGATCTGTGAGTCATCAGCCTAAACACAATAATTAATTCTCCTTCAGAGAAAAGACAGAGGAAGGGCAAAGGGCAGAGTAGTCATAAGAAGAAAAGTTGCAATTATCAAGCAATGAGATCAGCTACACAGGTCTCATGTCAAAGTGAGAGTTATCTGAGAATTACTTAATAGGATGCAATTGAAGTGAAAGAAAACGAGGGTTTTAAAAAGAGATTGAGGGGCTGGCCCCATGGCAGAGTGGTTAAGTTTGTGCGCTCTGCTGCAGGTGGCGCAGGGTTTCGTTGGTTCAAATCCTGGGCGCGGACATGGCACTGCTCATCAAACCAGGCTGAGGCAGCGTCCCACATGCCACAACTAGAAGGACCCACAACGAAGAATATACAACTATGTACCGGGGGGCTTTGGGGAGAAAAAGGAAAAAATAAAATCTTTAAAAAGAGATTGAACAAAATAGTCAAAAGAAGCAGAGGACAAGAAGGATGGCTTGGGTAAGAAAAGACTGTTGCATCAAGCAGTTGGAAACCTAAGAAGAAGCTAGGTTATAACCTCTCTTAGTTCAAAGACTTTGTCTTGTTCATTGCTGTATGTAGCCTCTGGCACAGTGCCTATCACACAGTAGGTGCTCATTAAATATTTGAGACAGTGAACAGTTATAGTGGAGCACATGAGAACAAAAGTAGACTGCAGAGAGTTTAGAAGAAAGGTGTTGAGGAAACAGACAACAAAGTAAGCAGTGCTGTAGACGAGAAAGAATGGAGAGTCATGTGAAGTGAAAGAGGAGAAAGAGCAGAGAGATAAAGAAGAGAAAGGAGGCAAAGGAAAAATAGGGCAAGATAAAGAATAGCGATGCGAAGAAAGAAGAGAAAAAACTGATGTTATTGTTGAGGTTTTTACTGTTGCTGCTTCAGAATAGTTAGTGACGACCGGGCTTGCCCGTTGACTCCTGGCTACGTGCAGCGACTTGTGCTGTTGGAATGCTTCCTCAGAGTGATCCACGCCCGTGGGTACTCATATCGAAACTACCTCAGAGTTCTAACACTGTTTGTTACAAAAGGAAAAGAATAGGAGAAATATTAATGATTAATTATTCTTAATTATCTCCAAATAGTAATAATACCTGTAACATAAGTTTGATTTCTGGGCTCCCTAGCTCTCAAAGGATGTCCAGAAAATGTCCCATTTTCCCTTGAAACTGTAAAACAAATACAGCAAAGACCCTGTTCCGTATCCCCTCATCCCACATCCAATCCATCATGTTCCCACTCACATTCTGAAGACACTGAATTCTGTTCAAATAAAGTGGATATTGATGGAGAAGACGTCTATTTCTGGCTCCTTAGATATACTGAGCAAGCTTCTGTAATGTGTCCAATGTTTTAAGACTATTTCAATAGCCTTAAATGATAGTAGAGATTATAGCTTGTACTTATTTACTCTATGAAAGAAAAAGAGAAAGAGAATTATTAGATGAGATTAGAGAGATGACCAAGGTCCAAGGTGCATGGAGGTGGGAGGGGAGGGCATGAGACCCTGGTAATAGACTCGAATTATTAAATGTCAAAATTGCACAGGCCTAGTTCTTTCCTCTGCTCCTAAATGTTTTGACAAAGTGCATCTTTAACACATTTCAGCAATCTTAACAAGGGAAATAAAATCTGATTTGTCACTGGAAATTCTGCTGTATTTTAAGAAGATATTATGTTTACTCAATAATTCATCTGACTAAGACCCTTTTCCAATTTTGTTTCTCCTTCCTTCTTTGAGTGCTTTTATTTATGATCTTTTATTAATGGCATGGTACTTTAACATCAATAACCATTAAGTGTTAGGAAAATGTGAATATTTATTCAAAGTGATTTCCAAAAGGTTCCAAGTATTTTGCCATTAGGGTTTAAGACTTTGAATACTTAAAACTGAGTTACTTTAGGCTATGTTGAGGAAAAGATTTCCTGAGGTGAAAAAAATTGCAAAAGAGATGTAAATAGAAGCAATAAACTTCTTAAAAGAAATAGAATCACGTTTACAAACAACAATGGTTATGTTCTAACAAAATGATTCTGTTCACCCAGGTCTAAAAAGACAACACTCTCCTTCAAAAGATCATTACTTCGCAGGATATTTAAAGCAAGGACGTGAGTATGTTACAATACAAATAATAAATTATAAAGTCAGGAATTAGTGTGTGGGTGTACTGTTGTCATTTATATCCTATAACACAGAACAGAACTTTTAATAAATTAACTGTCAGCTCAGAATTCCTTCTAGTTATTTGTCCTATAAGGTTTATTATGTGGTTGCCTTCTTTTTGGGATTGTTAGAGCAAGAGACAGTTAAAAAACACATAATCCAGGGTGTACGTCCTTCTAAACTGCTACTTTCATGTTAAGACACTTGAAATTTTAAGGTTATTTTGTATTCTTTCCCATTATAAGGCTATAATTTACTAGGATCCACTTTATGCTAAATACACTAGCTATACTTGGGCTATATGCATTGGGATAGTTTAACATGCATAAGGTTTCCTAGTAAAAGCCTGTCACTTCTTCCTCGTTGAAATCACATTGGAAGAAGCCAAGAAAGTCCCATTTCGTATGGAATACTTTTGAATAGTAAACATTGCTCCAATGAGATTTCTGCGCGTTAAAAAATTGATTCCAGTTGCAAAAGTACTTTCCTCAAACTCAGAGAGAGAGAGAAGTACCAAGAGACTGTGACTCATTATTCTGTGGTGACTTCCTATTGCAAACCTTAAAAACATTACATTCATCTGGTTTTTTAATGATCTCCCGCTAGTCCTCACTACAGATCTCTCTGGAATGCTCTACCTTTAAAGTCTGCCTTTTCATAATATGTTAATTTTTCTACTTCTTTAGTTTTTGTATTCCTATTAGTTTTAAGATATTTGCACTTTTTTTGCTGTATTATACTCATCCCTTCATTGTTTCTGGGTCTTAACGTTAATTTATACTATATTGGAAGTTTAGGACTGCTCATTTAGGGGCTATTTTTATTTATGTACTTAAAGCAATTCTTTACATTTGATAAATTGATTTTGTAGTAAGAGAATATTTATTGGCAAGTACTTTATGACTATCTCATCTTGAAATCCCTTTTCCTAATGCATACAGTGCATGAGTTGACATGACTTTTCTTAACAGGTTTGAAAAATGAATCATGAACAATATTTCAGAAATAACACTGCTAGTAACTTCCACAACTAAAGGAAGGAAAACAAAGAATTCAGGGACAGCTGAAAATACACAGGGTAAAAAGAAATGCTACACAGTCAAGTCAATGAGGTGCTTTTTATGTTTACCAGAATTAGAAGAAATATAGACAAGAACAAAACTTTCGTTTTCTTATATCTGCTGAAAAAAATGCCTGGGCTTTCCATTTTTTCGGTGATGCATCATTTGATGTGCCATGAAGTCAAGGAAACAATAAAGAGCAATACAAAGCAGCGGTAAGGAAAAATACCCGGTCTAGTTTTCTGCCTTGGAGAGAATGACAAAAGATAATAGAGGCAAAGGTTGCATTTGTCACTTTCCTGACATACAGGACATTGTCACTTTCCTATGGGCTGTATTTTTGCATGCATTAAGGACAACTAGGTGATAATCTAGTTGTTTGGAAGTTTTGACTAAGATTGCTTTAGCAGGATACTTTCTGATAAAACAAGAGACTGTCCTGAGAGATCCAGACATCTAAATAGGGCTGCAGAGGAGATACTGTATCAAGCAGGAGACAAATTTGGTTCAGTTTGATCTGATGTAGAGTTTCTCAGGAGTATGCTAATAAGGAAATTTTTGTCAGAAAGCATTTGTTCTCATAAAAGCTATTGTCAGGACAGCTGTTAACAGCATTAGCAACACTAATAAAATTAAGATGCTCTCGTCCTTATGTTTAAAAGCTGAAAAATCTGTCTACCTGAGCTAGATCACAAGTATACAAAATAAATGCAGTAAGCTACTCTTGTGCAATAAGCAAAAATGATATGATGCAAATCATTTTCAGAGGCTTTACTGCTAAGTACCTATTAGAGCTAGAGATAGGGCATTAAGAAGCAATGGACTGTGTTGTACTGGCCCATTTATACTGTATACACACTGTGTCCCCATCCTTGGTATCAGGAGTAATCCACCAGAATGCATCCAGCTAGAATTGTCACATAAAGGAGTGGACTGTTTGAAGGGGTTATGGATCATGAACGGAGCTGGTCATAAGAGCCATAAATACAAGCTTGAAACCAGAAATCAAAGCACAGCAGAGTGTTCTCCCCATCCTTCCCTACTTTATTCCTAAAAACTATTAAAGCACTTCAAGTAGTATAGAAAGCCACCCCCTGGGAGAGACTATCCCATGAGATTTCCCCCACCTACTCTAGCTTCCCTGACTCACAAGGAATCAGTTTTATGGGATTCTGGCAGAGGAGGCCAGGTGGGTCAGAGTAAACTGCATCATGGTGGCCAATGCTTTCAATGTCCCTTCTTTTTTTTATCTTAATTTTTTTACAGACTTATTCAGGCATAATTGATAGACAATAAATTGTATATATTCAAATTGTACAGTTCTATGAGTTTGACATATGCATCCATGATAACACACATCACTCCAAAAAGTTTCCTTGGGCCCCTTCGTAATAACCCTTTTCCTACAACCTCTCCCCATCTCCTAGTCTCCCGTCACCTGGTAAATACTGACTTGCTATTTGTCGCTAGATTAATTTGCCTTTTCTAAAATTTTATATGAATTTAATGTATATGAATGAATCAAGCAATATGCTCACTTCTTTGGCTTCTTTTACTTGCCATAATTATTTTTCATGTATCAATGGTAGAGTGTATATCTATAGTTTACTCGGCATAAGTTTGCTCAACGTAATTATTCTGAGTGTATCAAGAGTTTATCGCCATCTGTTGCTAAATTTGGGCCTCAAAGCCCAAACAAGGCTGGTGCTCAATCAGAGGCTTTCACTTCAATTAAAGGTGATTTGTGTAACAACTTTTGATGCTTTCTTACTTCCATCACACAGTGATAAGTAATCTCAATAAAATCTTCTTCCTTGCTACCTGCTAGACATTCTATCATTTGCTGGCTCAGGTGCAAGTGTATGCTTTCCTGTGGAATGATCATCTCATAGCTGAGAAGAAAGATTGCAAAATCCCAGTAGACTAAATCTAAAGCGAATTTACCCCGAAGCAGTGTAGTGTATTGCTAACTGCACAGATCCTTGGTTATACACTGCCTGTGTCCAAAAGCCTTCTCCACTACTTACTAGTCATGTGACCACACAAAATACGCCCCATACTGTACCTCACCTCCTCATCTATAAAATAGGGCTGATAGTAGTACCTAAATAACACATTTTTCTCAAGACAAAATGAGTCAATATATTTAAAGCAGTTAGAACTGTGCCTGATACATAGTTAGCGCTAGGCAAGTGTGAGCTGTTGTTGGAGGTCGTAGTTGTGATGCTATTGATGGCATTTTTTCACAGGTGACATACTCCTGATCGGCATCAATGTTAATGAAGTAGAAAAGGCTTTTCATCCTTCCTTTGTAATTTCTTGTTCCTATTTGGAACAAGACCAAAGGTAATGAGATGAAGGAAAACTCTGACAACAAATTCCCATTAGATAACTTACTGGTTCTTCTCTATGTATCTATTTAAATATTGAATATTGACATCTACAGCACCATAGCGCATCCTATGGTGGACTCACTTTTCTCTGACAGCTGTAAGTCAGCCCACCACAACTGCTCCCTGTCTAGGATTAGGAATTCTGGTGCGGGTACCAACTTGCTGCCACACCCAGTGAAGGAGATGGTATCCGAGATAGCCAAAGGGAGCCCTTTCAGTGAGGGGCTCTGTGCTTCCAACCTTGCATCATGGATCTTAAACAAAATTAAAATAAAAATCCAAGTTGTTGGCCATATTCAGAAAGTCTACCTTCATTTGGAATATATTGTTAAGAGTCTGTAATCAGTCCTACTCCTTAAAATAATATCAGAAAAGTGAGATGCTAGATTTCCAGGCAATTTACCACATTTGAAATGGGACCCCAGATACTGGCTGGGATAGAACACCAAGATCTTGCTCTGGGAAAAGAAAGCTGGCAAGAACAAGGAGAATTATCAGGGTCCAATCAAGTAGAACCCAGTTCCATGGGTACCGTAGGAAATCTGTAAGAAACCATGCAGCAGTCCCTAGCTCAGCAAAACTTGGAGAAAACTCCCGTGGAGCAGCATTAGGAAAAAGAACTGTGTTTCAAAGGCAGATTCGTTTCTATACTTTAGCATACAGAGATCTATATGACTCTGGGTACCACCTTTCACCAGTTTGTCCATTTCACAGCATTCAACGAACCCAAATGCAAAAAAATATTTCTAAGCTTCATAAGCATTACAAGAAACTTTTAAAAAGTGAGAGTTCCTTCCATCAAGATCCTTACTGTTAATTTGCATATAAACATCATAGATTGCAAATTTCTCATTAAGAATATAAGAGAAAAAAGAGAATTATGAAAATGAGCAATTATATTTGTTTTCCAGCTGTTATTTAATTTAAAAATATTTCATTATAATTAGCAACAATTGGAGTGAAGTAAATCAACTATAATACAGAGTTTCTTTAATTGGAGTAAAAGTTCCTTTATTAAGAAAAGTTAATTCAAAATTAAATAAGGCGAGCTAGCTTAAAATCTCTTCATTTCTTAGCATAGAATGAAAATATTATTTCAGCCATCTGGCCTTCTTTCGTGTAAAACTCATTAGCATGCAATAGTTTAATTTGGTCCTAAACAGAAATTTAGGAATGCATATTGTTGTAGATTCTACTTTTTGTAAACCTTACGAATGGTTCAGGTATTTTCACAGGCAGCATTAGTTTGCATCATTCAAACTAGCTACATCACTGGCTAATGCCCATTATAGTGCAATATGTAAAATTAGGACAAAATATTTTAACTGTGGCAAGTCTGCTAGAGTTAGCAATTGAGGGTCAGATTCTGTAAAAGTAATTTGCCTATTCAGCTTAAACTTTATATAATTTGTAAGAGTATACTACTAAAAAGACTGGTGCATTTCAGAGGATGGCACTTAGTCTCCTCAAATGCCTCAAAAGTTTTAGAGTACATTTATTCTTCCAAAATCAGAAAGTTTAAAGTTTGCACTCTGGAGTTTGTGAACAATATGTCGAGTACATTTGTTAAATATGTCCTATTGTAGAAAGTTAAACATTTTGGAATGCAAAAGGATAACTCTCGTTTAAAAGGGGGGCGGGGCTTACTGAGACAAAAGTATAACATAACAGAGCACATTATATTTTCGACAAAGCTCCTTGAGAGTCTAGAATATGCTCTCACTCATCGGTAAGATTAAACATAACTTTACACAAGGAGAAAAAATTACTTAAGTGCTATTTAGGGAAACTACACAGGGTGCTGTGCATTTATCCGGAATCAGTACGATTTTTCTTTCATGCCTACGACATCGGTCATTAATCTTTGCAAGTGGCCAGGTGGAAATCTAAGATGTCATCCATGCATAGCATTATATTCACAGACTACTAGAAGCACATTTTAAAGTTCAGCTTACTGAATCATTGAGCAACTCACTTTCTCTAAAAGAAGTTTACTTTGATCCATATCTGTCAGACTGGCAATGATCAGAGATCTTTACTGAATTACTTTTAGCACCGTCATCATTTTTCAAAGCAAGAAAGCATACACACATATTTTGATTGCAGTTGAAAATTCCTTGAAGGGCATTAAATTTGCACAGAAATGGCATCTTAAGTGTAATCAGAGCTTTAGTAAATCAAGATTCAACTTCTTCCTTGTGGATCAATCCCACTTATTAATTTAGGTGTTCAGCTGGCACTGCTCAGTAACCACTAGGAAGGTCTCAAAGAATTACATCAATTTAATGACAGCTGAATACTGCCAAACGTGTCCCACTTCAGCTTAGAGGCAAAGGTGATTGCAGAAGAGTTACCTTAGGCACACGTGATTGATACATGTCCAAATTATTATGAAAAATCAACAGAAGATATTCAGAAGACCTAGATGTAAACGCGATTCCACCTCTCACCGGCTGTGTGACCTTGGGCTGGGAACATACCTCACACAATATAATGTTATTCACCTGGAAAATAAAATAATAATATGGCTTACTCTACCTAACACACCAATCCCTATAAAGTTCAAATGAAATTATGCATATGAATGCGACATTCCGATTTTAAATGCTATGCAAGGGAAGACTTGATTATCTACTGCTACCTTTTTGCCTCTTCACCTTTCACGTGTCACCTTCCTATGGCATTTCAGGATGAGATGGTCTGTTTCACACCCATTCCTAAACTAATTCGCACACCTGCTCCTGACTCCGAAGTGTGACGGTCGGTCTTGGGTTCCACTTCGTGCCTGGTCTTGCCCTGGAATTCTGTAAGGTGATACTCCCACCAACGTGGGCCCAGTGGAGGCTGCTGCGCCTCTCTCCACGTCGCTGCCTCTAGTTTTTCACATAACTAATGCAAGGCTGTTGTGTCAGCAGATAAAGAAAGCTTACGCATCACGGAGGAGGGAGTGCAACACACCGCAGCGGAGGGAATGAGATGAATTTTAAAACTGTGCCAGGTACCTTAGTTCTTACAACTTATCACAGAAAGACTCACTCAAAATTCCTTCAGGCCAGGCGTTCATACATTTATTGTCACGGCCCTCTCTCCTTTTTTCTTCTCTTCTTCTAACCTACAAGTTTCAAATTCCTATTCGCCTCCTTGCCACCTACCCCAGAGTCGGCTCTAAGCCTCTCTTTGCATAACCCCTTCCAAAATAATGATAACTATTAAGGCAAAAGGGAGTCACTCTGTTCCATCTCTGTGCCCTTACTAATACCTCAAATTTTTGAATTATTTTTTAACCAGGAATGGGTGTGGATGTGTGTTTGGTTTTGTTGTTTTATAATTATTAAAGTTTGAGGATCCTCAAACACACAAAAGGTGAGAAACTAATCATAAGTATTATAAATATTGATGAAAAATACTAAAAATACTTTCTAAACAAAAATCAATATCACGTTAAAAAATAAAATCATGAATATTCAGAGTTTATTCCCAGACTGCAAGGATGAGTCGATATTAAGAAAGGCAAACATATTATTCTGCTTGTTAATAGAGCTAACACAAAAATTACTGACTATTTTCACAGATGCTGAAAAGGTATTTGACAAAACTGAAAACCCATTCTACATAGAAATCATTCAGTGATACAGCAAAAACTGAGAACCTTAAAATTATTTATATATTTACATATAATTTTATATATAATTGTAATTATATATATTATATATGTATAGATAACATACTAGAGGTATTTCCATCAAAAATAGGAAAAAATATAAAAAATTCTCACTATTACTTATACTTTTTAACATTATACTGTAGGTATGAGTCAATATAGTTAGAAATAAAAAATTAAGTAGAAATTTCTAGTTTCAGGAGATGACTATAATCTGGCAAAAGCAAGAATGTATCAAAAAATTATTACCAAAAAACAATACAGTAAGGAAAGTTTAAAACAAGAAGACACAAAGGGAGAAAAGACTGTTTATTGTAGCAACCAAAAGCATAAAATATCTAGGAAAAAACAATATGTAAATCATATATGAGGAAATTTTTTAAACATTACTAAAACTTCAAAAGAACACTTGAACAAATGGAAACCATACAATTTTGTTAGACAGGAAGCCAATACCATATCATTACTGCCAAGTTAATTTATCAATTTAACTCAAAATTAATAAAATTACTAATATACATCTTATTTTTATAGAGATAGGAAAGTTCATTCTAAACTTTACAGGGAAAAATTAAAAAGTGAAATTAGTCAGTAAATTAAAAAATGTAATAATGATGACAGGAACCAGCCACATCAGATATTAAACATATTATTAAGTCTCAAAACTTTAAAAGGTAAAATACTGGCATGTCACTATACTTACTGACAAATGGAGGAGAATTTAAAAATCCAGAAATAGGCCCAAATATATACATGAGAATTTAACAAATGATGAAGAGGGAATTTCTGATCAGTTGGATAAAGATGGTGTGGGGGATGGGAATTGGCCGCCCCAAGATACATCTCTTTGGCATGAGGATTATTTTAGGCTGGTTACTTTTAAAAACTGCAGACAGGAAGGAGGCTCTGAGGAGTAGAATTGACTTACCCTTTGTTAAGAGACATTTACACTGTAAAGGAAATCTCCATCTGTAAAGGTGTCTCCTTCTCTGTACCAGGAAGAATTGGGGCAGATGACCTTATCTCTAGAACTCTTAATCAATGCCAAAGGCAAGGACTTAAATCTGCATTTGTTTACTGTACTTGTGTGGTAATCTCCCATGATCGACTCCCCCTCCACCCCCAAAATCCTCCTTTGTCATTAGCTGAAGATGATATTTAAGGTGGGGGCTTCAGCCATTTTGGTGAGTTGCCCATGTTGCCTGAGCCTCTTCCATGTATACATGTTATAAAGCTTTGTTTAATTTTCTCCTGTTATTCTGTCTCATGTGAATTTAATTTGTTCTCCGGCCAGAAGAACCCAGAGAGGGTAAAGGAAATGTCTTCCTCGCCTACCATGGACTAGTCAATAATAAGAGTTAGGATACTGAGGAGCCATCTGGTGAAGAAGTTAGTTTTATAGTTCTCAACTTACATGAAGAAAAAGTCCAAATAGAACAAAGACTTAAATACAAAAATTAAATTTGTAAGAATACAGGGGGCTGGCTGACAGTGTGAGGAGCCCTACAGATCCATTCCCCAGCGACACTGGTAAAAATTATTTTTTTTTAAAAAAACCACCATCGTTTAAAGTCTCTGGGAGTGATCCTAAGGACGTACAGCAAATGTCAAAATATTTATTCCAGAAAATCAATTAAAACATGGTCACCACCACGGCTGCATGCCTGAGGAGCAACACCAGAGGCTTGACATTGCAGGGGCAAGTCAACCTGACTCCAATCAGCCAGTCAGTCACTGAACAAGGAAGCCAGCAAAGAACAATAATGAGCCTGGAGGAGAGGGTCCAGTTTCCGAAAGATAATTATTAAACACGCAAAGAAACAGGAAAGTATGACGCATTGGCTGGAAAGAAAAGAAGTAAAAGACACTCAGGCAACAGAAAATGCCTGGGAGAGTGATCAGATGTTGGAATTAACAGACAAAAACTTCAAAGGAGCCATTATAAATGTGGTCAAAGACTAAAGGAAACAATGATTAAAGAACTAAAGAAGTAAAGAAAGGTATAATAGTGCATCAGATAGTGAATATCGACAAAGAGATGGAAATTCATGATGAAAGACTGGGTGCTTCCCCTTAAGATCAGGCGCAAGACAAGCGTGTTTGCTCTCCTCAACTCTGCTTGACCCTGCCCTGGAGTTTCTGGCCAGAGCAATTAGGCAAGACAAAGGCATCCAGGCAGGAAAGGATGCAGTAAAGCTACAGCTACTTGCAAACAATGTGTTACTATGTGAAGAAAGGCTGGGACCAGTGATGTATGACAACCCCTGACTTCAGGGAAAACCTCCACTGTTTTCTCACCCACCCTGCTTCCTGATACCCAGCTCTTCCTAGGCCTTATTCACCTCTCTCCATAAACCAGTAACCCTTTTCTGCCTGATCTTTGAGATGCTTGCCTCTCTTTTGGTTGAATCATTCTCCCTTTTGTAATATCTCTCTCCCCTTACTACAGTAATCATTTTGAATAAAGTCTCTCCTTACCTAAGTTGAGATTTCTTTTGATGCCTTGCAATTACTTTTAAGGAAATCTATCTGTTATACCTTACAGGTTTTTTCATTGCAGAATTGTTTATGAGAGCCAAATGTTAGGAACAAATGGCCATCGATAGGACACAATAAAATAATAGTATGCTAACACAATGAAATACCATGGAGCTACAAAAAAGAATGAGAAATCTACGTCCAGTTAGAGAAAGATCTTTAAAATGCATATGAAAGAAGAACACAAGGAACAGAGCTGTGTATGTGGTATGCAACCTTTTGTGTAAAAAAATGAGAGTGCTAATAATACATATTTTTAGTTGCTTATAGTTGCAGAAAAGAAACTAATAAATAACACTTTAGGAGTAAGGCACAGGGTAAATGGGAACAGTATGTATCTTTTTTATGTTGTCCTGATTTTTGAACAATGTGAATGTATCACTTATATAAACACACACACACACACGTACACACACTGTAAGAAACCAGGCAGGGTAGCTCCCTGCGAGCAGTGGGTATCATCTGGAGATAAGCACCTCACCACTGTGGAGCGTTGCTTGCCAGGACTCCGTTGTTGCCAGTGCTTGTGAGGAGAAGTATCAGGTAGGGCTACACAGGTCTGTTGCTTCACTGTATTTCTGTTTTTCAGGGTGGGGACCCTGCTTCTCTACTTCTTGCAGTAACATTGGAGAGAGGCCATCAGGTTTGTATGCTATGTTCTAAACCATCTCTTAGGACTCTCTTCAAACCATTCAAAAGATAGAAATGGTCACATCTGGAGTCAGGTAGGCTTAGCAACTTCTCACAGGGAACTGTTCCTACAGTATTCCATTCCCTTTTAGGCAACTTCTTCACTAAATTCACATATCCATACCCACACTGAAACGTGCCACTTCCCTCTAAAACCATGACATTCATCAAGTATGTGCCACTACTTTCTCTCAGAGTTGTCAGGGATTATGGGAGGTGGAAAGAGGCAGTAATCTGACTTTCAAAATATTAAGATTATTTTTGTGTGTGTGTCTGTGAGGAAGATTGGCCCTGAGCTAACATCTGTGCCAATATTCCTCTATTTTATGTGGGATGCTACCACAGCATGGCTTGATGAGTGGTGCTAGGTCCACAGCTGGGATCCGAACAAGCAAACCCTGGGTTGCCAAAGCGGAGCATGCAAACATAACCAATATGCCACCATGCTGGGCTCAAGATTTTTTTTAAATTTTACCAGAAGCAAAAAAAATTAAACTCATGTAACATTGAGCTTTTTTCTTTTTCTTTTCTTTTGTGATGAAGATTGGCCCCAAGCTAACATCTGTGCCAATCTTCCTCTACTTTGTATGTGGGTCGCCACCACAGCATGGCTTGATGAGTGGTGTGTAGGTCCGCACCTGGATCCAAATCTGTGAAATCCAGGCCACCGAAGCAGAGTGCTCAAACTTAACCACTACGTCACTTGGTCAGCCCCACAATGAGTTTCTTATTGATAGAAATCATATGTTCATCTTTATGTTCTCTCTACCATTTAGGATGATGCTTGGCACATAGTGTCTATGGAATGATTGATGAATAAATGAGTGGATACATGATAAATTGTGTGTCATGTTTCATAACTTTGCAGAAATATCATATTCTGTTTCCTATCAAACACTTCTACACCCAGATTCTTGTAAACTTAAGGCTCTATTATTAAAGAACACATACTTAGAATTGATCTGTGTTCCAAGTGAATTGAACTTTTAATCTCTAGATTCATGACCTAAAATCTGTTTTTGTCCTTTATGAATGTAGCTATGCCAGCTTTTCTTGTATGAATATTCACCCAGTATATCTCTTTGCAGTCTTTACTTTCAACTTCTCATTATTTTTATAGAGTAGATTGAATTGTTAGCCACAGCTATGAATTTCCCTGTGATGACCTCATAGAGATGAAGTATATATCCATGGAGATTCCCCCAGAGTTCCTGACTCGGTAGGTCTGAGGTAGAGGCCAGAGAATTTGAATTTCCAATAAGTTTCTGAGTAATACTGCTGCTGCTGGCTTGGGACTGCCATTTTAGAAGCATGTTTCATGCATGTTCCCCTCATGTCACGGGTACAAGAAGGCAAGGTCTGCTGTAAAAGTATGTTTTGTATCCCTGCTTATATCTATTGTCTCAGCATCTCTTTGGCCAAAACAATACACAGGGTGAGCCCAAAATCAAGAAGCAGGAATTCATATTTTAAGCACTCAGATGATTGCTACTGTTGCTGGTCTGGGAAACAAATTTTGTGTAGCATTTCTTTTCTGTCTCTTGCTCTCTCTTCTGAATTTTCCATCTTTTTGTCTCTGTGTGCTGAATCTAGATTTTTTTTTTTGTTTTTATCTTTCTTCCAGTTGTCTCTTCTGTTGTGTTCAATCTCTTACCACATACACCATTAAGTTTTAAAGTTGGGTTATCTTGATATTCATTTAAAGAAATTCCACTTATTTTTCAAACCTACTGTTTTGCACTTATAAGATATTACCTGCAGGTGATTTGATGTTTGATATTATATTTTTAAACAGAGTAAGCATTGTTATTGAAAAACTTATGTCAGAGGCTTGGCAATTTGTTTGGTTCAGCTAGTGTATGCTCATGATGACTTGTTTCTAAGTGCAACTAGTTAATTTTTAAAATTTAAGAGTCATTGGATTTGAAAAATTATTGGTGAGCATTCACTGGGTCTAGGATGCATGAGACCGCTTTCAGAAACAATTTACATGTGCCTCTGCTGGGTGCATAGAGTTACTACAAGTCAGGAATCCCCTCAGATAAAGTTCATGTCTTGAGATTCCTTGGTCACCCCAGACTAAGCATACTCACAGAGAAAATCCAGGCAAAGGCAGGTCCTTGGTCATAAATCCTCATTTCCCCCTTTCCAGTTTGTTCTCCTGCCCTGCTTGGAGCCATGCCGGACTTCTCTGAAGTCCCTGGGGATTCAGGATGGAGTTGGAAAAGAGTAGGAGTAAATCTAGTGTACTGTTAACCAAAGGACACAGGTCTTTGAGGCCCCCACTTTATTGGGAAAGGGAATTCTACAGGATTCTAGACTTTGCTCAAGTCCTGAGCCTTAACATCTGTGTCTCTTGCTGTGTAATCCTATCAAATCAAAGCCAAGAGAACTTTATCAGAAAGTGCCCCCAAGGCAAAAATACATTTAGTGTTTATATCTCTGCTAACAGGTTTTCATTTAAATATTTGGTCTTGGATTATTCACAGTAACCAAGACTTGGAAGCAACCTGAGTGCCTATCAACAGACGAATGGATAAAGATGTGGTATATACGTACAATGGAATACTACTTAGCCGTAAAAAGGAAGATATCTTGCCATCTGCAACAATATGGATGGACCTTGAGGGTATTAGGCTAAGCGAAATAAGTCAGAGAAAAACAATTACTGTATGAGTTCACTTATATGTGGAAGATCCACAAACAAACAAACACACAGATATGGAGAACAGATTGGTGGTTACCAGGGGGAAGGGGATGAAAGGAGGTGAAAGGGGTAAAGGGGGACATGTGTACAGTGACAGATGGCAGCTAGACTTTTGGTGGTGAACACGATGTAGTCTATATAGAAGTTGAAATATAATGACCTACACCTGAAATTTATATGTTATAAACCAATGTGACCTCAATAAAAATAAAAAATATATATTTGTCTTAGAGTTCCCTGTTGTCTTTCTGACTCCTCATTGGTTTATAAGATGCTTTTTTGAAAACTCATTTCTTCCAGCAATTTTTATTGTTTTTAGTGGGAGAGTTGATCCAAGTAACCCCATCTGCTTTTACCAAAAATTAGAACTTCCTTTGGCCTTAAAATATGTATTTTGACAAGAATGTAGATAATGTTGATGGATGCTAGGTGAAAATGTCTTCATAAGTACAAGTAATACCTTTTTCCATTCTATTTTAAATATATTCCTTTCACTTGAATGATAAGACCCCACTGTGAAGCAATTTAGGCTGACTGTTAGATGACTTTGAAATCAGCAGCCTTACTCATACGTACAGCATATGGTTTTTATTCTATTTTATAACTAATGTTTTGGTATAAGATTATGACATTTTGGGGGGTATTCACTTGAAACTACCTATAAAATTGTTTTGAGACAAAATTTTAACTTCTAGGTAGTGAAAAGGTAAATAAAAATTTAAAAATAAGAGGCTTCCTTCTCCATGTTAAAACTAAGGGAAGAGACGCTTCTCTCCCCATCCTTTTCAGAGTGCTTACTTTGGAAATTTTGTAAGTTCTTCCTCTTTCTCTTTGAAATGTATGCAAATCTGTTTAAAAGCTAAATAAGCCTCTTACCAGCTTCACAACCTAAGACTGCCTTTCTCAAGTGCCTGGGAACGATCTCTTTGAAATGTAATCTTCAAGGAAGATAGTGCCCTATCTCCCAGTTCCCATGGGAGACCTGGAGCCTAATTCAGCTGCCTCTCTCCAAATCATAAAACCATCTTCCTCTTAAAGACATGAAAAGCTTATTTTTCCTATAGATAAAGCCAATTAACTAATACAGATGGTCACACCAATTACCAAATAAATTTACAATGAGTAAATGGTGATGACAAGTCCTCTTACTTGAGGACTAGTTTCACTTAGCTTCAGAAAATGCATACAGTGGGTGGATCTGTCTGGCTAAATAAAAGTGTAAGAGTTCTTCCTAATTTTTCAATCTTTTCAGTGAATTGCTTATGATGTGGGTCACGTTTTGGTATAACACTTATTCAATAATAAAAATTGTTTTCTTTCCCTTCTACCTTTGTGGTGAAATCTTCTGGGTTGGGAGGGTGTTTGTTTTTAATCATATTTCCCAAATCATACCAAACTATATCTAAGTGAACTGCTATTAAGTATATAATAAAACAAATAGTGAGAAATAGATAAGCTAGAACATATAAAAGATAATTTTTATTGACAGCCAGCTAGAGTATGTGTAAGTATAGATGGAACTAAACATTTCTAATGTAGCTAGAAATGTTATTTCTTAATATTTATTAAAGATAAACATTTGTAATATTTAGATAGATATAACATCACCAATAAATGCCTATACTTTACATTTTTTAGAATATAGTCATTCATAATGATATTTTAGTTTTGAAAACTTATAAAAGACTTCAACACATAAAATCATTGAAATCTTGTATATTAAAAGTGGAGTACTGCTGTTATGATTACATATGCACATTCCATAATTAATAGATTGATTTTCATATCCATCCAAGCTTCTGAGCCCCTATTTCCAAAATCCTAATTCAGATTCACATCATGCTATTTCTTATTCACTACAAGAGCTACCCAGCCTACAAATATAACAAAACTAAATCTGAGTATTTTCATAAACTATGTGAGTAGGCTTCAACTATTCTTATTTGATTACTTAATATTACTGGGCTTTATTCTCAACCTTTTATACTAGCCAACTCCCTACTACCCCCGTGCCCCACATTATACATCTTGTTTTAATTGTGTGTGTATATTTACGTATGCGTGTGTGTCAACAAATCTTAATTGATTAGCCACGTTCTATGGACATTTCTTCAAATATAATGGTCTAAGCCCTTCCAAAAATTTGAAGAAATTTCCAGTTCTCCCATTTAGGCTTAACATTTTCTACTGGCTCACCTTACATCTCCATATTTATATCCTCCCAGCACTCCAATCAAATTAGGCTCGAGTTCTTGTCATCATTCATGAGAGCAATAACTATTTTTACTTGGTATGTTTAACACTTCACTCTGTGCATCTGGAATGGCCAGCACTCTTTCCTTCTTGGTATCTAAATAAAACCATCTTTCATGACCTCACTTGAGTTTCACCTGCTCCATCTTCCCTGAAGATGCTCATGAATGTAGACCTCCCTTCTCTACTATCTCTGCCATGCTGAACAGGACCATACATTTGAAACTTTGTATTCAACAAAATCCCTAATATATGTGCTACCATTTTCTTGTATGCATATTACCTTTCCAAGACTTAGATGAGCCTTATTATTTATCAACTATTAATATAGCATATAATTTTTTAAACATTTTATTGTTAGGATTTTTCAAATTCTGTTTTCCTGTCTTGCCCTTGGAAGCTTCTGCTTACTCTACTTCATTACTTTGGTGCTTAATGTGACTATTCTATAAAAGATTTTCAGTATTCCTGCCTACATAAAAGCTTTTTTAAAAATTTTTCTGGAGTTCTAATCATTTGATGATAATTCTGCATCTTAGAATTCCAGCTCTATGCCTTTCAGTTATCAGTAATGAACAGTAAGGAATATTAAACATATCAATATGAGGAAGTCCCAAATGTCTTAGAGAAGTCATTAAAATAAAGTATGAGATGCATTTTTAAAATGGAAAGTCTAATATCTACAATTGTTGAAAAGATTCAATAAACAGATGGATTTCTAGAGATGCGAATCATATAAGATAGTTTCTAATTTGAACATATGATAATTATAATTAATGGCATGTTTTGAATAAGTAATGAAAACTTCAAAGTTTTCTTAAACTTTATTGACTATTTATCACAATCACTGTATACAACGTATTATTTAGATTGCTATACAAGTGATTAAAGAAAAACAAGAATATTGGATTTGCACACCTGCCTCTGCTACTAGTCATCTTGGACAAGTCATTTAACTTCCTTCATGTTCTCATCCGAAAATTGAGTATTGAGCTAGAAATTATCATTTTTCAATTATGATTGACTCCTTTTACTTCATTCTATAGGACCTTCTCCTAGCCTTTATTTTCACAGGAACAAGATTCAACTTGTTACCAAGGCATAAAAGTCTTCTGGGGAGATCAGCAAGATGGTGGATGAGGAAGCCACCAGCTATCCTTCCCCTGCAGAGACAGCAAGTTAACAACAATATATGGACCAGAATACCTCTGTGAAAACTCTAGAGATCCGTTGAGAAGCTACAGTACCCTGGCTATTGTAAAACCAGGAAGGGATTCCAATGAAAGGGGTAAGAAAATTTGTAGCATTCACATACCCTTCATGCCCCTTCACCTATATGGTATAGCATGGAGCAACCAAGAGGAAATCCTACACAGTGGGGCTCTTCCTTCAGAAAAGAAACAAAAGAGTGGACAACTGCATCCAACATTCAGGCTTGTCCAGGGGCTGCCCAAGGGAATGGTTTCTGTTCCATCTGACTCCGAGCACTAATGGCTCAGCACTAGAGTTTGGAAGCCGCTGAAAACAGAGGTGAGCAGTATGTTAGAATACAGTTCCATAAGCGTACACCAGGGGGAGCAATAGATCAGACAAGGTTTGAGAGATCTAGAACCTCCAACACGCTGATTGGCAAAGGCCTTCCCCCGCAGGAAGCCTCTGTGAAAAGACTGGAAGAGCTGTTTGTTTCTATGCCTTGTAACTTTTTTGGCTGGGATTGATTTAGGCATTTGAAAAAACAAACAGGGAAACATAGTCCACTCAAAGGAATAAAATAAAACTCTAGAAACCAAGCCCAAAGAAACACAAATCTTGAGCTGCCTGATGTAGAATTTAAACTGTCATAAAAATGCTCAATGAGATAAAAGAGACCACAGACAGATGACTAAATGAATCAGAAAAACAATGCATGAACAAAATGAGAATATCAACAAAGAGCTAGACTCTATGAAAAGGAACCAAACAGGAATTCTGGAGCTGAAAAAGACAACTGAGGGGCCAGCTTGTGGCACAGTGGTTAAGTGTGCATGTTCTGCTTCTCAGTGGCCCAGGGTTCACCGGTTCAGATCCCGGGTGTGGACATGGCACCACTTGGCACACCATGCTATGGTAGGCATCCCACATATAAAGCCGGGTAAGATGGGCATGGATGTTAGCTCAGGGCCAGGCTTCCTCAGCAAAAAAAGAGGAGGACTGGCAGTAGTTAGCTCAGGGCTAATCTTCCTCAAAAACAAAAAAGACAACTGAACTGAAAAATTCATCAAATAGGTTCAACATCAGACTTGATCAGGCAGAAGAAAGAATAGAAAACTTGAAGACAAGTCATTTTAAATCATGGGTCAGAAGAGCAAAAACAAAAAAGAATAAAGAAAAGTGAGGAGTAACTAAGGGACTGATGGGATTGTATCAAAGGGATCAATACATACATTATGAGAATTCTAGAAGGAGTAGAGAGAGAGAAAGGAGAAATTATTTGAAGAAATAAGGGCAGAAAACTTCTCAAATCTGAAGAAAGAAATGGACATATAGATTCAAGAAACTCTAACTAGAATACATCAAATCAAAAATCACACTGAGACACATTATAATCAAACTGTCTAAAGTCAAAGACAAAGAGAAAATCTTGAAAGCAACAAAACAAAAGGTATTCATTACATGCAAAGGAGCTTCCTTAAGATTATCAGTGGATTTTTCAGCAGATTTTTTTTGCTTCACTTTGCGGACCATAGGTGAGTAGGATGATATATTCAAAGTACTGAAAGAAAAAAAACTTTCTACTAAGGATACTGTATCTGGTAAAACTTCTCTTCATAAATGAAGGAGAAATTAAGACTTTCCCAGATAAACAAAAACTGAGGAAGTTCATTACCACTAGATCTGCTCTATCAGAAATGCAAAAAGAGTCCTTCAAGTTGTAATGAAAGGATGGTAGACAGCAAAACAAAAACCACACAAAAATATGTTTTTCCAGTAAAGGAAAATAAATGGACAAATACAGTAACCTGTACTATTACAATTTTGGGGCATAGATTTTAAATGACAAAAACACTTTAAAATAACATAAATCTATGTTAATGGGTATAAAATATAAAGATGTAATTTGTGAATCAATAACATAAAGTGGTGGAAGTGAAGCTGTAAGTAGAGTTTTTGCATGCAGTTGAAGTTAAGTTGTTATCAGTTTAAACTAGGTGCTAAAACTTTATAATGTTTTCTATAATTGCAGGGATAATCACAAGGAAAATACAGAATATTCACAAAAGGAAATGAGAAGGGAAGTAAAGCACATTACTGTCAAAAATCAACAAAACACAAAGGAAGGCAGTAAGAGAAGGAAGTAGGTACAAATAAGATACAAGACATACAGAAAACAACAAAATGGCAATAGTAAGGTCCTCCCTTTCAGTAATTACTTTAAATGTATATGGATTAAAATCCTCAATCAAGGGGCTGGCCCCGTGGCCGAGTGGTTAAGTTCGCGCGCTCCGCCGCATGCGGCCCAGTGTTTCGTTGGTTCGAATCCTGGGCGCGGACATGGCACTGCTCATCAGACCACGCTGAGGCAGCGTCCCACATGCCACAACTAGAAGGACCCACAACGAAGAATATACAACTATGTACTGGGGGGCGTTGGGGAGAAAAAGAAAAAAATAAAATCTTTAAAAAAAAAAAAAAAAAAAAAAAAAAAAAAAAAAAAAAAAAAATCCTCAATCAAAAATATAGATTGGCTGAATGGATAAAAAACAGGATCCAACTATGTGCTGTCTATAAGAGACTAACTTTAGATCTAAGTACACACATAGGCTAAGATGAAAGGATAGAAAATGATACTCCATGCAAATGATAACCATAGAAGAGCAGGAGAAGCAATACTAACATCAGACAAAATAGACATATAAAAAACTGCTACAAGAGACAAAGGAAGATATTATTTGGTACCTGTGATAAATGGGCCAATCACCAAGATATGACAATTATAAATATTTAGGCACCAAACCTCAGTGCTTGTGAATAAATGAAGCAAACTTTGACAGAATTGAAGGGATAAATAAACACCAACAAAATAATAGTAGGAGACTTTAATATCCCACTGGCAAAGATGGGTAGAACAACCAAACAAAAGATCAATAAGGAAAATGAGGACTTCAACACTATAAATCAATTGAAACTAAAAGTCATTGACACAACATTCCACTCAAGACAGCAGAATATGCATTCTTCTCAAGCGCATATGGAACATTCTCAAGGATAGACCACATGTTAAGTCACAAAACAAGCCTTAACAAATTCAAGAAGTATGAAATCATACAAAGCATGTTTTCTGATCACACTGGAGTGAAACTAGAAATCAATAGCTCAAGGAAAACTAGAAAACTCACAAGTATGTGGAAATTAAATGACACACTATTAAACAGTAAATGCATCAAAGCAGAAGTCACAAGGGAAATTAGAAAATACCTTAAGGTAAGTGAAAATGAAACTACAACATACCAAAACTGATGGAATGCAGCAAAAGCAGTGATAAGCGGGAAGTGATAGCTGTAAACACATACATTAAAAAAAAAAGAGAAAGATCTCATATCAACAACCTAACTTTATACCTCAATAAACTAGAAAAATAGAACAAACTTAACCCAAATTAGCTGAAGGAAGGAAATAATAAAGATTAGAGAAAAATTAAATAAAATAGAGAACAGAAAAAAATAAAAAAAAACCTATAAAAAACTAAGACTTTTTTTTTAAAGATTGACAAAACTGACAAATCTTTAGCTGGATTAAATAAGAAAAAAATAAAGAAGGCTCAAATAACTAAAATCTGAAACAAAAGAGAACACTACAATTGGTGCCACAGAAATAAAAAGGATTATAAAAGAATACTATGAACAATTGTATGCCAAAATTTGTATAACCTAGAAGAAACAGATACATGCCTAGAAACACAACCTACCAAGACTGAATCATGAAGAAATAGAAAATCTAAATAGACCAATAGCAAGTAGATTGAATCAGTAATCAAAAACCTCCCAACAACAACAACAAAAAGCCCAGGACCAGATGGCTTCACTGGAGAATCCTACCAAACATTTAAAGAAGAAATAACATAAGTCCTCTTAAAACTTTTCCAAAAAAAATAAATAAATGAAGAGGAGGGAACACTTCTAACCTCATTCTATGAGGACAGCATCACCTTCATAACAAAGCCAAACAAAGATAGTACAAGAAAACTACAGACCAATATTCCTGATGAATGTTAATGCAAAAATCCTCAACAAAATGCTAGCAAACTGAATTCAACAGCACAGTAAAAGGATTAGACACTATGACTAAGTGGGATTTATGCTGACATGCAAAGATGTTCAACATACAAAACTCAATCAGTATAATATGCCACATTAGCAAAAATGAGGGACAAAAACCACGTGATTCTCTCAACTGACACAGAGAAAGGATTTGATAAGATTCAACACCTTTTCATGATAAAAACACTCAACATACTAGGAATAGAAGCAAACTACCTAACATAATAAAGGCCATATATGAAAAGCCCACAGCTAACACCGTGCTCAATGGTGATATAGTATAAACTCTGTAGATTTGGAACAAGGCAAGAATGCCCACTCTCGTCTCTATTTAACATAATAATAGAAGTCCTCATCAGAACAATTAGGCAAGAAAAAGAAATAAAAGGCATCTAACTGGAAAAGGAGAAGTAAAATGGTCTCTATTCATAGACGACCTTATGTGTAGAAAACCCTAGAGTCCACAGAAAAACTATTAGAACTAATAAACACATTTAGCAAAGTTATGGGATACAAAGTCAACAGACAAAGTCAGTTGCATTTCTATACCCTAACATCGAACAATCCAAAAAAGAAAATAAGAAAACAACTCATTCAAAATAGTGTCAACATAAATAAAATACTTACGAATAAACCTAAACAAGGAGTTAAAAGACTTAGCTACTAAAAACTACAAAACATTAATGAAAGAAATTAAAAGAAGAAACAACATATATAGGAGATATTTGGAGTTCATGGACTGAAAGAACTTAATGTTGTTAAGATAACCATACTACTCAAAGCAATCTACAGATTCAACACAATCTTTATCAAATTCCCAATGGCATTTTTTGAAGAAATTGAAAAATTTATCCTAAAATTCATGTGGATTCTCAAGGAACCCCAAAGCAAAAACAATTTTGAGTAAGAAACGAATATAGTTGAAGAATTAACACTTCCTCATTTCAAAACATATTAGAAAGCTACAGTAATCAAAATGGTGTGGTACCAATATAAAGACAGACCAGTAGAGCAAAGGAATCGAATAGAGAGTACAGAAATAAACCTTTATGTAAATGGTCAAATAATCTTTGATGATGATGCTAAGACTATTCAATTGGTAAAGGACAGTCTCTTTAACAAACAGTGTTACTGGTGTAGGGGAGGAGGACATTTCCTCTCCCCAAATGGGGGTTCGTCTAGCTGGAGAACGAATTAAATTCACATGAGACAGAATAACAAGAGAAAATTAAACAAAGCTTTATGAGGAACCATGGCCCGGGGCCTTTCTTCCCAAAGGAAGAAAGGGCACCGAAGAAGTGGGGTGCACAGAGTGGTTATATAGCCCCCAAACGGGGTGTTTCACATGTGATTGAAATGTCCCTCCCACAATAGTCACAAGATTGCCCTGTTGGCACAGTGCTTGATGGACACAGCAGGTAATGGTCTGCTATCTCGGTGGGCGTAGCAGGAGGCAAGTGGATTGTCTGGAGCTGGGCGGTCACAGGTGAGCTCGGCAATCAGTTCCTAGCCTAAGGAAAGATGCTTAATCCTTAAGGAATGCCAAAGTTGGGAGGGGGAGGGAAGTCAGTTACAGGAGGTTACCAGACTAGCACAATAAAATGCAGATTTTAAGTCATTGCCTTTGGTATTGATTAAGAGTTTTTGGAGAGTAGGTCATCGCCTTTCTTCTTCCTGGTACAGAGAGGGAGGCACCTTTTACAGATAGAGATTTACCTTACAAATGTAAATGTGTCCTAAGGAAGGGCAAGTTCCATTCCTCAGAGCCTCCTTGCCTGTCCCAGTTTATCAAAAGCAATCAGCCTCAAATAATCCTGATGCCAAAGAGACATATCTTGGGGTGGCCAATTCCAGGTCCCCACACTGGATATCTACATGCCAAAAAAAAAATGAAGTTGGACCCTTATCTTACACTATATACAAAAACTAACTCAAAATGGATTAAGAAACTAATTTAACATCTAAAATTATAAAACTTCTAGAAGAAAACATAGGGGGAATCTTCATGACACTGTACTTGGCAATGCTTTTGTAGACACAACAACAAAAGCACCAACAACAAAAAGCAAAAATAGGCAAATAGGACTAAATCAAATTTTAAAACTTTTGTGCATCAAAGGACACAATCAACAAAAGAGGAAAGGTAACCTACGGAATGGGAGAAAATATTTGCAAATCACATGTCTAATACAAGATTAATATTTGGAATACATAAAGAACTCTAACACATCAACAACAAAAAACATCAAATAACCTGATTTAAAAAATGCACAAAAGACTTGAATAGACATTTCTCCAAAGATGATATATAAATGGCCAACAATCATCCGATAGGATGTTCAATATCACTAATCGTCAGAGAAATATAAATCGAAGTCACAATGATACATCATCTCACACTTATGTGGATATCTACTATCAAAAAAAAGAGAGAAAATGACAAGTGTTGACAAAAATATAGAGAAATTGTTGATGAGATTGTAAAATGGCGCAGCCAATACAGAAAACAGAATGAAGCATTCTCAAAAAATTAAAAATAGAATTACCATATCATCTAGCAATCCTGTTTATGGTTACATATCCAAAAGACTTGAAAGCAAAGTCTAGAAGGGATATTTGTACACTCATGTTCACAGCAGCACTATTCATAAAAGCCAAGAAGTGGAAGCAGCACAAATGTCTATTGACAGATAAATGAACAAACAAAATGTGGCATATAAATACAATGGAATATTATTCAGCCTTAAAAAAAGGAAGGAAATTTTGTCACATGCTACAACATGGATGAAATTGAGGACATTATGCTAAGTGAAGTAAGCCAGTTACAAAATGAAAAATACTGTGTAATTCTAATTATGTGAGGACTCTAACATAGAAACAGAAATAGAAATAGAATTCATAGAAACAGAAATAGAATGGGGGTTACCAGGGGCTGGGGGAGGGGAAAAGGAGAGTTGCTGTTTAATGGGTATAAAGTTTCAGATTTGCAAAACAAAAAAATTCTGGAGATCTGTTTCAAAGCAATGTGAATATACTTAACATTACTGTACTGTATACTTAAAAATCATTAATAGGGTAAATTTAATTTATGAGTTTTTTACCACAATTTTAGAAAAGTCCCTCTGTAAGCTTTCCCTAACATATTTTGCCGGTTTAATCTTACAGCATGCCCATCAGGTATTCAATCCTTTCAGGGTCACTATACTGAGGGGTCATTCGAAAAACGTTAACTGTTGCCCACACACTCTTTTCTCAGCTTGGAGGGCTCTGATCTGTTTTCTCAGTTTAAAGTGTTCCCCATTCAGAACTAAAAGTCACTGGGGATTCATATCAGATCCAGGAGAAGCAATAGGGAAGAAAAGCATCTGGCAAGAAGAAATGGGCTCATAAACTGCTATTGCCAAATTCAAAGACAGTTTTTGTTGCTAAAACGCAAACATTTAAAATTTGGCTTAATTGTCCTCTCATGATTTGGCTGTGATTACAGTTAGCTCCATCTTTTGATGTCCTTTGCTCTTCTCCTTTTTCAAATGTTCTTTACTCCAACCATGTTTCATTTCTTTCTGGAAATAGCCATATTTTGTCTCACTTCTATACTTGAGCAGCGGTTTTAGATATGTTGGGACACTGTACCCACTCCCTCTTCACTAAGTAATTCCTACTTAATAATAGTTTACATGTGATTTTCTCCATAAAGTCACATCTGATGTATAAAGTTTGGGGTTACATGTTCCCATCAAGTTCTAGATTATTCTAATAGTACCCAGGGATTTCTCAATTACAGTGCTTAATATGGATTGGAATTCCCTATTCATTTGTCTTGATCAGCATTGCATCTGTAGAGCTCCAGCACTCAATACAATTATTTGAATTGATAAACAGATGAATAAATCACTGGTCTTTCTTGTGATTTGGGGAGACATAATGAGAGAAACAATCTCAAAACAGAGGCTTATATAGCAGAGATTGACAAGATGATAGGTTAATGACGGATAAGTGATTAAGGGACTTCTGTTCCCATTTGAGATGTAGAAATTCACAGAAGAAAATCTTTCTCACTTTGACAAGAACAAGCTGGATAACTTACAAAATCTTGATTATTTTAAGCCCATCACATAGCTGATGTCACAAAGTAAACAAATGAAATAAAATCAGAAAAGTGACAGCCCCTCTAGGAAAAATGGGACATACAACTATTTCCTTTTTGGCAGAGCCAGCAAAGGAGGAAGAAGCCACCAGAGAAATAAGTAAAAAGAAAGGAGCTGAACTTTTAACACATTATGTGTGTGTGAGTGTGTGTGAGGAAGATTGGCCCTGAGCTAACGTCTGTGCCAATCTTCCTCTATTTTATGTGGGATGCCACCACATTGTGGCTTGATGAGTGGTGCTAGGTCTGTGTCTGGGATCTGAACTGCAAATCCCTAGGCCACCAAAACAAGGCACAAGAACTCAACCACTATGCCACCGGGCTGGCCCCTAACACATTTCTAAAGCCAGTTTAAAAGCCTGGAGGTTTACAAGTCCTGGGAGCCCCAACAGAGGGAAGTCTGCACCCTGTGCCAATTCTTTTCCTTGGGCCCTTCTTGAGTGCTCATGAGAAAGACTAGTGAAGACAATAAAAACTGAGTAGCTCCTCTCAGACACACGTGTGCTAGGCCTGCCTGTCTCAGGGCAGACCAGGAAATCTAAGGAAAACACTCTCACATCCTGGCCTCCACTGCATATGAGGCAGCTAACATTTACCCCTGGGGATGCAGCAGAAGTGCTGAGAGAGACACTATGAAAGTCCCAGAACAGAGGGCCCGCCTAGGTCTGAGAGGGAAGCAGGAAGTTAAGAGAAACCCTCCCACACTCTAGACTCTACAACTACCGTCTGCCGCTGGGAAAGAGCAGAAGAGAGCCCCTTCCTCACTTGAGGGGCAGGCACGCAGGGCCTCCCTGGGTTCGAGAATGAAACGTGAGACTGAAAGAAACTTTCTAACATTCTATAACTTTAAGTACAAGATAGTGGAGAAAGACACCATGCAAATACGAGGCATATGAAAGCCCGTGTGTCTATATTAAAGTCAGAAAAATAGCCTTTGAGATGAGCAATAACACCAGAGTTAAAGAGGGATATCTTATAATTATAAAAGAATCAAGTAGCCTAGTAACAAAACTCCCAAATGCATGAAGCAAAAATTTACAGAAACTAAAGGGAAATATAAGAAATTCACATTTATAATTGGAGATTTAACTCACCTGTCTCAAAAATTGATAGAATAGAAAAAAATATCAGGAAGCATATAGACAGTTTGAACAATGTTATTAACGAACCTGACCTAACTGACACTTGTAGAACACCATACTCAACAACCACAGAATGCATGTTTTTTCTATTGTTCCATATTTTCTGGGATAGATCATATGCTGGGCCAAAACACACACCTGAATCAATTTAAAATGATTAAGATCACACAAATTTTGTTTTCTGATAAAAAGAGTGCTGTGTTAGAAATCAATAATAATAAGAGACCTAGAAAATCCCTAAATAAGCCATGAGTCAATACAGAAATTTCAAAGGAAATAAGAAACATTTTGAACTTAATGATAATGAAATTATAACATATCAAAATGTATGAGATGACCTAAAAATGAATTTTTAACTTCATGTGTCTATATTAGAAAAATAATTGAGAAGGCTAGAGTTTTTCTTTTTTAAATATCAATTACTGGTAAAACAGTAAAGATTAGAAAAACATAGAATACAACTATCCATAAAGAAATAAATGTATGTATCTTGGAATTTCTATACAATTTTTAAATTTTGCTTTGGAGAAGTATAATATTGAAGACTGTTTTTTATTTGTTTGTTTGTTTTTAGTTACACGTCTGGCTATAACGGAGTAATACACACCAGATTTGCTCTACTGCCATTCACAAACAAAAAATGGAACAAAATATATAAACTACTGTTTTCAGACTTTAGGAAAAAAACAGCACAAAACTGTGATTTCTGTAGGAAGGAAAACAAAAGAGGTGAATCCTACTTTACACACGGAGGCACATTCTGGACCGTGCAGTACTGAATTCAAAGTGTTAGAAGTGGCTAGCAGTTATAAGGCAGACGTCATACAAAGACCCCTAAAAATCTCCTAGAGGTCCCTAAGTCTTTGCTGACTAATAAGATGTGAAGAATGAAACTCCATGAGGTCAGGCAAAAAACGACTGTGGACCTGCGCATTGAAGAGTTCCCAGAGCTCACACAGAATCAAATATTGCTTAAGTTGCAGCCACCTGGACTGGAGAGTCCTCACTGGTCCTTCAAGATCATCTTCGCTGGGACACCAAATGAGCCACATCCTAGCACTCCAGTAAAACTATCACTAGAGTAAAGGACATTCTAGATTTGCCCTACCTAGGCTTAAAAATAAGCCTAGAAAGGAACAAACTAAATCATAAGTAACTTAGCTGTTGATCAAGACAAAGCCTAGCACCCTTTAAAGGAAGGATAAAATTAATTCCAAGTAACCTAACTGCAACCCGGAACAAAGGACATGACTCTTTACAGGAATATAAACATAGCACACATCTAACAGGAAAAGTCTGGCATCTAATCAAAAGTTTACAGACACGTTATTCACGCCTATGTTCATTGCAGTATTATTTACAAGAGCCAAGACATGGAAGCAACCTAAGTGTCCATAGATAGATGAATGGATAAAAAAGATGTGGTGTACGTATGTATGTATGTATATATATAATGGAATATTAGCCAAAAAAAGAATGAAATCTTGCCATTTGTGACAACATGGAGGGAACTAGAGGGTATTAAGCTAAGCGAAATAAGTCAGAGAAAGACAAATACTGCATGATTTCATTTATACATGGAATCTAAAAGACAAAAAAATGGACAAATGAAATAAAACAGAAACAGACTCATAGGCACAGAGAACAAACCATTAGTTGCCAAATGGGAGAAGTTGGGGGATTGGGCAAAATAGGTACAGGGGATTAAGAGGTACAAACTTCCAGTTATAAAATAAATAAGTCACTGAGATGTAATGTACAGCATAGAGGATATAGTCAATAATATTGTAATAACTTCATAAGGTGACAGATGGTTACTAGACTTATTTTGGTGATCATTTCATGATGTATGTAAGTGTCAAATAATTATGTTGTCCACCTGCAGCTAATATTGTATGTCAACTATTTTCCAATAAAAAAATATATACAGACATGAAAAGACGCAAGAACATAGGACAAATAATTAGGAGAAAAATCAATTGACTGAATCTAGTCCCAAACTGACACAGATGTTAGAATTAGCAGACAAGGATATTAAAATAGTGATTTAACTATATTTCATGAATTCAAAAAGTTAAGAAGAGACAGGAAAGATATAAAATGATGCAAATCAAACTTCTAGAGATGAAAATCACGTGTGAGACAAAAAAATACACTGAATGGGATTAACAGAATATTAGACACTGCAGGAAAATGAATTCAAGAACCCAAAGATAGGGAAATAGAAACTATCCAAAATAAAAAACACAGAGAAGAAAAAAGACCAAAAATAAATAATAAACAGAGTATCAGGAAGCTGTGGGGCACCTTTAAATGGTGTAATATATGTATAATTGGAATGTTCAAAGGAGAAGATTGTGAAGGGAGAACAGAAAAATATTTGAACAAATAATGGTCAAAAATTTTCCAAATTTCATGAAAATTATAAATTCACAAATTTAAAAAGCTCAATGAACCCCAAGCATAAGAAACTTCGGGAAAAGAACACCAAGACACTTTGTAATCAAATTGTTTATAACCAGTGATAAAGAGAAAATCTTAAAAACAGGTATAAAAAAGATATGTTATATACAGAACAAAAAAATAAAGATGACAGAAAATTTCTTCATTCCTTAGCAATGCAAGACAAAGGACAATCAAACAGCATCTTTAAAATACTAAAAGAAAACAAAAATGTTAACCTAGACTCCAATACCCAGCAGCATGGCTCTCAAAAATGAGGTGAAATAGTGTCTTTTTAAGACTATCAAAGGCTAAAAGAATTCAGCAGCAGCTGACTCAAAAAGTGACAGATGTGAGAAAGAAGTTCATCAACCAGAAGGGAAAGGATGCCAAATAGAACAAAGGAATGAAGAACACAAGAATTGATAATAATATGGATAAATATCCAAGATTTTTTTAGTATTATTTAAACCTCTTTGAAAGAAAAGTAATAATAAATTGCTGGAGTTACAACCTGTGGAGAAGTAAAAACTATGACAACACAGCCAAAAGGCCAGGAGGAAAAAAATTGATGTATAGCACTGGAAGGTTCTTATATATGAAGTGCTATAATTGCTATAAAATCATTTGATGGTAGACTATGATCAATTAAAGTGACGGAATATGTACTCCAATACAACCACTAAAATAACAAAACCAAGAATTATATTTAATAAGCAAATGAAGAAGATAAAATAGAATTATTACAAACACATAGTTGATCCAGAAGAATTCAAAAGAAGACAGAAAAGGAGGACAAAGGGAACAAAGGACAGATGTGACAAAGAGAAAACAATCAAGGTGGATACTTAAACCTAATGTTATCGATAATCGTCACATACGTTAATAGTCCAAATACTCAAATTAAAAGGCAGATTTTCAGACTGGGTTAAAAAGATAATACCCAACTACAGGTTGCCTAAAAGAAATCCAGGAAGGCTCAAATAGGTTTACTATAAATGGATGTAGGACTTCAATGTCAACTTAGACATGTAGTGAGCTAAAAAGAAAAGGTTCCCATCCTTACAAGAAAACATGAGGGACATGCAGGAAATTAACGACTTCGAGAACCCACTTGTCACAGGACCAATGGCTGTCCTGAAGAGAGAGAGACATTTGCAGAGAAGCAGGAGCCAAATGTTCACTTACCTGTCAAGGAAGCTGCTGTTGAATATCATGTAAGTTGTTAGGAACATTAAACTAGGAGATCTGAGGAACTGCTGGGCTGGAGTAAAAGTGTGAAATTCCTGGTTGCTGAAGTCATGGGGAGGTTCCCGTCTTTTCCTCTCATGGGAAAGTTTGGGGAGAAACTGGAGAAGGTCCCCTTTGTGGTTCTAGCGGGGGATGATGAAACGTAGCCACTGTAAAATCCATCCAGACCATTCTTCCCTATGGAGCAAAAGGCTTAATCTGCAGGGGAGAGGATACCCCCTGAGGGCATATGGAAAACTCAGCTGGAGAAGGGAACCCTGCCCAGCCCCCATCTCCCTGTCTCACCTGAGGGGAATGAAAGAAGCCTTCATCTCCATGGGAGAGCATCTCAGAGACATAGACTGAGAACATTGAAGGACGCCCATTCCACCCGGGAAGGACAGAGTGGGCAGACGGCAAAACCTTTATCCCTGGAGAAGGACAGGAACACCTGTGAAGGTCATGCCCCCAAGATACAGGCCCCATGTGCACTCCAGAGCCAGAGATTTAATCAGAACACCTGGCCGCCATGCTAGCAAGGCTCCAGGACACCTGGGAGAGCTGCACAAAGAGATCAAAAGCCAAAAGGGGAGAAAGTCACTAGAGAAATTTGCAGCTTTGATGCTCACAGCAACAACGTACTTCAAAAATAGCACAACTCCCAACTTGATTGACATAAATTGTCACACTAAAGGCCTACTCTCCTCAGTATCTACTTCCCTATACATGTCAAACAAAAAATTCCAAAGCAAGCAAAAAGGCAAGAAAATACAGTCTGAAGACATAAAGCCATCATCAGAACGAGACTCAGATATGACACAGAAGTTGTAATTATTTGACAGGATTAATATGTTAAAGGCTCTAATGGGAAAGATAGACTATGGGCAAGATTAGGTAGGTAGTTTCAGCAAGAGATGGAAACTACAAGAAGGAATTAAATGGAAATGTTGGAATTGCAACCAAAATCCTCTACTTGACAGCCTTATCTTTCATCTGTTTTTCTTGTCTAATTCACCACCCACACCACTAAAAAAGTAATCTTTCTCAACTATCAATATATCATAGTTCTACTCTGCTTAAGAAGCTTCAAAGAGAAGCCCCAGAATACAAAATCAATAGGATTGGAGCCAGACAGATTTAGAATCCAAAGCTGGCTTCATCATTTCTCAGCAGAGTGACCTAGAACAACTTAATTTAAACACGTTCTGAAACTGTTTCTCCATCTGAAAAGTGGGATTAATAATAAGCCTATTATAAAGATTAAAATGGATAACAGAATAACATTCTTCACAGCACACATTAAGGGATAAGTGGTGACAGCTATTGTTAACCTTTAGAAGGTAAAGCCTTTCTGTGTTTATACCACTATTTACTATCCTCATAGCAGCATATTTATCTGCTTTATCTGCCAGGATTTTCCATATCATCCAACCGAGTCATGTTCTTTAACAACCCTAAGATAGTGAACTTCCTTCTTGAGGCCTCCGGTCTGTTGTGGTCCCATGATGTCTTCTTCCTGCGCTCCTGTGTTGTTAGTGGTATACACCACAAAACATGGCATTTATTACTTGACACTTTGTCTTCCCCAGTTGGCTCAAAACACATAGAGGAAGACAGTTTTCTTCTCTCTTTGCCTCAGTCTACCTGGTATAATTTGAATAAACCTTACTTTTTATTCTCACCGAAACCCATATCATATTCAAGACATGGGAAGATATAAGTCCTGCCTTTTTGAAATTTTCTTAAAATATCATACAATATTGACATTCGTTCAACCACATAAGTCGAAGGACACAATTTCACGTCTCACTATTTCCCACGCAGTTTTCTTTTGAATTCCTAGGTGTGACCACATGTCAAGAAAAAACCTTTCTGAGTCACTTCCTTTTTTGTCTCCAAATGTTTAACTTTTTATTCTATTTCTCAGTATCTTAAGATACCATTTTAGGAACAGAGTTCCTATTTATAAAAAAATTCTACCAAACAATATGACCCAACCCTTGAGTAACAATGAAGATTTTTCCTAAAGGCCATAAGGAAAATGTGCCCCTTCAGAAATGCATAAAAAAAGACTACACTGTCTTTTAAAACAAATACTTGTAAGTTTTATGTAAATCATTAAAAAAATCACAATGATAAACGTAATTCAATGGAAAGTAAACATCTTCTCTATATTTTACTTACACTCAGTGTAGCAGGTTGATAGCCAATGCTCAACAGTTATGACAACGTCCTTGGAACTGAAAGAAAGACGTAAGCCTACTTGATGGTAACGAATAAAAGCTGATAGCAATGCATCAGATTATAAAATCTTATGTAGCCTTTTGATGACATCTGGACTTATTAATCTGAATCCAGTGCACATTACATTTTAAGATGAACTTGCAGTTTTGAGGAATATGTTTCAGGACTTCCGCTGAGGTAGAATTCGTAGTTCTCCTCCTGCTACTGTTTCTATGCTCATTTCTCTCTCATCTCATATGCCTAACACAGCCTGTACTTCCTCAAAGTCCTTCCACAGGTCTCTTCAGAAAATTCAAGTCCTGGGTTTGACTCCCTTCCCACATGCAGAGCATCTTTCTGAACAGTGAGCTTCTTGAGGGCAAAGATTTCAAGCACGGCATTTGCACCACTGCTCAAGTACTCATACAGAATAAGCAGTTACTAAATATTCAATAAGTTAATTATAAGTTCTAGGAGGGGCCAACATTTCTTTATTGCTCAAATGAAACTAAGACTTTGGACAATCAAGGAATTGCTTCCCCTCTCGGCTAGTTGATGACAGAACTGTGACTAAAATCCTTTATCCAGAGTCCTGTTCTAATATGGTTTCAAAAATTCCATGCTGCAGTCTATTATCTTATGCATAAGTGTTCTTAACAATCAGAGGAAAATCATCTTTGTTAGAGATTGAGATATGAGAATATTGACTTTATTTTGACCAAAAAAACAATTTCAAAAGTACCATTAATCCCCAATGAAGCCATAACCTTTTTTTGTTTTCCAAAAACAGCCCTGACTTGAGAGATGAGAGGGTAGGGAGGATATATTTTTAAATAGTCTATGCTTGCTTTGGGTGGAATCCATTGGAAGTCTAAGAAACTCAACCCAATGGAAGAATCATATTAGTCCAATCATCAAAACTTTAATATAATAGATAAAATAATAAAAGTAAGACCTACATTTTCTTGTGTTCTGGTACCTGGTCTAGTTAACTGTCAGATGTTTTCAAATATATTGACAACATCAGGCTTCATGCACCTAACTTCATCTTTCCTGGAGTAAAGACTGTCTATAAATTTGCTGAAGACAATGAGACTGTTATATCCCAAAGGCATGACTTGCTTCTCTGGGGTGTACAGGATTATTGGAGGTTCAGGGTCACAGAGTCTTGAGGAACTGCAGAGAATCTCTAGGAAAAGCAAAGAGCAAATGTAACCGATGTGAGAGAAGCGTTTCAGCTTTCTCATTTTAGCCTTCTTAGCTAACAGCTCCACCTCTGGATTTTACAGATTCCCTCCCACCCTAGATCTCCTGGTCAGATTTCTCAAAGTTATCCTCTCCTGAACAATTAATTGCTTTTCATTTTACTCTGTCAACCTACCAGCTGCTTTTACTGCTCCCATTTCTGACTGAGGACAGCCTGAAAAGTAAGATGAAACAAACAATAATGCAACAACCACCACAATTCTCTGACAAACTTTTCCACAAATTACCCCTGCCTACCTTCAGTCACACCATCTTTGCAGTCGCCTGATTCTTCTATCCATCCCTGCCCCTAAGGCTGACCCTGTGATGGGGATTCTCGTTCCAGTGATTTACTAACTTTAACGCCCTCAGGAATAAGCCATAAGGAAGCGGGATGGGGCAGGAGAGAAAATCCAGGTAAGAATGGAGTTCCCCTGGAAGCTATTCTGCTCCACAGCAAAGCTCTGGATCCTGAATTGCACCCACAGAGCTGGTGGCACCTTGAGGCAAGGCAGTCAGTCTTTTGTACCTCTGTGTCAATGCACGGCTGAGGTCTGCAGTGAGGAGGGGGTCACACTCCAGAGAAGCATGCAGCTGTGAGTACTTAGCCAATATTCACAGCAGCCAGGGTTGGGTACACTACCAGTAAAGGGGATCTGGATGGGGCACCAAAAGCATCCGATACAATTTCCCTCATATTAGCTTTTATTCTTCATATCAGATTTTAAAAAAGTTTTCCCCACTCACTCAGAGGTCTGAAAAATGTAGAAAACTTGATGCCAACTTCTCTCAGCTCTCTTGCCACCTCAATACTTCTCCATAACTCCTGTTTGTATCCTCTCCAACACTCAACACATTTACCCTTTCTTATGATTTTCCCTCCTAGACCAATACAAGAACTCTTTCCAAAGTTTTTTCATTTTTGCTTTCCATTTCATCACTTTCTTTCTCATCTTCAATCTCATCATTTCTACTCATTTTTCCTTTAAAAAAACTATTCTTTGATACTGTGCAATCTTCGGCCCACCACTTTTTTTTTTCACTAACAAACTTTTTGAGAGAATAATTTTGGCTCCTGTCTCCATTTAATTACCATCTGTTCATTTCTTAACCATTTTCTTTTTGGCTCTAAAATTGCAATATAATCACATAGATTTGGAAGCAGTAAAGACACAATTTTTTGCTGAAGGAATATCAGAATCTGATTTTTCAGCCTCCAGGATCATGCTGAAATTATTCCATCAAAGATCAGCTATCTAATCACTGAATTTAATGGCATTTTCTCAGTTCAAAAACTCCTATATGGCATTCACCACCACTGATTAACTGCTTTTCAAATTTCTCCTATTTGGTAAAATGATGTGGAGAAAACTATATATCTTCTTGGCTAAGAAATTATCATAGAGAAAATATCATTTCTATTTGATGTGATACTTGAATAAACCACAGTCAACAGCAAAAGAAGTTCCTTCTAAGCTGAGGGCATTCTGCTGATTGTAAGGTTGCTTGTTGATAGAAAATTTAGATGAGTGTGATATTCAAGTTTGAGCAAGATTGTTCTGCACAGAAGTAGAGGAGGAAACCCACAATGTGGACCCTATGTGGCGTAAGAAGACAAAGAATCATTAGTGACAGAGTAAGAAGTAAGGAGTTTTGGAAATAAAAATATTTATTTAGATTTTTTTAGTGAAATTTTGTGTGCTATGGGACAAGATTCTTTCTGTTAATCTTATGAAACCATCACTCAAAATTATAAAAATTACAAGATGCCTGGTTTAACTCAATATCTTATAGAAATGAGAATTGCCTGATTGACTTAGGGTGGAAAACAATCAACCAGCACGCAAAAGTGGAAAGTGGATATCTGGGTTATTCTTGGCTTCCTCAGGTCTGCATTAAACTATCTGTTTGAAGATAGTCTTCAATTAAATTTGCTAGACAGTAAGAGCAGTGGAGGTGGTAGTAGCAGACTAGTAATACGTAACTTTCATTGAGTACTTATAACTGGACAGGCACTATGATAAGCATTTTGCATGAAGTATCTTATTTAATACTCAAAACCTATATGGAGGTTGGTAATACTATTAACCCTATCTTTCAGATATATAAGTTGGGACTTAGAATTATAACTGCTATAATTATATTTAGTTATAATTATAACTAAACTTCCCCAGTTGTATACCATTCTAGATAAGAAACATTCTTACTGGCAAGTTGCTGTATTTTATTCACCTTTTGGTGTCCTCTCCTCCCAAATACTTCTAAAGTCTGTAGAACAGAGAGCACACGATATTTGTGGGTCTCCTTAGTGTCTACCAGAATTTGTGATGCTGAGAATGACAATTTTGCACACACTTCTGAAGACACAAAAGGGGTCCTAATAGATTCAAGACAAGCAAGATGAGAAGCATGTGCTGCTTAGCTTCTCAGTTGGCTTCTCAAATTATGATTTAAAACTGTTTGCAGTCCTTAAAATAATCCCCTGGATGATTTATTTAAATTTAAGTCCCTGGGGACATCGCAAGGCACAAACTCCATGAGGGCAGCAACTATGTATGTTGAATATATCATTGATTAATATGTCTAGCATCAGTGGTGATAGAGTATTTGGTCACTGATAAAACACATGAATAAACCAGTCAGAACAGATGTTGGATAATATATATATTATATTCATATATATAATCACACTGCATATGACTATCACCCTTCTAGGGCCTAGGGCCTATTTATTGATATCCAATAAATATTGTAATAAATCTGAAAGAAAGGAGGAAGTGTTACTGAACCTGAAGTGAGTTCGCTCACCCGTTGCACAGCAAGCCAATCTCTGACACTGGGTGTGGTGGAAGAAAGTAGGAATTTTATTTTTGCACAGCGCTGAGCAAGGAGAGAGGGCAGCTAATGCTGAAATTCCAAACTCCCCGAAAAGCTAAAAGGAAGGGTTTTTATTTTATTTAGGGTTTTAGATAGGGGAGGGGGAGCATATGGCCTTGCTGGTCGGAGCTTTCCCACCAGCCTGTCTTTGGCCTTGAGACACTTGCTAGAGAAGGGAAGGGAGCTCATGACCTTGCTGGTCAGCAGCTTTCCCACCAACCTGTATCTCTTTGTGGGAGGAGATAATCCAGGTGCTTGTCCTTGATGGTGTCTGTCTCCATGGAGGATAGTGGATTCTGGAGCCAGGAAGCCAGAGAGTAAGCAGGGACTAAGTGTTTTAGTTTTAACCCCATATATGCTGGGTTTAATGTGGGGAAACGGATATCAGGGTCAATATCAGAAGAAAGGAATGAATGAAGGAACTGATGAGAATTCCTCCACAGCTCTAAAGTGTTTGTCTGAGATCTAAACTTCCTTATGGAAGTCCTGAAGGAAGCAAAGCAAACAGCTTTTTAAAATTTCCTTTTCAGGAGTTAAAGGTTGCCTTAGATTGATCGCCATAGTTAAAATTCCTGTTAAAACAAGGGTTAATTTTTCTTATAAAGATAACACCATTTCATTCACATCTTAGGATTTGTTGTGTGGATAAGGTTGTTCTCCCTTTGATTAAAAGTAGAAAAACATTTTTGATCCCTAGAAATGATGTTTGAGGAGTACAGGTTTGAAAAATCAACTTCTGCCTCTTCTAACATCCTCATCTGTGCTTGATTATTTCCTAACTCCTCGTGTCTGGTTATGATATTTAAAGGAAACCTCAGGGTGCTAACAACAGCATAACTTTGGCCAACTTCTTGGTAAGAAAACTACATGCGCTTGCGGCTTGAAAAGTTAACAAGTCCCCTATAGAAGGCCCTGTGAGGGATAAATGGACTCCCATAATACCATTTTTACCCAATCACTTTTATGGTTATAACTGCATGTAAGAGTCAACGTGGCTGCCACTGATCCACTTTGGCATTCTGGCTGATGCTCCAGATAGTCAATCTTGCTGCTTTAAACCATCAGTATCTATAGTGCAGGTATGTCAAGTAACGGCAATAGGGAGTTCAGCATTTCATTGGCTGTCTAAATCAATCACTTTTTGAGCATGAATAAGTCAAGCTTAAATGAATGGCTTCAGCCTATATTAAGAAACACTTCTGTGAGGAGAAAGTTGAAAAATAGAATCAATTCAGGTGTGGGGATGCCACATTGCATTCTCCTTAAGCCAGTCTCATTTTGTCTTCCACCTAAATGATAGATATATAATCATTTTAATACAAATGCTGCTTAAGTCTCCTGAAACTGATTTAATAGAACAGCTTGTGATATTCTAGCAGAGAACTCATTAAGGAAATTCAAGATTCTGAAATCAGAAAAGTGGTCCTGCCTTTCAGAATTCGAGATGATAGATGGAAATGTCTTGCAATGCATGTTTACCAGCAGGCAGGTGTATTTCATTCCCTTGATCCCTTAAAGAACAGTTGAAGGATGTTTTCAGCATTAACTCCTCTCTTTCCAATTTCATCATCAATCTGTAGTTCATTTCACGAAGTGTTTTTGTTGGCCATCTGTCTCAGTGAGTATTTCATTGGTTTCTTTTGAAGGTCATACCTTTGTATTTTTCCTAAAGCAGAGTTGAGATTTCACTAAGAGCAATGGGTTATGTGCTGAGGGATCAACCTATATTTCTTCAGGTTTACATTTTCCATAACCTCTGCCATATTTCGTTGCACATAAATACAGGAACACCCCACTGCCGCTAAAGAAACCTTCGTGATCAGGAATATAGGTGAGGAATGGAAATGAAGAGAAAAACAAGACGTCCATGCTGTAATACATGCCTAAACTAATACATGTTATGTTTAGGTGAAATTCCAAAATTCCCGTTCAATATTCTCTTACTCATGTTTTACACCCAGTGTCAACAAGCCTAGTTGTATAATTTCCCATCCCATATAAGATTAGAATCATCTGACTAGACAACCTGTGAAACAAAGTCAGGAAATGTATGGAAAAACAAAAAAGCTGGAAACATTTACACTGGAAAAAGTATAATTACCTGGCAGGAGGAGGAAAACTAAATGAAGTTCATAATTAGATTATATTCATATACTGGAATATTATATAGCAAAAAAGATGAGTGATCTAGAGCAGGAGTCAGCAAACTTCTGCTGTAAAAGACCAGATAGATAGTAAATATTTTAGGCTTTTAGTCCATAGAGTTTCTGTTGCAACCATTCAGCTCTGCTGTTATAGCATAAAAGCAGCATAGATGATGTGAACACCAGGCTACGTTCCATGGCTAATGTTCTGATATGACTGTATTTACAAAAACAGACAGTGGTACGTTTTTAGCCTGCAGGCTGTAGTTTACCAAGCCCTGATGATGTACAGTTAGGTGGGGAAACATGCACAAGCCTTGAAAACATGATTTGGAACAAAAAAGGTAAGTTGCTGAGTGATATATACAAGGTGATTTCATATATTTATTAAAGTAAAAAGATACGCGACACTTCACCATATAGTGATTATGGCTCCCCACACATATCGTAAAAATATAAGAGCATGAAAAGAGTGATAAACACAAATTCATGGTAGTGGTTATATCTAGAGGGAAAGGGAAAACAGGAGGTGCCATGTATATCTGTAACAACTTTTTTTGTTTTTGAGGAAGATTAGCCCTGAGCTAACATCTGCTGCCAATCCTCCTCTTTTTGCTGAGAAAGGCTGGCCTTGAGCTAACATCTGTGCCCTTCTTCCTCTACTTTATATGTGGGACACCTACCACAGCATGGCTTGTCAAGTTGTGCCACGTCCACACCCAGGATTTGAACTGGAGAACCCCGGGCCGCCAAAGGGGAATGTGCCCACTTAACCGCTGCGCCACCGGGCCGGCCCCCTGTAACGACTCTTTTCTTCGTAATTTCTGTGATAGCTGCAAATGTTTAATACATTACTCTATAGATTTTTGTGTACCTAAAATATTTCATAATCATGAAAATAGGCATTTTAACTCAAACAGCATGACATGCTGAGGCAATTTAATAGGGGCAAAAAATGAATTATGCAACTTAGCATCTCTAAATTTATCAATATTTTGCACGTTGGAAAAGCATTCATGCACGTAATAATTATGAACTTGAGACAAAAATGGAAAAATTAAGTTTAGTGCAGACTTTTCTTGAAGAATCAAAAGATATTTTAAATATATTCCAGACAGAAAGAAAAGCTACCGTTTTGAGCCACAATATTTTGATGCTTGTAGTGATTTCCGTTATCATAGACAATCACCTAGGTAGAACATCTCATGGTTGATATGCCAAATAGAGTTTTTAGTATATTGTTATTTTTAAATTATTCAACAGTATTTAAGACATATATGTATATATTTGTATTCCACAAATTTTCTGAGTCCTCCTTGATTTCTCTCTAAAAGTGACTATATAAAAAATGCCATTGTATGAGCTTACTTACTTACTGTAAATGGCTACTTTAGCAGGGTTTTTTTAGGTTTTAATCAAAAGTGCATGTGATCTTTAAATCAGGGAATTGGTGAACTTTATTCCAGTATTAGGGACCCCAACTGTATCTTAAATACCATTACCAGGCAATAAAACAGTAACCAAGAACTAATAAAGATGATACATGGGGAAGAAATATTTTTTTCTAAACATACAATTTTAAGGATTGTTTTTGGAAGGTATAAAATATCTTTCCAGTTACTCGGAATCAGAACAACAAACCTACAGAGGTTATATCTTTATAGGGAAACAACAAACAATTTTTCACATACATATGTATTAACTATAGTAATAAAAATATAGACAATCATTTAGTTCCTGAAAAGGCTATTGTGTGCACGTATATAAATCTTTGCTCATCAGTTGAGAGGACCTGGAAGCAACAACATGCTAGTAGCAATGAGCACACCTAGCACTTAGATCTTACTTTCTAATACTGTTCTCCAGTAGAAGGAACCAGGATTCCACTCCTTGGCAAAATGTCTCATTCGAGAATGATGGCAGGAAATACACAAGATGATTCTGGAGCAACTTGTAGAAAGGCAGGAAATGCCCAAGTACAGACACACACACACACACTGAGGTATGTCAAAGGGACATAGGAACCAACTGAAAGAGCTCCCAATTGTCAAAGTTGGAACAATTTGAGCGACAAAATAAATAAAGTAGTATTTGGTTATAACCAAAATCTAAAATAAATGTCTATGAGTCTGTACTGACATAGAAAATAATAAACGGGGGAGAAGTGACAAATTTCCCATTCAGAAGAATTCTAAATAATTTATATAAATACTCTGCCCTCAATGAGGTTGACCGTAACTTCCCACTTTTTAATTCTGAGCTGTTCATAGTAACTTCCTTCCAAAATTGCAGCATGGAAAAAGTGGAGGAACATGTCAAACAACTAATTGATGTTGATCAAGGTCAACATCCACAGTGATGTCATGTTGATAGTATGAACCCTTGGTATGATGTGATTAAAATGCACTTTACCTCTTGGTCTTCCTCCTAAGAACACATAATCTCAGTATAACCATGAGGGAAACATTAGATAAATCTAAATTGTGTGACATTGGACAAGATACCTGACGAATACCCCTCAAAATTGTCTAGGTCATCAAAAACAAGGAAAATCTGAGAAACTGTCAGAGCAGAAAGAACCCTAAGGAAGCATGACTATTAAATGTAATATGATAGCCTGGATGAAATGCCAGAACAAATAAAGGACATTGTGGAAAATGAAGGAAATATGAATAAAGTATGGACTTAACAATGATTTATCAATAATGATTCCTTAATTGTAATATATGTACCATACTAATGTAAGATGTTAACATAGGTGAAACTGGGTATGGGGTATATGGGAACTCTGTAATATCTTCACATTTTTTTCTGTAAATCTAAAACTGTTCTGAAGTAAAAATTTATCTTTGAAAAGATGCAATTGTGAAAACATTTTATTTTTTCCTTGGTTATTTAAACAGAAAATATTATTTATTGGCTACACCTAATTTAACTGTGTTGAAGCAAATGTCCCTATCCATCTTATACTCCTTCATTTTTTCCGTGCATTTATCACCCTCTGACGTAAAGTATATTTATTACTCGAAAATAGTGACCACGAAGGCAGGATTTCTGTGCGTTTTGTTTAATGCTGTAACTCCTTCATTATGTCAGTGAGCTATTGTTGATTAACAAGCCACACTAAAGCTCAGTGGTTTTCAACAACAGTCATTTATTATTTCTCACACGTCCGTGGGTCTATAGGCAGATCCCCTAGCAGATCTGTGCTAGGTTTGGCTGGTCCTGGCCAGGTTCATTCATGAGTCTTTGGCCAACTGGCTGGTCTAGGACAGCCTTAGCGGGGGTGACTTGCCTCCTCTCTCTATCTCTTACAGCCCTAGAGCAGGTTAGCCTGGGTTTGTTCTCATGGTAGTTGCAGGGTTCTGTAAAAGTGAACAGAAATGTGCAAGCATTTTTAAAAGCCTCTATTAACCACAACATTGGGGGCATTTAATTGGCCCAATCAACTCACATTGGCCAGGTCCAGAGTCAGTGTACTATCAAAGGCTGTGGATACAGAAGGGTTGTAAAAGGGAAGCTGTTGACACAATTAACCTATCACGACCATCTAGAAGAGTGCTCAGTGCATAATAGCATTGATAAATATTTGTTGAACAACAGAATGAAACTTAACTTTCTTTAACATAGCAAAATTTATATTGATTATTTACTACGTGCATAACACATCTATCTTTGGAGCTAAAGAAATTTCCTTTATGAAATTTAGAGTCCTATAATACATCTGCAAATATAAATCTAAATATAGAAAAGTAATATACAGTTACATATCAAATTTAGCAGCAGTTGTCATTAATGTATGTGTGTTTATGTGTTGTGTGTTTGAACTTTCCATTTCATTACATTAGTCAGTTTATCTTTATATGATTATCCACATTATTTTAATTACTCTAGCTTTATAATGAAGCTTAATATCTTGTGGTGTGAGTTCCCCAACTTTCTTCATCTTCTTCAAGATCACCTTGCCTGTTCTTGGTTCTTTGCCTTTGCAGATGAATTTTAGAATTAGCTTACCAATTCCAAGAAATTGATTTTTATTGAGATTATATTAAATCTATACATTATTTTGGAGAGAATTGAGGTCTTTACAATATAACAATCTATGACTATACAAGATCACTTCATTTATTTAATTCCTCTTCAATAATTTTTTCTAGTTTTCTGTGTCAAAGTTTTACATAGCTTTCATTCAATTTTTTCCTAGCTTTTTGATGTTGTAGTTGCTGTTATTAAAGAAATAATTTTTAAATTTTATTTCCTATTGCTGCTTGCTGGTATATATTTTTAAATTGATTCTTACATACTGACCTTACATGTGTTTAAGGTACACAATCACGTTATCTGTGAAAAAAATACTTTTTTCTCTTGAAGTATATATATGTGCGTGTTTTTTTGACCCAGATTCAACTTTGTCTTTTTTCCTGATGGCAACAATAACCTCCCTGTAATCTTTCACTCATTCTAATCCTTGTTCAATTCATATCCGATCAACAATTTTTCTGTTACTCCTTGAAATGGCTTCTACACACATTGCTTCCTTTCCCTGTCCGTACTCAGCTGCCACTGTGTTTCTCCTTGACTCTTATGTAGACCAGTATAATAGTTTCCCAATCATTCCTCCCACATCATCTCTTCCTTTTTCATTCATAATTAATCCCTTCATTAAATTATACTTATTTATTATTACACCAACTGCAGCTTCTTTGCCCCATATTTCACTAATTTATTATTCACCTCATAAGTCTAAGTTTCCCAGCCTAGCGTTTAAAGCTCTCAGAAATATAACCTTTATCTAAGTCAGCAGCCCTATCATCTCTGACTTGTGCATCAGGACAAACTTGACTTAATTCATATCTTCATACCTTGCATCATTTCCCTTCTGAAAAATGTAGCTTTCTTTATCTCCTTCTACTTAATATCTCTATTTTTTTCCTCTTATAAATATTTTCTACCTTTTAAAATTCCTTTTTTTTTTTTTGAGGAAGATCAGCCTTGAGCTAACATCTGCTGTCATTCCTCCTCTTTTTGCTGAGGAAGACTGCCCTGAGCTAGCATCCATGCCCACTTTCCTCCACTTTGTATGTGAGACGCCTACCACAGCATGGCTTGCCAAATGTTGCCATGTCCTTACCCGGGATCCAAACAGGCAAACCCTGGGCCGCTGAAGCAGAACGTGCAAACTTAACCACTGTGCCACTGGGCCGGTCCCTAAAATTCTTAATAGAACTTTTTAGCTCTATATCATATAGAATTTAATTAGGTACTACTTTGTAATATACTTGATGTTTCTCTTGAGATAATACTCAAGTTTTCATGTGTCTTGATTTCCCCAAATCGACTGTAAGTTCCTATGTTTCAGGTTTCAGTAAATAATTAATGCCTACTGTTTTTCAGGCATTATAGAGATGAGGTCTCTGCCTATCTTGATCACAAATGCTAACAGCAAGATAAATAATAAACAAATATCTAAGTAACACATTTTCATATTTTGATAAGGGCTACAAGGGAAATAAAGAACAAGATGTTGTAGGGAGTGGTGGGAGAGGTCAACTTTGTGGACATCAGTAAAGGAATCACTCAGAAAACAATATCCATTCCAAGAGCAACATGATGAATAAGAGCCAACCATGACATGAGCTGAGGGAAGAGAATCCACACAGAAGGGATAGAAAGTGCAAAGTCCCTACATATGAAATGGCTTTGTGTGCTGAAGGATCAGAAAGGAGAACAGGGTATCTGGAGGTGATTGGAGAGTGAGAATGGTATGAGATGGAAAGGGAGAAGTACATGGATCATTAAGGGACTTAGAAACATTGCAAATGTTTGGATTTTTCCTAAGAGAATGGGAAGCCAATGAATAGGTATAAAAATAGGGAGTAACACACATTCTTTCACTGTTGCATACGATCACTCTGGCTGATGTGTGAAGAATGGGTTGGAGAGGAGCAAGAGTAGAGGCAGGAAGACAAGATTTGAGACTAATTTCAGTTTTCCAGCTGAGACATGATGTTAGTAGACTCAGATGGAGGTAGTGCTAGTGAGGAGACAAGTGGATGGATCTAGAAATATTTTAGAGGTGTGAAGACTTGGACTTGCTAATGAATTGGATGCTGGTCAATGGAAGAGCCATTTTTACTGAGATTACAGGAAATTTGGAAAGCAACAGTTTGTCATGGGGGTGGTTCCATATGTGCTACAAGTTAAACTTTACAAGACTATCTAATAAAGCTCCATAATGACAGATGAATATAAGGGAGGAACGAATAGACGTAAATTATCAGCAATAGAAGGTATTTAAGGCCATGAGACAAGTTATCATCTAAGAAGCCAAGTAGTTAAAGAAGAAAAGAGGGAGTATGACTGGTTCCTGAAGCATTCCAAATTTTAAGGTTCTGATAGAAGAATGGCCAAGAAAAAAGACTGAGAATGAGCAGCCAACCAGACATTAGGAACCAAGAGAGTGTGGTGTCACAAAAACCAATGAAAGTGTCGAAAGAAAGAAAGAATGGTGGACTGGACTGAATATTACTGAGAAGTTAAAAGAAAGAAAATTTCCCATAGTCTTAGGCAACATGGCTATGTGATGACTTTTTCAAGAACATTGGAGCAGTTGAGGTGGAAGTCAAATTGAAATAGACTTAAGAGGGAAACGGGGAGGATTGGGAGGCAATGAAGATAGATCATAATTTTAAGAGATTTTTTTCCATAAAAGAGGGAAGAAATATGTGGTTAGCTGGAGGTTATGTGGATTCAAAGGACATTTGAGGTTTTGTTTTTAATTTGGGTTGGTTTTGTTTTATTCATTTTAAGATGGATGTTTCCAGAACATGTGCATATGCTGATGAGGATGAAATGGTTGAGTGAGAAGGACTCATGATGTATGAGAGAGAATCCATAAGTTGAAAAGTGATGTTTTAAAATACTGCTGAACTGATCTGACCCTGGCCCTTCAGGCTCATAAATAAAGCACACTCCTTATTGTTCCTATTAGCGAAGAACTGGGTCAGCAGAGAGATGGATAAAACTTGGCATAGCCCCAATCCCCACGCTGACCATGAATCCCAGTCTTCTCTTTTTCCCTTCATCTACTAATTTATTTTACCTCCATAGCTGTTAACAAGTCATGAGATAATGTAATGCCAGCCTTTCTATAGTTCCCTTGTGAATGAAAGTAATGTCTTTAAAAAGAAAATGGTCAAAATTGCATAATAAAAAGAATGAAGATAGATACAATAAATATTGTCAATCACAAATTTACAAACCAGTTTCTTTTTAATATTCAAAAGTTCATTAGACATTGAATTTTTTAAATGATGGCTGTTTGCTGAAGTATGGTGTAAGTACTACTGGTAGTGAGCTAGCTGTCTTGACAACAGGTGATATGCAAAGGGATTGGGAGAAAGAGGGAGCCCTGACTGGAAAGGCAGGGCCAAACTAGTTGAAAAGGCAGTGAGGGGAACAATGGATAGAAGGAAGGGAAGGGACAAGTGATATAGGAAGAAAATCCAGAGGCTGCTGTTGTTTCTCTGTGTGACAATCTGACTCACCGTGCGTGTGCACGCATGGGCGCGCGCACACATGCATATTCATAAACTTGCGATAGTTTCCTGCCCACAGTCCTACCTTAGTTTCCAGATCGGGGCTGGGATTTGATGACCAGGGAGAGAAGGAGCAACCCCAGTGTGAGGAAGGTGAGCTGCCGCTAGGCACTGCTGGAACCCACCGCCAAGTCTTTGAGAAGATGGAGTCAAGGCTGAAGTCCTTGAGTCCATTTCGGCTTCCTCAGATGTGGCCGCGCTGAGGCGCTGTAAGAGAGGCTCAGGAGTCTACTAGAATTGTGTCCTGGTCCTGGCTGAGGCTCGCAGCTGTGTGAGCCCACATCTATCACGTCGCCTCTCTGGGATTCAATGACACCCTATGAATAAGAGTACTAACCTGGTAGGCTGTGAGAACGTGCCCAGCTCAAAAACAGAAAAACTGACAGCAACCTGGTTACAGATCCTCTCACTTCACTCATTCAGTGATTCTAATCAACAAATATATTCATTCATTCATTCTAATCAACAAATATAATTGTTTGAATTACCTAGCCTTTGACTTATCAGAAAATATTATTGCAAATAGCCTAAACATTATGAATTGAGGCTTACAAAACTGGGAGTTATTAAATACCACATGTTCTGAAGAACAGATCCAGAATAGCCTTTCAGATGGCTTCTTGAAATAAAAGTTTGTTGGACAAAAACGACTTATATCATTATGATTGCTTATGAATTAATTTTAGTTTAGAGGAATGGTTAAATAACTTTCATGTTTTCCTACCACATATATATGCTGGTTGATGTTAAAAATTTAAAGATAACAGTGCAAAATTAACCTTTAACCTCATTTTCGTGTCAAAAGAAGTGAAAATAGTGTGTAATTATTAGTGACTCACAAACCCTATTTTTCTGCAGTGCTTTCATTGAAGAACTAATTAGCAGCTCAGAAATTTTGTAAATTAATTACACACATTACCACTTCGTTTTAATTCTTAATTTTTAAAAGTCAATGGGGGGGCCAGCCCAGTGGTGTAGTGGTTGGGTTAACACGCTCCACTTCAGCAGCCCAGGGTTCACAGGTTCAGATCCTGGGCACAGACCTGCACACTGCTCATCAAACCATGCTGTGGCAGCATCCCACATACAAAAAATAGAGGAAAATTGTCATAAATGTTAGCTCAGGAACAGTCTTCCTCACCAAAAAAAAAAAAAATATATATATATATATATATATATCTCAATAGTATGCTTGACTTTTGGTTACATATGTATTTTTATGCTTACCTTATATATTGCAAGCAAGTAGTTTTTTATTCATGGAAACAATAAAGTTCATCAAGTAAGTTAAAAAAAGAATCTTTTAAAAATATTAAAATAATAATAGGATGAGATTATGGCAAATATTCTGAAGGTGATTATTTTAAAAACACTGAAGTTTGAGAAATGCTGCCTTAAATAAAGAAAATGAAAAAGTTGACAATCCTTTATCAAAGATATGTCTTTTCCACACATCAATAATTAAAGAGAATCAAATTTACTATTCAAGATAATTCTGGAGTTAGTGCCATTTTCTTAAACTTGTTACTACTTTTCTTTAAATAGCCTGAAAAAATTATAAAGCTGCTTTAAGATAATGGTGCTTAATTATGATTCCCAGTGTATCAGGGTGATTAAATTTTTAAAATTATGCTGCCATATAACACTTGAGTAGGTATAACTATACCTATATTAAAAAATGAAAATTAAACAAAAAACTATATATTACTGCTACCCAAATACTAAGATTTGGGCAAAAATGCTCATAAAAGCCTTTCCCAGAGCAATCGGTTGCTCTGAGGTCATGGGTTGCAGTCACAGGCATTCTAATGAAAATGGTGACAACACCATCCGGTTAGCCTGAAACAAGGTCAGAATGCAGACGAGAGAGAGCAATATTTAAAGAGTTGCCTGAATTTTGTCTAGAAGAAGTAACTTTTGCCTTTTCTCTAAAACATGTTTATTTTATTCAGAGGCTTGTGGGCTCAAAGACTGGAAAACCAAAAGTTAGAATCTCTCATAATGATTTTTACTATTGACTCAGTGACAAGTTCAAGGAAGGATGCATTCAACATGGATTGTAGTACCTAGTAAGCATTATCAACAGTTTTTCCAAAATCATTTCTTCTCTTGTGTCTACTCACTATTCATTACAGGAGAAGCTAAGAGGAGAAGAAAGAGACCCGATACAGATGATTTAGAATTTTAGAAATTTGACAGCTGAGGAAGACCTACCCGAAAGACCTGTCTAACACAACTCTTTGTATGAATGAATAAATTAAGGCCCCAGAGGTCAAGTGGTTTGCGCATGCATGCCTACACACACACACACACACACACACACACTCACACACGACTAATGATACAAAAAGTTCCATAAGTTCTTTGCAAGATAAAGTCCTTTCCAAACGATGTGAGTGAGGACTCTCCACATCTCTACTTAGTTGAAGTCGTTTCTTTCACACAAACGCCACATAGATCCCCATATTTTAGCTTGTGGTTCATCTGCATCTTCTGTTGTAAAGTGTATCTCTCTGAGAAATAGTCTTCCTGAAAACTACTTAGCGAGAATGGCAGGAATAACTGTGACACTTCAGGACAGGTATTGGAGACTGTCAGCCCCCCAGCTCAATTAATAGCCTTCAGCTGGGTGTCCTTGAGGCCACATTGTTTTGGTCTCTATTGTGGCTAAGAGAATGACTGTCCCCTTCCTGCAGAGGTTCTTGTAGCCACTTCACATACAGGAAAATTCATTTTATTTCTTAAAAGTAATACATACCCACGGAACTCTTTTTCTGATCATAAAAGTAATAATTCATGATTATTATAAAAAATCTGGAAATCTGTACATAACAAAAAAGATAATAAAAAGCAATCACAGTCCCACTGTCCCACTGTGGTGGGAAATTATTGATTTCACTTTCAGCATCCATTTCTATTTCCTAAAATCCATGTGTTTCTGGGACAGCAGATGTCCATTCAAGCCCCGGGGTGGTACCCAATCAGCATGCATCCCCTGCCCACGGCCACAGTGATAGTTTCAGGAGAAAACTGCATCTCCTAAGTCAAAGGATATTATCTCATAGTTATTGCTGATATTTCCTATCTGTTTTTGTTTTCTTTATTTTGCTTGCGACATTTCAACAAATACTTTTTGAAATTTTTCATACATGCAAATAAATATGCTTTTTTCTTCAGGTTGTTGTGATTGCATTTGTGTTTAAATGTTTATCCCTACTATGGTCTGAATGTTTGTGTCCCCTCGAAATTCATACGTTAAAATCCTAACCCCTAAAGATGACGGTAGTAGGAGGTGGGGCCTTTGACAAGTGATTAACTCACGAAGGCAGAGCCTTTATAAATGGTATCGGTGCCCTAAAAGAGAGAACTCAGGGAGCTCCCTCACCCCTTCCACCACATGAAGACACAGCAAGAAGGCACAGGCCAGGAACCAACAAGAGGACCCTCACCAGAATGTGACCATGCTGGAACCTTGATCTCAGATTTCCAGCCTCCAGAACTATGAGACATTTTGCTGTTTATAAGCTACCGAGTCTACGGTCTTTTGTACAGCCATCCAAATGACCTTAGACAATTGCCTTTCAGAAATGAGCCATAACACTTATATTTTTGTCTAGGTTTTATGATATCATGGTTTGCATTGAAGACAAATTTTAATACTAGTTCAAAAAGCAACTGAGAAACTGTAAGAATACTTTCTGCCCATGTAGTCCTAAGGCTATGATTGTTCATGTTATTTTAATTGCCAATTTATTTAGCATTCACTCAAAATATATTTGTTGAGTTCATACTGTGTTAAACACCGTGGTAGATAGAAAAACAGAGTTTCTATTAGAATGAAATCAGGATTATAATAGAATGTCACAAAATTGTGCCTTGAAGAATGATGGGCCAGAATTTTCCCCTTTGCCTCATGCTTGGAGATATTAGGAAGGACTCCACGAAGGACTCTGAACAGAGCAGAGAGGAGTTTAAAGGCAGAAATACAAAAAAAGAATGGCTTCAGAGAGAGAAGCACAGTGAAAATGATTCACCTTTGCTGGAACATGGGACACAGAAAGGAAAGTAGTTAAAAATAAGACTGGAGAAATGGAAATAACACAACACAGAGACCTTGAAAGTCAGACAAAGGGAATGCGCATAATTTGTGGCAGAATGAGTCCCTTCAAAGAGTTTTTGCAGGAAATCGAAAAAGAGATATGTTTTAGGAACTATATCCTCAAACTGTATTTAGTTTAAAGAGAAGCCTGAATAATTACATATTTCTGAACCATCGAATAAAATATAAAGGAAATCTGACAGCTTTTGATAGCATCAAAGGAACCTCCCACGATGGCACGTAAATTGAACCACACCTACAGTTGTCTTAACAATAACAAAATTCAATCATCCCTTTAGGGAAAAATTACTGCATTCTCTGTCCTTCCTATTTATTAGAGCATGAAAAGGCCAGAAATGCTATCCCTTGGGTCCCGCCTACCGACGTTAGGTCCCCAGAGGAAGAAAAAAATCCTCATGAGGAATGAGTCAAATACAAGCAAGGAGAGCAGGTGGGAGGGGTTTTCTCCTCCATCTTGGTCCCTAAAGATTTTCAAATATTATATTTACATTTTTATGTAAATACTACTCTTCCTTTACATTTTTAATTGCTTCTTAGGTGCTAGTTATCTTTGGAGGGACTAATAGTCATATTTTCAGTCACCATGAATGGCTAATTCCTGTTCATGCACTGTACTCTTTGCTACAGCTAAATACGGACTTACAGTGAAATTTGTCCTTACTGCATTAATTCTTTCTACCACACACAACATAGTTCTAGTCATGTTGCTCTTCCTGGTTTCTCCTGGGCGCAAAGTAAACTTCATGGAGCCAATTTATGGCCCCTTATAGCAATTTTATGAACCTGAAAATATACAGCCATCCCTACGTGATTTTCATGTCCCTAGGAGAATCAGATTCAGATGTCAGAGAATTAATCTTTGTATTATATTCCATGAAATGTTGATATTCCTGCTGCCATACTATCTCAGGATGCCCTGAAAAAAATTTTCCTTAAAAATCTTAACTACCAAAAATAAAAGAGGCTTACGTTAATCATGGGCAGTTGGAGCAAGATGCCCAGATATAACTACGAGTTTTATTTGAACTAAATCCTGATCTAGAGTCCTATTATACATGTGACCCCTAGATTTTTATGGTCAGGCTATCGTTTGAATGAAAAATTACCTAATTTAAACATAGTTTCAGGTAATGTTTTTCTTGACTTTTATACAATGAAGTGTTTTACTGCAGCTGCTGGTGGATAAGGCACAAATTTTCAAATCAATGTGCTCAGCGCTTTTGGAGAAACTAATTCACTTTTCATAGAGCTAAAATCGTATAAATTTATACTCAAGCATTAAATTCCTAAAAATATCTATTGCATCATCCTTACCTGATAGCAGTGCATTAGTATTTTAGTTCTAATTCAATTATGTGAACATTCTGGTTATGCTCTTATAACAACAAAAACAAAACTGCTCAAAAATGGTAATTGTTAAAACATTTCAACAACTTAATCTAATAGGTCAAGCTAGGTGTTGTGACAGTTTAGAAAAAATGTGTAGACATTGTTTGATTATGCCTTAGTTTATAATTAAACTTATGCAAAATATAATAAAATTAACCATGTTATAAAATTATAATTATAATCATATGAAATTAACTATGTTATAACTAAGGAAACATTTATGAAATATGTAGGAAAAAAGTGATTCTAGAGTAACCTTCAGAAGAACAAAGGGCATATATTGAAACAAATGTCTATGTAGATAGTGGTCAAGCCAGAGATTCAATTATCTGAGTGATGGTTTAATATCAAAAAAGAAATTAGAAATTGGAAATAAATGGAACAGATTGGAGAAAATTGGATCTCTGGATACTTACTGACCAGTGACTATAAAGCCAGTTACTGAGAGGCTATCTGGTGTGACTTCAGAAAAGGAAAAGTAGACCAACTTCAAAAAGTTATAAGCAAATCATAAAATCATTGCAATTAAAGCAAAAATTATCACAATATATAGTGGGCATTTTAGCACATTTAGAAGTAAAATGTATGACAATAATAGCATAAAAGATGGGAGGGAGGAAATGGCAGTAGTTTTGTGTAGGTTTCTTAAGCTACTGTGAAGTGATACAATGTTATTCGGAGGTAGACTCATAAGTTAAAGATGATACTACAACTTCTAAAGAAACCACTATAATAAAAGAAAACAATGAAGTATAACTAATAAGACATAAAGTGGAAATAAAATGAAATCAGAAAAACAACACAAGAGAAGACAAGAGAAGAGAAAAATTGGAATAAAGATTATCTGGGGCATATATAAATAAATAATATGCTTATAGTTTTAAATCAAACTGTATAATTGAATAAATTAACATTAAATATAAGTTTTCTAAACATTGAAATAAAAATCAGAAATGAATAAAAAATCAGAGAATTTGATAGATTTAAAAAGTTAAAAACTATCTGTTGTCTACAAGAAATAAGAAATTTAAATACAACCACATAGGGAAGACAAAAGTAAAAGAACATGACAAAATCAACATAAGATAAAGTAGATTTTTAAAAGGAATATTACTAGGGATAAAGAAGGAAATTTCATAATGATAAAGAGATCGCTTCATCATGAGGAGATAAAAATCACAAATGTATGTGTATCCAAAAAACATAACTTCAAAATAAATGACCCAAAAATAACTGGGGAAGCCGAAAAGAGAAATAGACAAGTCAACAATTTCAGTTGGAGATTTCAACACTCTTTTCTCAGTAACTAACAAGAGTAGAGAAGTAATCAGTAAGAATATAAAAGACCTGAGCAACTCTATCAACCAACTTAACCCAATCGGTATTTTTGGCTAACTCTACTCAAAAATACCAGCACACATGGCTTTCAAAACATTCACCAAAGTAGAGTATATACTGGGTCATAAAACTAGTCTCAATAAATTCAAGATTGAAAACAAAGGATGTTCTTCACTCACAATGAAATGAAACTGGAAATCAATGACAGAAAGATATAGGAACAATCCTCAAATACGAGGAAAATAAGTGTGTTTCTAAATTACAGATGGATTAAAGCAGAAATCCAAGAAAATTAGAATATATCTTGAACTGAAAAAAAAAGAAACCGCAATACAGTAAAATTTGTTGGATGCAATTAAAGAGTGCGCACAGGGAAAAATCATAGCAATAAATGCTTACCACAAAAATAGGAAAGATCTCAAATCAATGACCTAAGCTCCTACCCTAGGAACTAAGAAACCAAAAGCATATTAAAACCAAAGCAAGCAGAAGAAAGGAAATACAAAATATAGGGATAGAAATCAAAGAAATAAAAAATAGAAAAGCTATAAGGAAAAATCAACGAAACCTAAAATTGTTTCTTTGAAGAAAAAATCATTAAAATTGAGAATCTTCTAGGGGCTGGCCCCGTGGCGGAGTGGTTAAGTTCGCGCGCTCCACTGCAGGTGGCCCAGTGTTTCGTTGGTTCGAATCCTGGGCGCGGACATGGCACTGCTCATCAAACCACGCTGAGGCAGCGTCCCACATGCCACAACTAGAAGGACCCACAACGAAGACTACACAACTATGTACTGGAGGGGCTTTGGGGAGAAAAAGGAAAAAAATAAAATCTTTAAAAAAAAAATTGAGAATCTTCTAGTAAGTCGTACCTGGAAAAAAAAGAAGGAACTAATGTGTTATTCTAACATCACAAACAAAAGCGGGGACATCATTTCAGACTGTATAGATATTAAAAAGATAATAAATATCATGCACAACTTTATGCTAATAAATTGGAAAACTTTGATGAAATAAACAAATTCATTGAAAGACACAGGCTACCAAAGCTCACTTGAGATGAAATAGGTAACCTGAATAGCACAATATTTATTGTTTTAAATGAACTTGTAGTTAAAAGTCTTCCCACAAAGAAAATTCTAAGCTCAAAGGGCTTCACTGTTGAATTCTACCAAACATTTATGAAAGAAATAATTCCAATTCCACACAAACTTACCCAGGAACTGAAATAGGACGAATCACTTCCCAATTCATTTTATGAGGATGGAATTAACCTCATATCCAAACCAAACAAAAAACACTAAAGAAAATTTCAGGCTACTATCTATAATGAAAATGGTCACAAAAATCCTTTAAATATTTTAGCAAGTTAAATCCAGAAATACGTTCTAAAAAATAAAATCAACATCACGACCAATTAGGATTTACGTCTAGAATGCAAAATTAGTTTAACATTTGAACAATCAACATGATTCACCATATTGTGATATTAAAATTAAAAATTATCAACCACCATAATAGATGAAAGAAAAATTGGACAAAATTTCACAATCATCATGATAAAAACTCTCTGCAAAGTAGGAACAGAAGGAACTTCCTCAAATTGAAAAAGGGGACCTATGGAAAGCCTACAGTTTACATCATATGTAATAGCAAGAGAGTAAATGCTTTCTGCTTAGAAATAGGAGTGGGGCCGGCCCCGTGGCCTAGTGGTTAAGTTCCTGCGCTCCTCTTCTGTGGCCCAGGGTTATTGCTGGTTTGAATCCTGGGTGTGGACATGGTACCACTCATCAAGCCGTGCTGAGGTGGCATCCCACATGCCACAATTAGAAGGACCCACAACTAAAAATACACAACTATGTACCTGAGGGCTTTGGGGAGAAAAAGGAAAAATAAAATTTATAAAAAAAAGGATATAGGAGCAAAACAAGGGTGCCTACTCTCTCTACTTCTATTCAACTTAGTACTGGAAGTTCTAGCTACAGCAATAGGTAGAAGTGTGAACTGGGTGATACCAGCCTATTTATAAGTCTACCAGAAGAGCCCAGTGTCATTACATTGCATTGTGAGGGAGGGAGGACCCTAACTGACCCCTATCCAGGCTGCACTAAACTAAAACCCCTAGGGTTTTTGTTTTGATTCACTTTGTTTTGTTTAGTATGTGGCTAAATCATGCCTTCTGATCATAGCATAAGGAAGACACTGTAATTGAAACATATCAGTGATGGTTGAACAGACAATACTAATCAACTAATCAATCAACTAACTACTGTTCTAAGTACTAATCAACTAATCAATCAGCTAACGACTTGTAGGGAAGTTTCTGAAGAATCTCTGGCTGTCCTTGTGGCATCCGTTTTAGCTGTCCAACTGTGTATTCATCTGATAAAGAAAGAGACGATCTGTACTAATTCAGCAGGCGGATTATCTCTTGTGGATTGCCTCTGGAGCTTTTTCTGAAGTGCATTTTTAATGCTTTTCTAAAAACAGAATTCTACTATATGTAATCTCAGCGTTCAAAATTATATTGAACAACTACATACATCACAAAGCTAATCACATCAATGAACTGAAAGAGATGTGATTTTCCATTCCATTAATTTTCACCTCTGGAGTAGGTCCTGCCTTGCTCTTCAGAAACTGAGCTTAGTTGTATTCATTGTGCATCTTCCTGATGATGCACTCAGAAATAACAATGAGAATTCCACCTTTGAAAATAACAATTATAAAGCTTATGTATGGTAAAGGTGAGGGTATATCCATTACATATTCTTTCTCAACACATAAATGCTTACACACATATGTACATATACATAAGCATAGACAAATTTCACTGAAACTCTCATTTCACAAACCAGAAATATGTAATTCAATTCTATATTTCTGAAATCCTATTATTAAAAGTATATATTCTTATGTGATGAACTTCTTGTACTTAGTTGAAAACATCACATTATTTCTAAAATTGTAGGTAGGAAGCATAGTGGTATCTTTTATTTCCCCCTTGTTTTTGTATTAGTATTTATCCAAAGTGATGCATGAATGGATTGTGCTAAACAAAACCTAAATGAATATTCCAAGCTCCCACAGAAGTTGCTGCAATCAGTGGTGACATGCCTTAATCTGTAGGCAATACTCATTTCCGTTCTGAGACAATGTTTTGATAACTGTTGAAACTATCTGTAAGTATGTTTGGACATCTTGGTACTGTTTTTAAGGTACGACCCTTGCTGCTCACTGTTGATCATTCTTAATAAAAGAAAGAAACCCTTAAAACTTAGAAATAAGAAATGTGAGCTATTTCTTATGCTGGCACGGGATTTGGGAATTGAGAAGTCAGAAGGGAAAGAGGGAAGAGATCAGAATGGCTGCCTCCGTTCCCAGACCTGGCTAAGGTTCCTGCTCATTGAGACCTTCAGACTCTGGGGTATAAGAGGAGAGCAGAGGAAGCGGGGCTTTGGGACCGGTTTGATTTGGCTCGGAGAAGGAGTGAAGCACACAAAAGCCCCGAACGTCCCTCCCTCCCCTCCTTCTTGCACTCCTGGCGCTCTGATTGGATTTGCATGTTCATCGCTGGCTTGTTTCTGAAGAAGATCGTTCTTCTCGTCCTAGGAGATGTTCACAGCAATGAAGTATAAAGCAGGATATCAGGGGTGACTTTGCATAAAAAGCTGTCAGGGGCAGAACTTAAAAGGAACAAAGGAAGAAAATTAGCTTAGCTCACAGCAGAGGGATGAGTGCAGTCAACCACGTATTGAAAGAGGAAAACCAAATGGGAGCAGAACTGAGAGAGTGAGGGAGGAAATGCATGTTTACGCCTCTCCCAGGTCATCCTTCATAAGGAAACGCATCAGCATTGTTCTTCGAAATCTTTTATTACCATAAGAAACTATACTTATGTAAACCGTACATACTATATATACTCACACACAAATATGCTTATGTGTATATATATATACACACTAATATCCATGAGCATTTACACATTTCTAATGCACTCACAAATAGCAGGCACCACATGAAACCAGGGAAGTGACATCTGAAAGACATTTCCAATTACATTTCAAAAGGATATAAATTACCAGAATGATAAAAATAAAAAACAAAGGAAACCGTGCTTGTCAGAATATCTCCATTTTCTCACATTTATCTTGAATACACATGCGGTACTTTCATAGGGCAGGCTCTGGAAATCAATACTGTGAATGAAATATCATTGGCATCCTCTTCTCATTTCAGCTGTGGTGTGAGTGAAGAGTGGTAACGTCTCGATAAATAATGTTTAGCTTCAGTCTCTTTCACCCTAGTTCCAAACAGATGAGCAATTTCTGAAAAGCAACTGTAGAAGATGCACTTTTACCTCTTCATCAAAAACATATAAAAATGAAATATATTGTGATATTTATTACCATGTATATTACAAACCACCGTGGCGATATAGTACAAATGGCTTTTTTCTCTGCGGCGCCGACCTTCAAAAGTGATGATGTGAAAAGCCCTCGACTTTATGACAGCTTAACTAGAAATACATTACAGCTGCTACATTAATATGTAGTTGTGGCTTTGCTATAAAGTTTGAATATGAAAAGAAACTCTGAACCTTGCGCTCTGCTATAAACTTTAAATATGCAGAGAAATATGTTCATGAAAGCAGCAGGAGGAGGTTGAGGCTAGGTCTATGGGAAATGATGCTGCCTCTTCATAGCCTCAAAACTTCATGGAAGCTTTTGTATTACATAAATTCAATATTAGCAGTTGAATGACTGGCATCGTCTTTAGCACAGCAAATCAGAAAAGCTGGTGCAAATGTACATATTCACATCATGTGTGATGGGAACACCTTTAGATCCGTGTGTATTGTGACATGTGAATCTCTAGGAATATATTTAAGGTAAATATTAATTCAAGGAGTATGTTTCAGAGACCAAATACTGAGCAGTGAAAAACTGGTGAGCATGGAAACATTACTTTGAAAATAGCAAATGTGTTTCCTCTGTGCCTTCAAAATATTTCCATACACATAAATATTATGATGCTACATTTAGTAGCTTATTTAACACCTATAATCAGTTTGGTCAATATTTAATTTTAAGCGGACACAATTTTCCCTGACATGTAAATGATGCCATGGTGCTTATGAAGATAACTTTTATAGGATCTCAAATTAGTTTGCAATCAAACATAATTTGTTCTTTTCTGATGAAGGTACAGGTGGGCATGAGAAATGGCTTAAGCGTGCACTCTCAAACAGAGTCAGACATTTGAGGACCTGTAGTACAGCTGGGGCTGCTAAGCAGCTCTAACAATACACCATAGATGAGGTGGCTTAAACATTTATTCCTCACAGTTCCAGAGGTTGGGAAGTGCAAGGTCAAGGTGCCAGCAGCGTTGGTTGCCAGTAAGAAAGCTTTTCCCGGCTTGCAGATGTCACCCTTCTCACATGGCAGAGATGCCTCTCTCTGTCTCCCTCTTCTTATAAGGACACTGTTCCATCTCAGGGACCCCACCCTCAGGAGCTCTTCCGAACTTAATTACCTCCCAAATACCCTCACCTCCAAACACCGCCACCTTGGGGATTGGGGCTTCAACATAAGAAATTAGGAGAGACAAAATTCAGACAATAGCAGCACCTAACGTCTTTACCCATTTTTAGCAGATTTGTCAGCTTTTGTAAATCATTTAAACAGCAAAAATGAGGAGCAAACAAGTTATGTGAATTTTTCTATTATTGCCATTACTAATTTCTGAATGCTGGCTTTTACACATTTGATGTCCTAGAGGGTTAAAAATTAAAAGAAAAAAGATAAATGTCAATAGCTTTTTCTTAAAAGAAGTGTCAGCAACTATAAGAGCAACGAAATTGCGGGTTGTGAATTTGGTTAGGACAATAGTTTACAATGGGGTAAAATCAAGTTAAGATTGTAACATGAAATTTAGGGTCAAGGAAAAAGAGCAAATGAACTAATACTTATAAGTCACCTACCATGTCCCATACCCAAGTTTTGAGCATTTTAAACAGATTGTTTAATTAATTTTCAAAACTTTTCAAAGACAGATAGAAGTAATATTAGCCTAGCTTTACAGATGGAGAAATAAGTTGCCCAACATTCACATAGCTGATGGTTGTGGAGCTCAGAACTGAACCCCAGTCTGCTGAGCTTCCAAGGGAAAGAGAGCAGAGAGCACTCCCCTTGCTGTCTGTATGCCCAGAGAGAAAGAACAAATTAAGAAAAAAAACATTTTTACGTTAATCTGAGAATGATTTTTGATAATTCTGAACAATTTAAATTATTTTATTCTGATTTTTTTCTTTGCTTTGTATGCTTTATAACTGACCACTTGTTCTTTGAAGTTATATTTTAGAAAGTGTGTCAGTTTAATACTTTCTAATCTATTCCATGATGCCTACAACTGGCTTAGGTGCCAATATCTATAATCTAATCTGTCCAATGCTGTAGCCACCAGGCAGATGTGGCTTTTTAAATGAATTAAATTAAAATTGTATTAAAATGAAAAATTTGGTTTCTCGGTCATACTACCCCATATCAAGCGCTCACTAGCCACATATGGCTAATGGCTACTATATTTGGTAGGGCAGATATAGAACACATCCATCATTGTGGAAGGTTTTATGGGACAGGGCTGCTCTCAAGTAAGTGTCAGAAAACTGTGGCCTGTGGGCCGAAGCCAGCCTTCTATGTGTTTTTGTAAATAAAGTTTTATTGAAACACAGCCACACTCATTCTGTTATGCATTGTCTACGGCTGCATTTGTGCTGTCACAGCAGCCTTGGACAGTTGCAACAGAAACCGTGTGCCTTACAAAATCTAAAATATTTGCTATCTAGCCCTTTGCAGAAAACATTTGCCAGCCCCCGCTCTAGAAGATGGATCTCATAGGGAATTTGTAGCTTGGGCTCTGCAGATCAACATACTAGAATTTGAATCCTGACCGTGCCAGAAATTAGACTTAATTCCTGTAAGTGTTCTTTTGAATTCATAAAGTTGGAATTGTAACAGTACTGATCTTACAGAGTTTTGTGAGGATTAAATGAAAGCATGTATATAAAACACTCACCCAATGATTCATGCTTGGTAAGCCCTCAAAAAATGTTCATTGTTTTTATCATTGTTATTTTCATTAAGATTACTATTCTTGTAACTTGTGAAATACGTGCAAAGGGACCCCCACCCTCAAATTTCAAATGAGAGGTGACAAATTAACTAAAGGTATAAAGACCCAATGCTTTATAGGCATGACGGTGACCTAAGTATATAATTCACTTCAGACAATGTATATTAACTTTAAAAATTATACGTGTTTTGAAATTTTATGCATATTTTCTACCTAGTATATCAGACACATAAACAAATCTGAATATCCCATGCCCATGAGCCAGCAGCCAAACTTTAACTGAAATTCCTTTGTTTCCTGCCCCAAAGGCTTGGTCCTGTGTGAAGCCGTGCAGAAGCTAAATCTGTCTTCCAGATTTGATAATACTCTAATCCTCAATCATTTTATGCTCAGGGGAAGACTACTCAACTCTTTGTCTTGATTGTAATGGCCATGTGCAGTTTCCATGGTACCTAAATTTTTCTTTAAGAAAAGTTTCTGCTCCCTAACAATAACCCATCATTATAAAAGATTAGGAGACAGCATGGAACTATCTATAGAAAATGATTTTGTCTGTAAAAGGGCCACCAGTATATGGTGGGATTGAGGCTTGGGAAAAATTGTCCAGAAGCTGCCAATGCCACCTCACCTTCTCTTTCACTTCCCTTGATTTTGGAGCATCTCACACCTCTGCACCAGCCCCTCTCAGCCCACTTAGACTAATGAACTCACTATGTTCATGTGACCCCACAGCGTCCAGACCTCCCTCCCAGACATTAGTGTCCCTGGCAGGTGCCCCATGCAAACAAGGACTAATGGGTATTGCATCAAAATAGAGTCTACAAAGATCAGATCCTGTGGGACACCTGCACAGCACACAGGCTGTCCTCAGTTTTCTTTATTTTTCCTCCCACTCTTTCCTCATCCCATTATTATGGCCTTCTGGCAGCACTTATTACTTGCAACTATATTTATCATTAGTTGCATGGACTATCCCTCTTTCCTAAAATATTATGTACTAAAGTTATTTCCAAATAAGTCTTGAAATAAAAAGAGGGGCGGGGGAGGGGGGTAGTTGCACTTTGTAGCAAACAAAGAAATAAGGGTAAAATGGCGATGGAAACAAATCTACAGTGAGAATTTGCTATGTTCTTGGAATTATGCTAGGCACTTGACAAATAGTACTTGATGACTAATTTTGTCAACACATTTTTTAAGCAGGTATTAAAAGCTCCCTTTTATTACTGGAAAAACTGAGTTTCAGAGAAATTAAGTAATTTGCTAATAAACGACAGAGTTTTGACTCAAGTTGAGTCTGCCTGAGTTCAACGTTTCTTCCCTTCTACACTGTATTATTTCTCATCATTTAAAGTGATCTTTAGTGCATGCTATTTTATATGGTAGATCTTTTTTATAAAGTGAATAATTATCTGTAAGGCCTCTCTTTCATAAATCTGGATTATAGTACAGATTTGATGAATAAGTAAATTGTCATAAATTCCAGCAATGGATTTGAATTTCAGGAGACACATACAAATCTATAAACCAAATAACTCTGTCCTTCACTTAAATTTGTGGCGAAGGCCATGTTTGAACAGCAGCTGGTAGAGTTTCTGGAGCTTACCTGCTGAGGTTCACTGCCTGACACTGCGCTCGTGTGCTGCATCTTGCACTGCGTTTCTAGAATACATGCTTCCTGGGAGCCCAGAGCATTTATCTTAATCTGGAGCACTTGGAAGTAAATGGGACCCAGCGCTATCCACTGGATGAAACGTGGCCTTGTTGATGATTTCTGATGACTTCAGAGATCAGATCTCTCCCCATTAATCATCTTGGCAGATGATTTAAGATTTCTGCCATTTGTAGACAGGAAAGAGCATTAAACTGTTTTGGATTTTTGTTTGTGAAGAGCCTTAACTTTGAAATTCTGCTTTTTCAGAGCTTAATGAAGCTTGAAATTAGCGCCCTGTAGAACATTTTACTTTCTGATGCTTTTTCTGAGTAACAAAAATACTTGAACATCTCATCTAACTTGGAAAGACTAATTCTTTGTCCAAATTTTATCTCTTTTTTTGTTTGTTTTTTGTTTTTGTTTTTGAGGAAGATTAGCCCTGAGCTAACTACTGCCAATCCCCCTCTTTTTGCTGAGGAAGACTGGCCCTGAGCTAACATCCATGCCCATCTTCCTCTGCTATACATGTGGGATGCCTACCACAGCATGGCATGCCAAGCAGTGCCATGTCCACACCCGGGATCCGAACCAGCAAACCTCAGGCCCTCTGAGAAGCGGAATGTATGCACTTAACCGCTGTGCCACCAGGCCAGCCCCCCAAATTTTGTCTTGCAGGAAGGAAAAGTCACATCTGGCTGGTATTATTGCCACTGCAGCTGCTGCTGCTGCCTCTGCTTGACAGCACAGGCTACCATTGATTGAGTGCTTTTTCTTCCATGGATGGTCCTAAGGATTTCATATACTAATCTCATTTATCTAAACAGCACAAGCACTCAGAGACACATGTTTCGTTGTTCCCACTTTGCCCATCAGTAAATGGAAATTCAAGGAATGTAAGTAATTTACCCAGAATCCCCTAACAGGAGATGGGATATACAGAATTTGAACTGATATGGTTTGAGGCCCAGGAAGATGTTCTGAATTATGGGAGCCAAAAAGCAAACGTGCAAAGATAAGGACTCATGTCTGAGCCCAGGATGTTATGCAACTCACAGAGCAACAAGCACACAATGACAATGTATTGTTGCCCTGGAAACTTCTCCAGTTTTGCTGCAGTGTCTCAATCACTGTTTACAACCAACCAAGTAGTTCTCAACCCTAGCCTAACTTTAGAAACACCTGGAGAGCTTTTGAAAAAACACCTAATTAGATAAAAATATCTTGGGATGGGGTCTAAGCATTGGATAGGGGTCTCGTAGTGACCATTTCTATAAATAGGGCTGTTAGCACCGGAAAGAAGGGGTGGTTGTGACTACGGTAGAGGTGATGGTTGTTTTAGTGGTGAGGAGGGGAGAGAGACGTGGAAGAGCTAGTGGGTATAGGAAATCCCAAACAAATTCTCCCAGTATTTTCAAGGTTAAAAATTATTAGAAGCTACATCAATGCTTGCTGGTACTCCTATTGACCTGTCCTATGTCCACTAAAGTCCCTGTAAACCTTTCTGTGACTTCAAATAAAGTAGCCAGGCAGCTCAGGAAGTATATTGCAGTTAAAAAATATTTGATGGATGGATAAAAAGACGAAGTGATTTCAGTGTTCAATGGCTTGACATGAGTGCAATGGGGCTTTTCAAAAAACTGCTTGCATTTCATAAAAGCAAATTTTATTGCCAAAACCCCCTCTTCCAACATATCATGATTCTTCTCCATGAGAGCTAATTCAATAAACAGAAAAGCACAATAAATGGAACAAATCTAGAGACTTATCTCATTGGGTCAAGGCAGCACCACAGCCGCCATTTAAAATTACTGCTGTTTTACAAGGTAAAGCAGGTCCATATGAAGTGAAATAAGAACAGAGAAAAAAATCACTTTGAGTTGGACGGAGCTAACCTGGGAAACTGGAAGCCATTTTAAAATAGATCCTGGTAAATACTAAAATAGCTGCCACTAAGATTACAAAACAGTAGTAAACCCAAGAAAATACTTTACCCCATGTAGGCCACTATATATATCTTCTGGAAGATTCAATCTACAAGGCTTGAGAAGGGGTAATGCACCCTCAATAAGTCAATGGTTCCCTGAATGATGTACGTTTTTCAAACTTGGTCTCAGAAGTGTAGGAAGCTCATACACATCAGATAAATTCCCGTTTTGTTGCAAAAGTATCAAAACATTCCAGAGAGAGATAACCACAAAGTAGTTAAGAGAAACCACAGGCCACCTCCTATGAAACTGTGAAAAGCTTGTAGGAGCATCACACGTATTGCAAGATTCTGTATGTGAGCCATAAACATCTACTTTTCTGCTCATGTTTATAGCATTCCTGAGCCAGATTGAAAAGATTGAAATGTTTCAGAAATCTTGGTTAAAAAAAAAAATAACACAAACCCCTTACAGGACTTTCAGTGGGAGCAAATATATATTTGTAATTGATGGCTGATTAAGCATACAGAAATATTTTTAAGGACTCAGTGCTCCAAGTTCTTTTTGTAAAACATGAATGCTCCTCATACATAAGAGAATTCACATCATAGGTCCTCTCGTAGTCTTGCTCCTGGGACCCCTAACTTCAGCCGAGGCAGTAAATGTTTCTCCAAATTAGATTTGGATACAAGTTAAAACGTTATGCACAAAGGTATTGGCAGAAGTACAGTAGGCTTATGACCCCTTTTTTTCCATAAGTAAAGCACTGATGCCTGTCTCCCACCGCGAGACATCCTGATTTAACTGATATGAGGTGTGACTTGGCATTTTGAGTTTTTAAAATTCCCCAGGTGATTATAATATGCAGCAAAGATTGGGAACCACTGTACTAGATTGATTGGTCTCAAATTCCTACATGACTGTCATTCTGCTTACAATGCCATACACCTATCTTCAAAAGATTGTCCCAGGGGCTGGCCCCGTGGCCGAGTGTTTAAGTTCGCGTGCTCCTCTGCAGGCGGCCCAGTGTTTCCTTGGTTCGAATCCAGGGCGTGGACATGGCACTGGCTCGTCAAACCACGCTGAGGCAGCGTCCCACATACCACAACTAGAAGGACCCACAACGAAGAATATACAACTATGTACTGGGGGGCTTTGGGGAGAAAAAGGAAAAAAATAAAATCTTTAAAAAAAAATTAAAACAATTAAAAAAAATTTAAAAAAAAAAGATAGTCCCGGTTCTTCAACATGCATCTAAGGTCCTTCAAATCAGATTATCTGTAATCATTCTGGCCTCACCTCTCATTCCCTTCAGTCAACCGTACTTCTTAACATCCACTACACATCACCTACCTGGCCCCTGAATAACATTATGAAGGCAAAGATTAATTTAGCTCATGATAATTTGGGAGATTTTATTTATCGTCTGGAAACTAATTGGTAATAAGTCCATTTCTGGGTTGGAAATCTCTGCAAACATTTTGCAGTTGAGCATGAAAGTCATAATAACCTCTCCTTCTTGTCATTCAGCACCCCTAACACTATAACAATCCACTTTCCATAATAAACACTATCATGATCAAGAGAGGCACGATGGGAAGCTTTCGGATTTCCTTTTAAAGGGGCACCTTTCAAGTCTTTGTATCAGCTGTGGGAGCTCTCTACACTTTCTGATCTAAAGCCTATCGACTCTCAGCAGCCCTGGCCACCCCTGACATCCAGGTCCCCAAACACCTCCTTAAGTCCTTGTGTGTTCTTACCCCCTGTTCTGGCATCTTACATCACAAATCCTGAGTTGTATAAACTATAAACAGTAGATAAAAGGGTCCCTTCCTGTAAATGAGCAAAATGATCAGAGCTATAAACAAATCCCCTCAAGGTAAGTAAGAAAGAAATGTATGTTTTGGAGAGTTATTTTCCATCATAAAAGCTCCTAACCAGGGGAACAAAGTGAAATTCTAGGGCTGCTAGTTCATAGGGAAAGTTCGTCATCCTTCGCAATTCTAGTCAGGTCACAAAGAGGAAAGGACAGGCAGATGTAAAAGTCCTTGACCTGCCATCCTGGGTCGTTTGGTTGTAACAGGGATTTAAATATTTGCAGGTGTTAAACCTTTCCCATTGCCTTCTGTCCTCTTTTTCTTTCATCGTGTGCCTCCATTCTGCCTAAAACACGCCCTGCAGATGCCCTCGATCCACCCCCACCCAACGTCTCCTCCTGGCTATCTTCTCAGAGACCTTCTGGCTTCATAAACTCAGCAACTGCCTCTCCCCCGGGAGGCCTGGCACGTCCTGGATGTAAGTCTCCTCCACATGCACTGTGAGCATCTCTTCAGGCCTAGCATGGTCCTTCTAACACTGCACTGAAGTGGTCAAGCAGGGACTCCTGTGCTATTTGTCTTTGCAACAATAGTCCCAGTGTGATCCGCATGTAATGAATGTTTGATGTTTAATGATTAATTGAATGGATGAATGAATGACTCCTTGACATTAAGCTCTCTCAGTCAGTTTTCTCATTTTTAAAACGTGTCTGCCTATCACAAGGTAGATGAAGAAATATATATAAAATATCTGGAAATAGTAAGCCCGTGATAAAAGTTATTTTTCTTTTCCCTTTTGCATTTAAGAAGCATGTCTATGTGAGTGGTGCAAGTTATAGAGTTAATAAAACAAAAGAAATCAGAAAGTTAATCTCACTTCATGATTGAAGCATGGATAAATATACAATGCTTATTTCATAATTTGAAAACACATAGATTTTACATAATAGCTCTATACACTCCATTTATGAAAAAATATACTGAAAGTAGAAGGAATAATTATAATAGCACACAGAATGCACTTCTAAAATCTCTTAGAAGCACTCTGGTATGACCGTTAAGATCATGGGCCCAGAGAGATGTGGAGACAAAGAGATTTGGGTCTCAAATCTCAGCTACTTAGTAGGCATGTGTCCTTGTATGAGTTACTCAACCTCACTACACTTCAGATGCCTCATCTCCAGGATGGGGACAATACTTAAATCAATTATTTGTTGTGAGCATTCAATGAGATTATTTATATAAAGCACATAGTAAGCATTCAACAAATGAAGTTGTTATTAATAAGTAGGGCAAAAATGTGTTTGAAAAACAGTCTGTGGAACTAGAATGCACACCTAATATTTTACCTGTCTGGCAATTCTCCTCCTACTTATTTTCTGAGAAACATATGTCCCCTTCTTTTGGGAAATATCTATTCTAGCCATGCAAGAGTAGGGGACTACCAATCTTATGGTTTCTGCTGCAGCACAAGTGTAAGCAAATATTAAGCCAAATACAGCCCTTCCATGGGATATCACTAACTGGCCCTAAGGAAGGCACTGGCTTATCACTGTGGTGAACTGGAAGATGTGCACCTGTGAGTTGATTTAGTCATGGATCCAGCATCTTAGAGGAAATCAATGTAAGAGAATTAAACTATCACGCAGGCACAGCAGAGAGCAGAGTTGGGGAAAAGACTGAGGGATTCAAGTCTCTGCTTCTAGTTATCACTGGGATATATCCTTGTCTTTCCCAGAGTTAGTTACATGAGAAAATATACCCTCTTCCTAACTAAACATGTTGGATTTGGAGTTCTGTTACATGCAGCTGAGATGAGAGTCTACCCTGGGAACAAAGACAGGGATCCCTCGGGGTGCTCAAGCTTCTGAGTAGGACCAAGACATAATTCAATTGTTCTATGTCTTAGAGAGAAATAGATTTCAAATTTGAAGAGCAATCCTACAGGGAAGACAATAAAGAACAAAAAAAAAAAGGAGAAAGAGAGAGATTCTAGTAATATAGTGAAAAGCTAGAATATTCGTAGAGAGAGGTCAATGAAAATTCTATCATCAGAGTTGCCCAAAAATCCATTAGGAAGAATGGTTAAAGTGTGATTTGTCAATGTCTCACAGATAATTAGTCTACGATTCTAATAAATGTTGCATAGAGTTGAGTGAGTATGTGTGTATGTGTGTGTAAACTGAGGGACAGTTTGAATCGCTTATCTCTATCATCTCTGTTGTCATCATATGGAGCAAAGAAAGTCAATATGGGGAAGCAAGAGACTGGAGCCACAGTTGATCTTGCAAATCCACCTAATTTCCAGAATCCTCATGAATATTGAAGAGGTCTTTGGAATTCATTAGGCTATAGGATAGGGTCTCAAGTTTATTATGTTCTAGATTAGAGAGAGACCGGAAGGTACTACCTAGTGTCTGATAACACTTAAAAACAGAAAATAACTATAAGTTATCTTCTTAAACAATTTGGGAAATGGGAGAGATGCCAGGATTTCCGAAGTTATCATCATGCCAGGCTGCAGTGTAAGGAGGAGAACCTAAACAGATTCTGGAATTCTCCTTGAGTGGAGGAGACAGAGTTTGATCTTTCAAGAAGCCAAAGTGACGAGATTTCACAAGGCTGAGTGGCGGAGAGGAGCGAGATGCACAGAGAGAGCACTGCAAATCAGTACATGTTTCCCCTCGAATCTTCAGCTGAGCATGGATTAACACATGCAGGAATCTACTAAGGCAGAAAGAAGCAGGGGAACAATCCTTGGGCACACAGCATAGGAGGCCTGTTGTCAGATTAAACCCAAATATATGCTCTCTCCAGAAAATCTGCTCGAAATATAAAACAGGTGGCTGCTAGAGGCGGGGAATGAGGGTGGGTAAAATGGGTGAAGGTAGTCAAAAGGTACAAACTTCCAGTTATAAGCAAAATAAGGCCTGGAAATGTATAACATGGCGACTATAATTAATAAAATACTACCTTGCATATTTGAAAGTTGTTAAGAAAGTAAATCTTAAAAGTTCTCATCACAGGAAAAGAAATTGTAACTGTGTGGTAAAGGATTTTAACTAAATTTGTGTGGTAATCTTTCTCAATATACACATAAATCAAATCACTATGATGTATAACCTAAAACTAATACAATGTTATATGTCAATTTTATCTCACTAAGAAAAAAAACCTTTAAGTCTGGGCCAAGATGGCTTTGTTGGTAATTTCTGCCAAACATTTAAGAAAGAAAAATGTCAATTTTACACAAACCTTTCTAAAAACTTGAACTGGAGGAAATACACTTCAAATCACTTTTTTGAGTTTAACATTACCATGTTATCAAAACCAAAACATTAGAAGAAAATTCCAGACTAATAACCCTCATGAACTTAGTGGCAGTTATTTATAACAAACATGGACAAATGGAATCCAGCTATATAAAAAAAGATAGTTTGTCACACATAAATGGAGTTTTTCCCAGAAACATAAGATTTCAATAATACTTAAAATTAAAGCAACATAATGTGCCATATTTATGAGATAAAAAAGGGAAAAAAACATAAAATTGTTTGAATACATGCAGAAACACCTTTTGATAGAAGTCAACACTATTTCTCACTTTAAAGATACAGTGAACTGGGGCCTGCCCAGTGGCATAATGGTTAAGTTCACTCAATAAAAAGCCAGAAGAGTAATTTATCCTAAAGAATATATAAGAAATAAAATAAAGATCAGAACAGAAAATAATGAAATAGAAAACAGAAAAATGATAAAGAAAATCAATGAAGCTAAAAGCTGTTACTTTGAGAAGATCAATAAAGTAGATAAATTATAGCCACCATGATCAGGAAAAAGAGAGAGAAGACACATATTATCAATATCAAAACTGAGAGAGGTGGGGCTGGCGCCGTGGCCGAGTGGTTAAATTCGCACTTTCTGCTGCAGGCTGCCCAGTGATTCGTTGCTTCGAATCTTGGGTGTGGACATGGCACTGCTCATCAAACCACGCTGAGGCAGCGTCCCACAAGCCACAACTAGAAGGACCCACAACGAAGAATATACAACTATGTACTGGGGGGCTTTGGGGAGAAAAAGGAAAAAAATAAAATCTTTAAAAAAAAAAACTGAGAGAGGTGACATCACCACAGATTCTATATATAGTAACGGTATTAAAATGATAATTTTGAACAATTTTGTGCCAATAATCGACATCTTAGATGAAATGAAAAATCCCTTGAGAGATATGCAGAATCAAAGCTCATTCAAGAAGAAATATGTAACGTGAATGATGACATAGCTGTTTTTAAAACTATTTTGTAGAAAAAAATTCAATCCATGTAACTAAACAGACTATAAATAGTCCTACACATATATGATGAATTGTTTTTCGACAAAAGTGCAATGGCAAATTCTGTCAAGAAAAGGTGATTCTTTTTTTTTTTGAGGAAGACTAGCCCTGAGCTAACATCTGTTCCCAATCCTCCTCTTTTTTTGCTGAGGATGACTGGCCCTGAGCTAACGTCTGTGTGGTGCATAGGTTCGCACCTAGGATCCAAACTGGCAAACCCTGGGCCGCCAAAGCAGAACATGTGAACTTAACCACTGTGCCACCAGGCTGGCCCCCAAAAAGGTGATGTTTTTAACAAATGGTACCAGAACAATTGGATATCTATGTGCCAAAAAATGAAATTTGATCCATACTTTATACCACATAAAAAAATAATTCAAAATGGATCATAGACCTAAATATAAAACCTAAAATTTATAACGTCTAATCAAACACATAGAAGAAAATCTTTTTGACCTTGGGGTGGCAAAAACATGATCCATAAAGGAACAAGTTGACAAACAAGAGTTCATCAACAATGTTTTAAGAATTTCTGTTCTCAAGAGGCATTATTAATAGAATGAAAAGACAAAACACAGACTTGGAGAAAGTATTTGCAAATCACATCTAACCAAACCATTCTACTCCTAGATATCTTCCCAAGAGAAATCAAAGCATATAGCCATACAAAGCTTGCACCTGAATGTTCATAGCAGCTATATATATAACAGCCAAAAACTTGAAACTACCTAAATGCCTATGGGCAGGTGAATAGATAGACAAATTGTAGTCTATCCATACAATGCAGTATCATTCAGCGATAAAAAGAAATGAACTATTGATATACACTGTAATGTAGATTAACCTCAAAATAATCATACTGAGTGAAAGAACCACGATGAAAAATAGTTCATACTGGATTATTTCATTTATATAAAATTTTAGAAAATTACAACTAATCTATAGTGACAGAAAACAGATCAGTTGCTATTTGAGGGGTAGGATGGAGGGATAAATAGTTTACAAATCAACATAGGAAATCTTTTGGAAGTGATGGGACGGTTCACCATCTTGATTGTAGAGATGGTTTCACGGGTGGATGTGGTTGTGGGAGGAAATATTAAATTGCACACTTCAAACATGTGTGATCTATTGTAGGTTAATTATAAATCAGTACAACTTTTTAAAAAACAGATAACTTGATGTTCTCAGAGAGGAAAAGTGAGAAACAAAGAATTTAATAGAGTATCTTAAAAAAATTCTGAATGGAAGATCAAAGAAAAATTCCAGAATGGAAGATCTAAGTGAGTAGATAAATGAATTAAGAAATAAAGAATAATTTTGATATTAATAATAGCTAACGTGCATTATTCAGTTAATGTGTAATATGCATTGTAATAATTAGCTTGGTACATGTAGTGCAGGCTGTCACGGCAGCAATGTTGGCTGTTGACAACAATTCACAATTGAATCTCTCTCTGGTATCGCCCTCTGTTAAAAGAAGCTGCCCACTCAGGCTATGCCTCCTTTCTGAGGGCTAACTTGCATCCAGTGACTGGTCCAGGCAGTAGTGCAAAGACCCACCCCCTTCCTTGGTAGAGACATCTACAGACATTTCAACTATAGAGCTCCCGGTGGAATCAAATGACTCTACTGTTGCAACTGCAGAGCCATTCACTTCTCCCTCTGCCCAATCCTTCAATCTCCTACAAGTGTTGATTCGCAGGAACTTCTCCAATTACCCTCCTATATGCAAATATCAGAGCCTCAGAATCTATTTCCCAAGGAATCTGAGATAGTTGATTATCTTATTGAATCGTCAAACAATTCTCTAAAGTATGTTCTGTTAGTATCTATGCTTTACAAGTGAGGAGAGAGAGAGCTGAGGTTAGAAATTTTAACTAACTTCTCCAAGATGACGAGGACAATAGTTAGAGGAGCTGATAGAACACTGGGCTTTATAATGCTGAACTATATAGCTTCCTGGAGGTGGTTTTATCATGAATAAATCATTAAAATCAAACCTAATATCTTTCTTTGATAGCGTTTTCATGTTGGCAGATTAACTAAATGCTGAAGGCATAGTTTATCTTGATGCATCAAAGTATCTGGAATAATAGCTTTATAAGTATAAAGTGAAATGAGATATAAATGATGGTATAGATAGATGAATTAACAGCTAGTTGAATCACTGTACCCAATAAGTGTTGATTAATAGGGCTGTGTCAAACCAGCCCGTGTATTTTTTGAGGACAACATATTGTTAATGCCTGCACAGGTCTGCCACATATTTAGCACTGATAAATGCTTGTGGAATTTAATTGAAACCCTCAGGAGTCCCTGATGGATGGTCATTAAGCCCTATCCTTGACCTTGTCTTATATGATATTTATATCAGTGAATTGAATGAGGTCTGCAATCATACTTATAAAATCTGCTATAAAAGTTCCAGTAAAACTGCTAATAAATTCGACATTAAAAGAAAACTCAAAGATATCTAATACAGCAATATTTATTCAAAAAACATTTATTGAGCAGCCAATATGTACCAGATCCTCTGCTATAGACTGAATCCACGAAAGTGATTAAAATGTTTTTGATTGTCCAGTACAAGATAAAATTTAATAGATTTTATGAGAACTGCTAGATTTACTTTCAAAAAAAAGGAATTGCAGTATTTAGCGTAACTGGTCAAGTTGTTGGGTTGGCATTGGGCTGATTATACAATTATGGGAAATCTAACAGCATAATGTTGTTATCAAGATTTTCTGAGTCAAATTTATGCCGAGTTAATAGAAACACAATGTCCAGATAAATAAAAGGCAGAATACCGAGCTCTATTCAGACCTGGTCAGACCACATCTACAATACTGTATTCGCTCTGAGCATCACATTAAAAACCATTAAAAACACCACAGTCAATCAAACCTCAAAAAAGACACATACACTAGCAATTACCAGATTACAGCAGCTAGAATACTCTAGTAGCTGTACTCTAGGAAAAATAAATGAAGGGGCTAGAATTATTTAATCTTAAGAAATGAAGGCTGACAAAAGACAGAGCACACTCACTAAGGGCTATTTTGCCAAAGAGAGTAGGCTTGCTTTCTGCTGCCTCGGAAAAGAAGGGGAAAGAAAATTAGAAAGAAGCACGTTTTGGTTTTGTCTATGAAAGAACTTTGTAACAACTACACCAATTTCCAAAGAGGAGTGCTCTCTCTCAGGATATGAGGAGTCTTCTCTTCCATGGCACATTATTTTTAAAAGCAGCTGCATAATGTTTGTTGAGCTCAATAACTTCTCAAGTTTCTTCCACCTCTAAAGAACAGAGACCTTTCTGGTTTCGGATAGACCATTCAACGGAGAGAATGTCATCGTGGTTTTTTACAGAATTCATTTATCCGGAAAAATAATGCTTACATTTTATTTCCTATGATAATATATTTGCTCCCCAGAGTCTATCTAGATAAACTTACTGAGGAAAACCAAATTCAAAATGCAACAATCTTTGTGGAATAAATTTCAACAAATGGATCTTATACCTAATCCTATTTATTTGAAAAACTCAGATTGCCATAAAGATGCCATAAAGATCATTCCTGAGAATATGTGTTAGTCACTTGTCTCGTGACCTTCCTGTGCCGTATAATTTACGGTGTTATTTCAAATCCTTGGGTAATACCTGTGAGTCCTGAATTAAGGGAACACAGATATACTACAGCTACTATTTTTGGTTTCAATTTAATAAATTGAAACAGGACAATTAATTTTTATATGTATATCATAAATATGAGTTGCACTTTTTTTTCTTTTTTGGCCAAAAGATAACGTAAGACAAAAAATACTAAACAAAATTTTAAATGTTTTCTGACCAGATAATTAATGACTTATGAATACTGGGTATGTTATTGAAACTAGGTAAATGTTTTTGGGTTATCTGTTCCCTAAAGAGACTTAACATTCTTCCTTTTTGTTCAGATTCAAAGAAGAAACTCTTATTTCCCTCCAAATGGTGAAAACCATTCATGTAGCATTCATCGGAAAAGGCAGCGTACTGACCAGTTACAGAACAAGGAAACTTGTCCTGAAATCTTTTTATTAAAAAAATTGCGTGACTTGGTGATTTTTATAGAGTTAACCTCTCATATGATGGCTAGCAAGGTCAAACAACACACATTTTTCTTACACTAGACATTAGTTGTAAAATACATCTCTTCTCAATTTACAAAGAAGATAATGATTCATTACGTGCAACTATCTACTCTGAAAACATTGCTCTTTTAACAGAAATCAAACAATGTGTTATGATTCCCGGACAAGGTGCTAATTAAAGAACAGAAAGCTGTGATTTCTACTTTGGGATACTGCATTAGAAAAGGCAGATAGGAAGAAGTGCAGCAGTCAGTATGTAACGCATTTCTGTAGAATGTAATAAGAGCTAAAACTCAGAAAAGAATTGTTTGCAGGATAATTTGCAGGAAGAATCTTGGTGGAATTGTATTATAACTTTGAGCTTTGAGCAAATTTAAATCATTATGAACATCCTGATAACAGATGTAAATGAAGCACCTATTATGTGCAAGCATTATTCTAAGCACAAGGATAAAAAGAGATTTAAGACAGGCACCCTGTCCTTCTTGAGCTTAAAATTTAGCAATCAGGGATAGGAGAGAGACTTTATCATGAGTGCTACAATTAATTTATAATGGCTTCCTGGAGAGCTATAAAGGAATCTGATATAACGCCAAAGTTTTACAGGAAAGGGAGCCATTTTTATTTATTGAAGCTTGCCACTGGCATTGGAGAGAGTAGTGACATTACATGGATAGACAATATGCATCACAGTTTAAAGCACGGGGTCAGGAGGCAGACAGCCTGGGTTCAGAAAAAATAAGCATACTAGCATATACTAATAATTAGACACATATTTATGTTTACACACACATACATACAGAGAGAGAGGAACAGAGTTAAAGAGAAACATATTGTACTGTGTGTGGGTGTATAAATTGATGATAGATGGATTATACACAAACAGCTTAGACTGTCCTATGCCCAGAAACTAAGAGAAGACTTTATAGAAAATGTGGAAACTGCACTGGTCTATAGTAAGGGCTAGGAACTAAATATATGAAGGGGAAGTTAACCACAAGATGGGCTGGGCTTAGCAATATCAGTAATTAGGTTATTCTAGAACAAAACTAGAAAATACACAGTTTTTTTCTGGTAGACTTCTTTGGATGAAGTAAAAGTTTCTTTAAAAAGCCATGGAGAACACAGAATGCCAGGACAAGGATTGTGGACATGGTTTTATGCTTTAGGGAATAATTGATATTTTTTAAACAAAGAAGTATTATATTTTAGAAATAGTGACTCATAAAAGTATGTTGGAGGACTTCTGAAAGCTCAAGGGAAATAGCCGCCACGCAAATGGGAATTTCTGCACGGATCCCCCAAAATTCTTTACAGATCAACAAGATAGTATGTTTTGACAAAGTAGAAAGAACATGAGTTTAAAAATGGGAGGAGGAAAGAGAGGGGCAGCCTGCACCTGGTGCCACAGAGCTTTCCATTTCTCCAGACCACATTCAAAACCTTAATGGGTTAATATTGGTGGATGGGTCACAACAGGACACTCATATATAATGCATGTTGCTTCCATGAAGAGTTATAAGCTGTTGGCTCTGAGTTGACACTAGTCTCCAGAGACTCAAAATGCCCACACTGATCCATCAGTCAGAGTGAGGAATTGTGGAAATCAGATGTATCTGGAGTCTTGTCAGTAGTCCATCTTACAATGAGTCTAGTGGACCTAAGGGACCGCTCTGAGTTTCTTTTACTTTGGAAAATCACACTTCACAGCTGTCAAAATCTCCATAGTTTTGTGTGTGTGTGTGTGAGAGAGAGTTATTATAGTAGAAAAGATCAAAGATAACTGCTTCTCCCAGAATAAATTTTTATAGGTTAATATGCATTTCTAGGTGAATTTCAAAACTTAATGCCAAGAGTAAAGACCTGAAAGATGCAAGCATGTTAATTCCTATCGTATTCCTGAATAACTCAACTCTGGCTAATACAGGGGCTTAATGGATCTTGAAGGGTGACAGTAGATTATCATAAACTTAATCAGAGAGTGATATCAATCACAGCTCCCATTGTGAATATGGTGTCATTACTGGTGCAAATCATTGGAGCCCCTTGCACCTGGTATGCATTTATGCACCTATTGAGCTCGTGAATGTTTTTTCTCAATCCTAATTAATAAACACAATCAGAAGAAGATGACCTTTATCTGGCAGATCTAGCAGGACACCCTTTCTGTCTTGCCTCAGGGTTGTTTATATTCTCCTCAGCTCTGTGATAGAATAGTCTGCAGAGACCTGCTTGTATCCCAGAGAACATCATGCTAGTATTTAACAAGATTGCATTATGCTAATTAGACCTGGAAAAGTAGTATTCTGCTGGTAAGACATAGGAAGACACAGGTATGTTGGCAGGTGATAGACAAACTCCATGAAAAGTCAGGGGCCTGTTAAATCAATCAAATTGCTAGAGTTCAGTCTTCTAAAACATGGCAAAACATCCCGTGTAAAGTGAGACACAAATAGTGATAGCTCTTTTAGTGTGGCTAAGCAGATTGCGCATAAAAGATTTACTTAAACATCCCTATCTTACTAAACTTTTGAATATCTTCCTTTACGGCCCAGGTCAGCAAACTTTTTCTTCCAAAGGCCAGATAGTAAATATTTTATATTTGTGCACCATACGCTCTTTTGCAACTACTCAACTCTGCCATTGTAGCATGAAGCAGCCATAGACAAGTGGTGAATGGCTATGGCTGTGTTTCAGTGAAAATTTATTGATAGGTAACACACCATATTTGGCCTGGGGGCCATAGTTTGTTGAGCTCTCTTTTATACCATGCCAGGAAGTTCCAGCCTCCCAAGCTTTTTGACTGTAGGATCTAGGTTTAAATTAACCAACCCCTTTCACTGGGAGACAGTGCAGCCAACTGAAGATCAGGCTAAGAAATGCAGTGCTTAGAGGCCAGCCTTCCGGTCTCAGCTAAAAGTTTTACTCCTGGAGTATACTACCAAAAATTTACTGACCACCTTTTAATAGTTAATGCTGTATCAGTTCAGAGTATTGTCTTAAGATTTTTAACGTGTACTGTTCATACAGAGTGGGGCATGCAAAAGTGCACACAAGCACACTATTCTATTAAACACTGGGGAACACCCTCTTAAGACATTTCCTCAAAATTTCAATGCTTCCTGATTTATAGCGAGATGGAAATTTTTTTGTGAACTTTGAGATGACTGAAATTTCTTGTTGCTTTAGAAAAGGAGTAAGATTCCTCTTCAATTTCACAAATCTAAACATGCAGTTTCTATGATCCTTCTCAAACTCACCACCCTCCAAATGAAATTTTTCCTCAGATATAATGCTAATGATCAACCAATCACCGTTCAATATGTATTTAGTTGATTGTATTTCCTTCATGATCTTGTGTGTCAGTGTGCCCATCTTAAAATACAGGAATTCATCATACCTGAAACTCACATCTGTTTATCATACCTTGAATGCAAACAATACTTAGAACAACGCTCAGAAACATGATCAGCACAGGCTTAGATGACTGTGATTTTCTATGACAGGGACCTCTCAACATGACAAAAGGAGAACATAAGGTCATCATTCTACCTCTAGACAGACCTTACAATCCTTTAATCATTCTCAGACAGGTAACAAATTCCTTTCCCCATGTCTGCAGGGATATTGTGAGTTGCTTATTACTTCTCTTTATAGGCAATTGATTTTTCTTATGCACTCCATGTCATCATTACTGTCTGAGTAATGTTAATGCATCCTCCTCATTATAAACTGTTTTATTTTTGCTTTAATGATTTTTTTCAAATATCGAGAGTCAGGGATTCTTAACTCTTGACCTGCTCTTCCATTTACCGTTCCTGCAGCTTCAGGCAAATCACTTCCCCTTCCTGGGCCTTAGCTTCCCATGGATAAAAGGAATAGACTGTTGTAAAACTTCAATTACAACAATCTCTAAATCCATGAAATCCCTTCAGTGATATCAAACCACTTGTTCTTTCCTGCGAAGTTTAACATGCCTGTCTCGAAAATGAGAAGTGTTTGGAGTTGTGATTAACTTAATGATTATCTTATGTTTTTCTTACTTGAAGATATTTCATTTAGATCCTGCATTGTATTCTCTCTCTTTTTTTTAATAGTGTGGGAATGTATTTGACAATGTTGAACACTTCATCCTTTTGCTCTTCTTTGATTTCCACCATATTGTACCACATCTCTAACCGCTCCTTTTGAAGTCCCTTTTTCTGGCTCCTCATGTAGCTCCCTAAATGTCTGTATTCCTTGGGGCTCTGCTCTAGATTTTAATTTCTAGCCAGTCTGTACAAGACTGTCCTCCTGGATAGTCTTATCCACACACATGGTTTTGAGGGCCATCTATACATTGATGACTGCTAATTAACCTCTCCAGCTCATATATCTCCAGAGCTGGACCCCTTCTGTTCAGCTGCCTGCTTGATACCTTCAATCAGATGTGCTACAAGCAGAATTCATCACATTTCCCCAATATTCCACTTCTTCTCTATGTTTCCTATTCTTATTAAATGTCACCATCATTCACCCAATTTCTCAATCTGCAAGCATGGAAGTCATCTTTAAATCTTCCCATTCTCAATTCCTACATCCAATTAATGTCTCTGGAGAGTGCGACTGTGGGAAGTTAAAAGTCAGATAGCTTTGCTTTCTGTATAGTATAGCAGGGCCCTGTGAACAAAGCCCCACTCCAAATAGAGAGTGAGGTTTGGTCCAGGTGAGAATAAGTTCATGAATTCATTTTGTAAAAGTAGAATTAACATTTAAACAATATATTCTTCTCTAAATTTGAAATTTACTTCCAGGCTAAAATCAGTGAGATGATCTAAGTGAATTCTCACCCTGCTGATTGGTTGAATTTTCTTTAGTTAGTTTAATATGGACACACTCCAACCCAACCAGAAACACTCTTTTACTTTTACTCAGATTAAAACAATAAACAGTGCACATTTTGATCTAACTCTGTTTGCTTGAAAGAAACAATCTAAACAGAAGTCCTGTGAGTTAAGGTTTGTGGTAAATTCGAGAACTACCAAAAATTCTGCTTTCTGTTAGCTTATAACACCCAATTTCCTTCATATATACAAAGCCAATGATTTGTTACCCACATTGATCTACTTCACATCAAGTAACTGCAAAAATTCGAAAACACAGGGGCCAGCCTGGTGGCGCAATGGTTAAGTTCATCTGCTCGATTCAGCAGCCCAGGGTTGGCAGGCTTGGATCCCAAGTGCAGACCTACACACTGCTCATCAAGCCATGCTGTGGCAGTGTCCCACATACAAAATAGAGGAAGACTGGCACAGATGTTAGCTTAGAGACAATCTTCTTCAGGCAAAAAGAGGAAGATTGGCAACAGATGTTCAAAAACACAAATGCAAACAAAGCCCTGGACTCTTACAGTCTCCCTTTCCCTTCTTTGAAGTTTTAGTTTCCTTCTACTCTAAGTAAAGGGAACTCATCAGAAAAATATTTACATAGGAACATGCATGAAAGTACTTTCAAGCATATAAACTGCAACCACAATGAACAGGATTTTAGTTTTCTATTTTAAATGTTTACAAAGTGTTAGCTATGTGCTAGGTGCTCTTCTAAGTACTTTATAAATATTAGTTTATTTAATCCTCAGAATGAGCCAATAAGACAGTTATCTATAAAATCTGTAAAATGGAATAGTGCTCATTTTACAGATCAAGAAACTGATGCTCAGAGAGCTAAACTGCCTAAAATCACTGTTGGAGGAGGTCATCAAGAGGATGTGACCCTTGGTTGACCTGAGAGCTGGACCCAGGCCATTAGAGGCCCCTCAGCCCCTCTTCTGTCTTTGGAATGTGCACTCCCACTGTGGGAGCCATTTTCAAGGATATAATTTGAGAGAGTAAGGTGCTGTTGAGCCCCTCTGGAATGAACAGTGCCTGAACTCTGTTAAGGCCTCCAGATAAATTTTTGAGATTCCGGCAGGTAAATGCAGAGATCTACTCAATTTTCAGTTTCCCAAGTCAAGCCTCATGTATAAGTCCCTTTGCTTATTAAACCAGCAACCTACCAGACTGGAGTGATCTGTCTCTTTCTTCCATTTCTCCTTGCGCTTCCTGTACAGGACCTTGTTTCACATTTCACCCGGGCAACTCCCCAGTTTATGAACCAACAATCACATAGCCAGTAAGTAGTGTCCCCAGGATTCAAACCCACATTGTCTGGGTGTGGGGCGCACGTGCTTAGTCATAATGCCACAGTGAGAACATTTCCTAACGACTTCAATCAGATTTCAAACTCCAATGGTACATGCTATATTTCTTGGGAAATTTTCAGATAGTCAGCTTATTTTATATGAATTTGTGGATGTATAGTGAAGCACTATAAAAATCCTCACAACCTGTATGCAAATGACTCCTGTGCAGTCTCCTTCCTTCTATTAGGCACAGGAGAAATGGTTTCCCTGCCATCCAAGTATCCGTCAGAAATTAGTTCCTAGAAGATATACTTCTGTCTTAAATTTAACTTCAACAGGATCAGAGTGATATTCAAAGATGAGAAGATTATTTAGAAGTGACTTAGGGCGTAACGGCACTAGAAATGAAATGTAGTTGAGCTTTCTGAAAAGACTCACAAGGAAGAGAAATTTTGTCTTAAAAAACAGAAAGGCTTGGAAATGCAGAACGCATGTATTAACAATTCACAAAGAAGTCTGTAGCACTGTATAAAAGGTTTACAGCCAGAACCCGGCCAGGTGGCTTTAAATGAATTCGGGGAATATCTCCGTAAACATAGGTGCTTTTGGTGTGTGAAAGACATCCACACAAGGGCATTTACATGAAGGTGATTATTCTAACATATGTTCTGAATGCTGACATATACCCCAAAGCAAATGAATCTTAGGGACAATGTCCAATTTCGGACATTATTTCTGATTCTTAAACAGTTATTTTAGATCACTGTACAGGAGCTAGGATCATTTTGCAAAATTTTAGCAAGGCCATTATTTAAGTAATTTGATTAATAATATGCCGAGGGAGGCAAATCAGTGGAATATAATTACGCATACTTAAAATAGACAAAACTAATCATAATATATTAACTAAAAATACTATGCTATCACTACTCTTTAGCTTATAAGGTTTATATAAACTGAAAGGGTAAAATTATATGGACTTTATTTGCTTTACATTCCTTGTAGCCAACATTTGTGCTAAATAAATAAAGTTAGCTAAATCAGACACTTCACATGTATTTCTTCTCTATCGAATAAATTTTAGAGAGTCAATTGAGCTCCTTCAGTCCCTTACTGAGTGTGTCCTGCAGCATCCCCTTGCGACTGGTGGGGGAAGCCAAACCCTCCTGCTCCTCCTGCAGCCTACCCGGTGGCCCATTATCACCTCCTAAACGGCACTCCTGTAATGCCTGTAACTGCCACCATGTGGTTGGTGGCTTCTTGAGTTACACAGAAAAGGTTAGACCATTTCTTTGTTTCTACATATAAGGAGTTCAGGACAGTGGAACAAGCTCACGATTGAGTCCTCATTGCCTGTTTTATAAAATATAATAATACAGAGTTAATAAAATCCATAAGATTTGGTTAAACTCAAAAGTGAGTTTAACTCAGATACCCCTGTAGAGAGAATTTTAAATTTTAGACAATTTTAATTAAACATTCTTGACCGTCAAGAATTATTTAGATCATCATTAAACATGCCTACACTCAATAACTTTGCTGGTTATTCACATACACATTTTTTACACAACTGATCACTCAGACTGGTGTCTCTGAAAGCAAGCTCTTCTAAGATCTAATCACACATCCTTTTACAATCCCTATGTGAATGCTTGGCATACAATAGGCTCCTAAGACAGATGTACTTGTTCAACTCAGCATTTATTAAGTGTGTGCTATATAACCTACCTACTTGATGCAGGTAAGATCACAGCAGTGGACCTGTCTTCACAAAGCTTACAATCGAATACAGGACATCAATGTAACGTAATAGACTTTCTGCAGGAGCATGTGCAAAATCCTGGGAGAGTACATAGAAGGTCCATCGACCTCAGAGGGAAGAGAAGGTAGCAGCTTCCAGTGCTTAGTTTAGATGGACAATAGGATGAGGAAAAGTGTAGCATGTGCAAAGTTACTGAAGCATGCAAGAGAATAAAGTTCGGTTCAAGCTTTCAAGCAATTTAACAGCTGAAGAGGAGAGTGTATGCAGATGGTGAGAGTGGGAATAGGGTTGTGGGGGAGGAATGGTAAAAGGCTGGAGCAGCAGACCCAGAACAATTTTGAACAAAGTTGAAGAGTCTGGATTTTATCAGAAGGCTATGAGAAATAGTTGAAACTTATTAACTAGGGGAGTAACAGGACTGATTGGGATTTTGAAAATAACTCCTCAACAACAATGTGTAAATGGAACTGAAGGCGATTGAAGGATGCTGCAGTGACTCAGGAAAAGAGCAACGATGGCCTCAGTTAAAGCAGTGGAGATAGAAGGAAAAAAAATTATAAGAGAGATTGTGGAGATAGAATAAATAAAACATCAAACTGGTTATGAAAACAGTGAGAGAATAGAAGAGCCAGTTATGTCTCCTAGGATTCTGGTCTGGAGCACTGTGCGGATCTTGGTGCCATTTACCAGGATAAAGGGTATGAGAGGAGGAGGACATTTAGTATATTACGAGAGAAAAAAAAATTAATGAGATCTGAATGTGCTAACTTTGGTCGCACCTCTGGATCATTCAGAAAGTAGGGACAGCCAAGAACAGTGGTTAAGAAAGCAGACTTTTCATAACAGAGGGGGATTATAACAGTGCTTGTCCCGTAGGGTTATTGTGAGTGGCAAATGAGTTAATGTATAAAAGTTCATAAGGCAGGGCCCAGTATGTAAATGATATTTAATAATATTCTTCATTGTCTTTATTTTTATTCAACTGGAGTCACCCAAGTAGTTTTAAATGGGTGCCGAAGCTCAGTAAAGAAGGATGGCCCAGAGAGAGAAATGCGAGAATCACCTTCACATTGGACAATGTTTCTCAACACTGACTGCGCATCAGAATCAATCAGGAGCATTAGAAAAGGCCCTTTGCCAGCCCTACTCTGGTAATGCTCGTACAGCCGACAGCAAGAGCCCAGGGTAATCACTGTGATAGGTGGAATCCCAAGCTGGACGAGATCTCTCTGGAAGAATGGACAGAATAACAAAAGGTCTTAATGTTCAAGGTTTCCAGACCAAATTCATCATCTTTCTAACGTGACCAGCTCTTTCTCTAGATTCTGTAATTCTACTTGTCGTAGCGGAACCTGGACAAATGTGAACCACAAAATCAGGGGAAAATGTAAGATCCTGGCGGCCATTGTTTTGTGCTAGCTGTTATGAGCCATGGGGAGGAGGGAGACATGGTGGAGAAGCCAGAGACTATTCTCGCTGTCAAATCATGCTAAAGCAGAATTCAAGCAGGCTTTGAGAACCCTGGGGACTGGAGAAGATTCAGGGTGTGATTCTCCTGTGGAGGGTGAGCTGCCCCTGGACATGTGGAAGCAAGCTAAAAACTCCAGCAGCACCATCAAGCTGGTAGCAGCAGTGGTGGTAGAGCCTCAAACCTCAAAATAGTGTATTTAAAAGTCCTGGGCTCATAGGCAAATGTGTTGAGCGATGATGAATAGCCCTTTGGATATGAGAATAACATATGTGAAGCCACCCTCCTTACATTTGAAGGGAGTTGTTCACTCCAACAGCCTTTTTGATCTGGCTCTCCAGGTAGCCCACAGGATATGAGCCACCACTGAAGAGTAGTGCCAAGAAGACTGATAGTATTAAGAATCAGATCTACAGAGACATGGAGCCACAGTAGAAGGAGACTTCCTCTTTATTTCCCATCCCCTTATACACATAGTTGAAATCGCAGGTTATCTGTGGCAGTACCTTCTTTGGAGGCCGGAGACCTTCCTATTCTGTTAAAAGAAGTACACCATACTCTGGACCAAGCATTGTCAACAGAAACACCTAATGGAAAATCGTTAATATATACAGATCGCTATTCTTTAGGCAGTTTTATATAACTTGCCTTGATCGGTTATATGTAGAGAAAACAAGGCTCAACTACCCCGAAGTAGGCTAGAAATATGTCTAAATCTAAAACCAGTGTTTTTCCCACTTTATTAAAGGTATGTTTGGAAACAATAAATACAGTAGTCTTGCTTGGCTAATTGTAGAATAAATCCAGGAAATAAACCAGAAATAATGCTGGGGAAATTGTGTGGAAGACTACTTTATGTCCTAAGTCTCAAGGAAAAGAGTTAAAACTAAATTCAGTAAACAATAGAGTGATTGGTATTGCACAGCATCAGTGATTTTTCAACAAATCATCTACTCCATTCCACAATTTCATAAACCCCTACAAGGTACCATACCCTGTGGCGGGCTCTAGGGGGTATAACAGTCAAAAAAAGTGACAAAGGGCTTACCATTATGGAGTTTAAATCCTAGTAGAGGGAGGAAGAAAATAAACCCAGTTAAATTCATACATCTGGTGGTGATAAATGCTATAAAGAGATATAAAATAGAATAAGGAGGAAAGTAGATGATAGCGGAGGGGGAGATGCCTTGCTGTATATGGTACTATTTTATACAGATAGCTTCTGTGGTGAGGGGACATTTGGACCAGACTCGAGGTGGTAAGGGAGTGAGCTACGTGGGCGTGGGGGGGAGAGAGCAGGAAGAATAACACATGCAAAGGCCCCAAGAATAGAATGAAGACAACCTTCTTTTCCTAACTTTGAATTTTGACTGCCTCCCTATTTTTCTTACATGAATGTCTACATTATTAACACAGAATTTGTTTCTGTTTAGTTTTGGTTTTGCTAGATATGATTTTTTGCAACGGGAGGTCTTTGGGAAGAAGTAGAAGAAAAAAAGCTTCTCTCCATCCTCTTTGTCCTCTAGAAAGATTAGAGTCAGAATAACTGTTTAACAAATCTACCCCCGCCATCCTGTCTCCTAAGCCCTACTATCATTTTTTAGTGGACCAATTTTCTCTTTTATTGTCTGTCGACTGAGGATATATGGGAGTAGCCCTTTATTGTTATATGAAACATTCTCTGCAATTTGGGAAGGCTGAGCTTTCTTTTTGCACTTCTAATTATGAAAGGGAACCTGGCCACAGCGTGATCGAAGATATCAAACAGCTGTGATGAGCTCCTCTCTGATAGTTTTGATTCGTTAAAAAGCATATTTTGCTCTTTTCTGAGTAACAACTCCTTAGAATTTCTATAACACAATGGTATTCTGACCGGCTTCATAGTTTCATTTGTGCAAAACTTTATTTTCTCAGCATTTTAAATAGAAGCACAAAGTTACATGACTTTCTGGTTGTTCTAAAGGACACAAAATACCTCGGAGAAAATTGTTTCTTAGTTATAGCTTCTGTGAAGCTAGCAAGAGTTTCAGGTTTACTAGCGTCTTTTCAAATTGGCCGTATTAGAAATTTGATTTTTTCTCGTCCTGTCATTGTAGGTCTTATTCTCTTTACTCTCTTGATACTCCCTCTATGCAATCTAACTTCAGTCCAACAGTAACACTTCATAATTTACAACCCTCCTAGAAACAAAGGGCAAGGGAAATCTCACAGCAAGTGCTGTCAGGTAGAACATTCTTTCTTGCCTCTGATGAAGTAAGTTTCTGGAGGAAATAAAAATGGCATTATCAAAGAGGAGAAATATGGCCTTGAATTCAACCTTGACCCAATTATTGAAGTTGAAACAGGGCTGGCTTTAAACCATGGCAATGTTGGTGAGATAAGGTAATATTATATGACGTGATCCACAAGATGCTGGGAACTTCCATGCTTAAAATACTAACCTTTCACAGATGCTCCATAAATGTCCCGCTCCTTCAGGTTAAATGCTTCTCTATCCCTACAATTTTCTACATTTATGGAAGGGGACATATGTAAAACATAGGTTCTTTTGACTGAGTTTATTCAGCATTTTTCTTTTGGATACTACAGTAATGAGAACATGGGAATATGAAGGAAGTGGTAGGAAAGGATACTTAAAGTACAGGAAAGTGACGGTTAAACCACACTAAATCCATTTCTTTAATGGCAGCCCTACACGAGACAGAAAGTGGTTAGAATTCTTGCCATTCTACAATCTTAGTGTAACCATAGAAGATGGGAGAAGGCAATCGGGCACCTCGTAAATGGGCTCTTTGTTTAGAGATAGAAACAGAGGGCCAACATTCCCAGCCTTTTAGACAAATTAAATCTGAACAGGACATCCACCTGGATGGTTTCAGGCTATAGTACTTTTAAGTGCACTTTTTGTGTCTTCTCTGACACAAAAGAGCACTGTAATAAAAAGGTGACAATTTGCCACTTGCAGGTAAGTGAAAAGTAGAATACTACTCCACCTTGGCAGATAGGTTTTTTTGAAAATAATATTAGGATGGCTGTCTTAGAGAAAGTAGCAATTTGAAGGTCTAAGTCCCAAAGAATAGAAGATAGGCTGCACAATGGAAAGGCTGGAAAATAATTGCACATAAGCATAAAAGTCTCCATAGCATAATTTTTTTTTTTTTTGCTTTTTTTCCTCGCTCATACCATGTGTCAGCAAAAGACAGATTATTATCATCATTATTTCTATAGCCTTCTTCGTTATCCAAATGCTTTATAGACATTGATTAGTTAACTGGACGATCACTGCCAGAAAGATCAGTATGATTAACCTGAAGGCAGAGCCGGAGTGCCCCCAGGTTAAGTGATTCATCCTTTCCTCCAAGGAGATATTGGAGAAGATCTCCATTCTAGAGTCTTCTGTCTGAAGCTGTTGCTATCCTGGCTGACAATGAAAATGAATGTAACAATGAAAATGCAAATTTTCTTCCCTTGCATAATGGACATCAGAAAAGACTGGAGATGTACACACTTATTGGTAAAGAAGGAAATGTCATCCTAGTGAGATTCTCTGCTCAATTAGAATAAGTACACTTGGGTCAATTTCCAGTCTGCAGCCAGGGGCAGAGTTTCTGGTTAGAGTTACTATATCTTTATGCAACAATTTGTTCCTTCTCTAAGTATTTATCGAAATCCCATCATGCCCCCAGAGGAATGTTCTAGGCTTCAAGGATACTGAAGTGAATTTGAGAGCCAAGGTCTTGTTTTCACATGGCTTAATTTCTAGTAGAGTGAGACTAACAATGAAAACATTAAAGAAACAAGAATAATAATAAATAGTGAAAAGAACAAGGAGAGAATTAACACAGACTGGTGTCGTAGCAGTGCCTAGGTGATTTTCAGATGGGATAGTCAGGGAAGGCATCTCTGAGAAGGTGGCAATGAGAGTGAACAAGAAGGAGCTAGCCATGGGAAGAGGAAACAGAACTTTCCAGGGAGAAATAAAAGCTAAAGAAAAAGCCCTAAAGTAGAAATGAGCTCAGTATGGTCAAGGACCTGGGAGCAATTCAGTGTGTCTGGAGGATAGTGAACAAGAAGGATGTCTCCTTCTTCAAATTCTAGAGAGAGAGCATCTGGTCAGTTGATTGACTAGCCTCAGGGCAGGTGTCCAGTCCTGATCCATTCAGTTGTGGCTTGAGGAATGAGAATGTGTCACCAGACCTGTGGTTTCCAAAGGCTGAGGGAGACACTGACTGTTACGCTAGAAGAGAAGTTGGGTGTGACAGCAAATTGACTTATGCATCTAATATAATCCTCCATTCACCTTTTCATTTGCAGAGCTTTATAGAGTACCAGGCATATAGGGAACATTCAATGTCAAGTGATTAAATGAATAAAAACAATTAAAAAGTCAGGAGGCAATTTGGGGCTTCTCTTAAGTAGTAAGGAAATCCATTTCCCAGATCAATCACAACCATCTCGCAAACGTACTCCTCCCGGCACTCCCATATCTTTTGGAACTGTGCTTCACTAACAGGCATGTTAACAATATTAGATTAGAAATATTTTGGTTATTATTGACACCTGAATTTTTTCACATCTGAATCCAGCGCTTCTCAAACTTTACAGAACATAATAATCACCTGGGCCTATATGTTAAAATGCAAATTCCTAGATCTTGCCCATTTCAGTACAATCAATGTAGAACCAAAGAATGTGAATTTTAATATGATCCGGCAATTCCAATTCTGAGTGTGTATCCAAAAGAATTGAAAGCAGGGTCTCGAAGAGACATTTGTACACCTGTGTCCATAGCAGCATTATTCACAACAGCCAAAAGGTGGAAGAAACTTAAACGTCTATCCATAGATTAATGGCTAAACAAAATGTGGTATATACATGCAAGAGGATATTATTCAGACTTAAAAAGGAAGGAAATTCTGATGTAAACTACAATAAAGATTAACCTAGAGGACATTATGCTAAGTGACATAAGCCAGTCATGAAATGACAAAAACTCTATGAGTCCACTTATTAGAGGTATCTAGAGTAGTCAAATTCATAGACAGAGAAAGTAAAATGGTGGTTGCCGGGGTCTGGGAGGAGGGGGAAATTAGGAATTGCTGTTTAATGGTATAGAGTTTCAGTTCCACAAGCTGGAAAAGTTCTGTAAATTGGTTGCACAACACTGCAAGTATGGGTAACTACTGAACTATACATTTAAAAAGTGATTAAGATGGTAAATTTTATGTTATGTATATTTTACCATAACTAGAATTAAAAATTAAAAGAATATGAATTTTGGGGCTGGCCCCGTGGCCGAGTGGTTAAGTTCGCGTGCTCCGCTGCAGGTGGCCCAGTGTTTCGTCGGTTCGAATCCTGGGCGCGGACATGGCACTGCTCGTCAGACCACGCTGAGGCAGCGTCCCACATGCCACAACTAGAGGAACCCACAACGAAGAATACACAACTATGTACCGGGGGGCTTTGGGGAGAAAAAGGAAAAAATAAAATCTTTAAAAAAAAAAAAAGAATATGAATTTTAACAAAGATTCCAAGTGATTAAGATGCAAATGAGGCAATTTACTTTGAGAAATACCACTTATAGTCAGTCTCTTCCCCAGTCCAGTCTATTGCATATCTGCATGGTCCTCATGGACCCTCTCTGACCTCCATTATCATTGTCACTGACTTAATTTAGACTTCATCACCTATCTGTTGGATTCCAACAGCTGCATATCATTTCTTCTGGCTCCGAGCTCTCCCTATCCTAATCCTTCCTGTACTTTAATCCTGAGGTGGCTGAGGGCAGGCCGCTCCAAGGTGTGCCACTCTGGTATGGGGACTATTTCGAACTGAAGACAATGAAGCCTCAAAAGACTCAGAAAGAGCATCTGACCTTCCCCCAAACTGCTTAAAGAAATTTAAAATAAAGGTTGTCTCCAGGACAGGCCATCACCATAGACAACTATCTAGTACCCTTGGGGAGATCCTTGCTAAGTCCACTCTAATCAAAGTCCTGCTTATCAAACTTTTGCATTCCATCTCTATGTAGATTGTCTTTCTCCCCTTTGAAGTCCCAGATCATTATGTCCTCCTTGTCTGTAGCTGAGGGTACTTAAATGGGTGGACTCAGCCAGATGGCCGAGTTACTCAGTTTACCCTGCGTTTCTCCCATGTATACATGCTATTAAATTTTGTTTGATTTTCTCTTGCTAACCTGCCTCTTTGATTATTTGACCAGCCATAAGAACCTTAAGGAAAAGCGGTGGGGGGAATTCTCCCACTTCCCAGACAATCTAATACTATCTTCCCAAAACAATGATTTCTGTTTCATATAGGTGGCCTATGATTCTGACAGAAGAGTAGAATGGAATGAAGGAAAACAAAAAAATGGTGTGGAAAATAGTGAAATGACTACAAAAAAGTAGCAGAACTTAGTATGCTTATATTATAATTATAGATTTGAATTATATCATTTCTATATTTAAACCTTCTCAAACTTGAACTCTTTTACTTAATATGACCTACAAAAGAATCCTATTTATTTGCCTCTCCTTATATACTAAAATACAAACACTGCCACCCCCACAAATGTGCCTCATGTCCTCTACTCACCTACCTCCCGTATTTTCCAGAGTCTCCTGTTTCATATGACCTGATACTCCCCAGAAGGAAATCCAAAAATGAGGCTGCTCAGGAATCCTGGTTTCAATCCAGTCTTTTCCACAAACCAGCTGTGTGAATGTAAGCAATTTTCTTAGCTTCTCTAGGATCCTTTTTCCCATCTGTAAAGAGAAAGAACTGACTTAGGTTAGTGGTTTTCAAACATTTTGATGACCACCCACTGTAAAAAAAGAGGTTTTCTATGGCAAACGAGTTTCACAAAACTTCCGTAAAATACTTACCATTATTGCGTGCGATGCATTCTGATATTTTATCTTCCAGTCAGTTCTAGTCTATGTTATTTCTTTCTTTAAAAAAAACGCTGGTTGCAACTCTCTAAATTGATTTCACAACACTCCACTAGATCATAGCCACGATCTGAAAAACACTGACAGACATGATCTTTATGGTCTGCTCCAGGTCTAAGGCTTTCTGATAGTGAATAAATATGAAAATTCTTTTGCATATTCTTGTGTTTTCCCTATCTGTATATTATCACTTTTACAAATAAATTCTTGGTTTCCTAAGGTTCTCTGACAACTCTGATAAAATAGCATAGAATCATATTACAAATTCATAAATTAATAATTCATACATTAAAAAGTTTATTTAATGATAATGCAAGCCAATGGAAAAGAAATTGGATTTCTGTCTTCATTTTCTCAGTGAGCCAAGTACGGATTACATCCCAAGTATTCCTCCCGTGACTGAGGAAGACACACCAGAATCGAAGTGATGTCCCTTCGTGACTTGGTTAAAACACTGTTCTCGACTCTGACTTGACCAGGACATAGCTTGGAGAAGGAAAACAGTTTCCTGACCCCATTCTAGAACTATTAATTCTAGAATATAAGAATATAACTGAGTCATTGATATTTTTAATCTCTTCAGGTGATGGCTGAGAACAACTAGTCCAGTTGATACAACATAAAAGTCACCATCCTCCAGGTATCCGGTAAGGTCCAATGACAGAAAATAACTAGAGCAAAGGCAGCCCCTTTAACGTTCCCCTTAATTCCTTGCCCTATAATCCTCCCTGTTGTGGACCGAATGTTTGTGTCTCCCCCAAAATTCACATGTTTGAAGCCCTAACCTCCAGTGTGATGATATTCGGTGGCCGGGAGGTAATTAGATTTAGGTGAAATTATGAAGGTACATGTCCCATGATGGAATTGGTGCCCTAATAAGAGGAGGAAGAGACCAGAGCTTGAGAAGTTGGCCATCTGCAAGCCAGGAAGAGAGCTCTCAGCAGACCCAACCATGCTGGCAGCCTGATATCAGACTTCCAGCCTCCAGAACTATGAAGATTAAATTTCTGTTGCTTAAGCCACCCAATCCATGGTATTTTGCCGTGGCAGCCCCAGCTGACTAAGACACGCCCCTAAGCTTCACAGCAGTTAATCTTCTTCTCCCTTATCATGTTCATAATCCATCTGAGAACTGCTATCTATTGCAGTTTAAGCAAGAATGTCTTTAAATCCCAAATCTCCTCTGTTGGCACTGCTAAAGTGCCTTACAGTTCCTGAGTGCAAATGTCATCTGAGAAGGGTCACTCTATAAACTATTGATCCTTATCCATCAGTTACACAACTCACTCTGAGGGCTAGGGTGGTAAATAGCTTGTAGTGTGTCATTTTGAAGAATTGATAGCCATAAGTGAGGGAGGAGTAGGAGTTCCAACCATGTTTCATCACACAGATAAGTACTGGGAAAGGTGGAACAAAAACGACAGAGGGACGTTGGAATACACACAAGCAGACAAAAACAGTGACAGAGAGACTCAAGAGACTAAAGGGAGTTAAACGTTGTGATTCGGGTTTAACATAACAAAAACTAACTTTTGGGTGAATTACTCATTAAAGAAATCCATTGAAGAGAGAACGTGGAGAGTAGGGAAAAATATATCAAAAAAAGTTAAATGAAAAAATTTCACAAATCTTTGTTTTAAAGGGTTATGGTGCTTTTGGTTTTTGCTCTGTAGACTTGATTTTATTATAGCGATTATTTTTCTCAATAATGGAATTAATTGAATTTTGAGACATAAGAGGCTGTTTTTAAAAATTTATGAATTTGCATTTCAGATGAAAGCTACCAGTGTTTTATGCTTCCTTGCCGCCACCTGGTGCATGTTAATATATTGCAAGGGAAAGGACACGGCGCAACCAACTTACCGATGTAAGATCAAAGCTGGTGGCTAATTGGTTTGTTAACAAATACCTTTGATGTAGCTCAATGAGTTGCAAATAAAATATGGGAGCATCTCCATCCACTAATATCGCTCTCTCTGGCCTTCAGAGATTGGTAAAGTGCTTCCTTTTGAGATTATGACTTCTTTATAAAGATGTTAAAGTATATTTGAAAAAAATATTGGTGCAAAGAGGTGGTAGTACTTTATTTTATCATTGTATTTTGATTATGCTACTTGGCAAAAAGAACAAAAATTGGGACAGGTGATCAACTTCTCTGGAGAAGGCTAAGCAAGGTGTGCTGAGACACCTGGGCACCATGTCCTGCTGTCTTCTCTCCTCATTGTGAGTACAGGTCTTCACTCCTATTGGGCTGCTTCAAAATCTGGACATGAATACACCTGAAGTAGACATCTCCTTAATGGAAGTGCATAGATGGTTAGTATAACTGCTTCTTGAATGGTGATAAAAATGCCACATAAGGCTTAGGTGAAGCAAGAATTGGGCCTCTTTCTCACTTTGGGCAATTCTGGTTTCTACCAGTTTGGCAAGTATCATTAAATACTCTATAGAGATGGATATAGATGCTCTTATGGAGAAACAAAAGGCAAGGGAAAAGCTGGACTAAAGCATGCTGCCTCTGCTCCTGCTCTGTATAGCTGCCTCATATCCATTAATTTCTGTACCACTGGACAGATAGATTGGCTCATAGCACATGCGTGTGTGTGCGTGTGTGTGTGTTCATATTCTCTTCCTCTCAATCCAACACCACCAAACTGATAGCTCTATTTTACTGCCCTTCCCTCACATTCTCATTTTTGTTATTGGTGTTGAAATTTTACTGGACTATAAAATACACAAGTATAAGAACCATTGAAATAGTTGATGAAAATAACAGGATGTGAAAGGAATGAGCTATTTTGGAGGCTTAATTCCCTTTGATCTCTTACCAATATGAGTACAATCTGTTAATTATGAAATACAGATGACAGGCCAGCAGATCCTGGTGAGATGCCAGGTTGGGGAACCGGGTGACTGCGGGGGGGCTGGTTTATGTGAAGTTGGGGGGGGGGTACTTTACTTGAATTTGGAAAGGGAAGCTGAAATGGGAGCCCAAGGCTAAGACTGACTCAAAATTTTGCTTAGAAACAGACGTGTACCTGGCCTTTTATTACACAATGATCTGTGAGCATAGGTTTACGGGCATGATCCCTCAGCAAGAGACAAATTTGGGAAAGAGAAACCTTAGATAGAAGCACAGGCCAAATGTGGCCCCTACTCCCTTCTTTCCTCTTAGGTTTTATATAATTGTCGCAGCAGTTGCTAGGGTTTTTTTTTTCTCTTCTTCACACTTTTTTTTGGATCAATATCATTAAAGGCTTAAGAAAAAAATAAGAGAAATATTTTATCTATTTGCCTAGCCATTAAAATATATATTGAAGTTCTTAATTCTGCTCATTTAGACATTTAGTATTTCTTAAAGCAGTGACTGATTATCCAAGAGATGCTCATTCTCCGCTTTCAAATACTTCAAGTGTCTATTGTTGGCAGAATTCTGACAGCCTCCAAAACTTTAGCAAAGCTCACCATCTTGGTTTAATTTAAGAAAAGCCTCATTAACTTGACTAGATCTGAAAGAGTCTCTTTGCCAAAAATTAACCTATTTACCACAGATATAGTTTCTCTTTTACCTATAATAGCCACTCTCTCAGATCACTGTAGTCAGACTGTCACATTCTTTTTTCTCCACCCACAAAGACTAAGACTCCTGCAGCTCATAGGATGATCTGGCATTTTACAATAATGGGATCATTTAAAGGGCCATGTACATATTTTTTTAATTATAATCTATGCTTAATAATAATATAGCTTTTTACTCTAATGGATTTTATAGAAATGATGTATCTTTAAAAATTCCACTCTTAGCACTAATGCTAAAGTTCTATCGGTGATATTTTTTCAGGTCTTTCCTTTAGAATGAATAGTTACCGCTATTTGAATAAAACAGAAGGGGAAGTGGCTAACATTCTTTCAAAGGGTTTTTTTTTTTTTTGCTACTGAGTCATATAGTAATTGGAAAGAGAAAAGTAGCACACATGGAAAACAGTAACAGTACTTTCTTATTCTGTAATCATTGAAGAGTGGGGAATTGCATAAGATTTGATTCTTTATTAATGTTTATAAAGGCAATATGTCAAATTTGAATACTTTCACCAAATTGGGTTCTCATTGCTTTTTTAGCAGCTTAAATTAAAAAGCTCAAAAAGCTTAAGCTATATTTATAAAACGAGCAGTTAAATGTTTTATTGGTGAGAAAAATTTCAGTTGAAATGAAGATGGATTACTAAGAATCATAGTCTGATTGAGCTGGAAGACAATTTAGAGAAAATATAATCGAATGCTCATTCTGACTCCTCATTTTATTGTTTCACAGATGAGGAAACTGAGTCCCAATGAATTTCTTAATTCCACAGAGCTAATCAATATGGTAAAGAATTTAATTCATTTTTTTAAGGAAGCCAGTAATGTATATCGCCTTAGATTAGATGCTAGAAAAGCATAGTTTATTTTCAAACTCTGTCAAAGATGAGAATACTTAGCGTATGTCTAGCATTTAAGAAATACTATTTGCTAAGGTCTTAATGATTATAACATTCTTTGTAGATAAAATAGGCAATAAGTGAAGTCATTTACATTATTGAGTTCTTCATAGATCTTCATAATAAAAATGACATCAATGTCTTTTGAATTATTATTAATTGAATTGGTTGGATTTTTGTGTTGCTGAATAGATTCTTAATGAGTAATTGACACGAGATGGAACCATTTTCTCATGTAAATCCAACATGGGCAGAAATACGCAGGAGTCCCCACAACCAAAGAGGAAATAAGCCTTCAACCTTGAGTCCCAGAGGCAAATCAAAGCCAGACCGGCATGCTTGCAGTGACCTACCTCTTTTTGAGAAGAGAAATACCCTAACTCCCAGCTCACTCCTTGCAAAAGAAGTGTTATATCTGTGTCAGCCTTGAACAAACTGCTTCTTTCTGCAGCTTTAGGCTTTATGATCCCTGAGAATGGCCCTTGAGAACTATCATGGCATTTATTATTTGGCCTTATTCCTAAAAGTTTCAGATCCCCAGCACTTAACTTCATCATATGGTACGATTTGGTGTGTGTTTTTCTATAAATAAAGCAGACTTTACCACCTGGTATTAGTACAACAAGGCTGAGATTAATCCTGGCTTTTGTTTTAGAAATAAAACTTCCTCTTCAAGGACAGAGAAATAAATTTTTTAAAAAGTCATAGAAATGATCAAAAGCAAGATGTGAATAAGCTCTGGAGATCTGCTGTACAACACTGTACCTATAGTCAACAATAACGTATTGTATACTTAAAAATGTGTTAAGAGGGTAGATCTCAAGTGACATGTTCTTACCACAATAAAATAAAATTTTAAAAAAAGGACAAAGAAACATCCTTTGAAATGGTTCCAACAAGTTAATAGCTTACACCAAAGGAAAACCCTTTAGTATTTTTCTTCTCTCCAAAGCAGTGACTGATTATCCAAGAGACGCTCATTCTCCCCTTTCAAATACTTCAAGTGTCTATTGTTGGCAGAATTCTGACAGCCTCCAAAACTTTAGCAAAGCTCACCATCTTGGTTTAATTCAAGAAAAGCCTCATTAACTTGACTAGATCTGAAAGAGTCTCTTTGCCAAAAATTAACCTATTTACCACAGATATAGTTTCTCTTTTACCTATAATAGCCACTCTCTCAGATCACTGTAGTCAGACTGTCACATTCTTTTACTGGAGTTTTCTCTGGTGTATTGCAAACTGAGTTGCTTCCTAGCTTTCCCTCCAGCTTCCATGCTAGAAAATCTTTGTCTCAAGAGCCGGGAAGAAGGCCCAAGATGCCTTTAGGCAGCTGAGACTTTTTCCTCATGATGTACTCACTAATGCCTTGCTTAAAATCAGAGCTCCAACAGGTGTGATTTGTTTAGATCTGCCAAGTCCAGTCCACCCTTCATCAAGAAAGGCCACAGAGTCACCAACAGGAATCCGGATGACAAAATAGATTCCACCCTTTTCCTAAAGAGAGACGCTTGCTTAAGTAATTGAACCAAAACCAAATAAAAGGCATTTGGTTTACCTGGAATGACCTGAGTTCGCTTACCTGACACAGATCAGCCAGATTAAGTCACAGTCCTTTGGTTGGTCAAATTAGCCTCTATCTGAAGTTATGGCCACTTTCAGTGGAAGATAAATTCCAAGGAGAAGTCTTATGTAAGAGATTTTATTTGGAAAATCTTTAATAGAGTCGAAGATGCCTTTGAAGAATGTGTTTCAGAGGACTGACCCTACTGGCCTCTAATGACTTTTTTTCTCTGAAAAGGTATAATTCAATTATAGTAGAAAATCAATTAAGATTAATATGATTTTAAAATGTACTTTTATGTATTTTGAGTTTCCAAGTCCTTGAGTTCTCAATTCCACCGTTAAACTTTTAGCTCACAGTTGGATAGTGTTTAATACCATTTCTAAAAATAGAGTGAGTAAAAATAAAGGGAATTAGAGGTTATGGCACAAAAATTTAAATATGATGAAACATTATAGTTTAGTTTTCCTTAAAAAAATCTCAAATGTATTAGTGAACTTAATCAATTCAAGGCTACTAATTTGTTCCACAAACATTGTCTGAATGCTCATGCTGGCCAGTGTTCTAGGCTCTGAGATTCTGAGATTACAGCGGTGATCCAAACGGACAACCCCCTTTCCTTCATAAAACATACAGTGGAAGGGAAGAGTGAATTTTAGGTTAATAATTAGCAAATAGCTAACTGATCAATAGTACACCATTCAAATGATGGTTCATAGATTACAAAAAAGCCTCTAATTTAGATTAAGTGACAGGAAAGGGTCCCCTGTCAGTAACATTTATACTGAAGCCAAAAGAAGGGACAGAAGAACAAAAAACTAACAGGCAGACAATGTTCCAGGCAGAGAGGGCCCTGAGGTGGAAAAGGTTAGGTTTGTCCAGAAACTGAAAGTATAGATTTAATAAAATAGTGTTTTGAGGGAGAAAGGTATAAAATAAGATTGCAGGGTAAAAAGCTTCTATTACGTGGAAGGATTTTGGTCTTTATCCTAAATGCAACAAGAAGTCATAGAAGAGTTTTTACAGAGCAGAGCAACACAGTCCTGTCTGTATGTTTGCAAAACTTTGTTTGTTTTGTCTGAGGTTGCATTATACCTTCCAAGGGCTCTAGCACCTGTGCTTTTCTGGGCCCCTTCCTCTGTTTTATATATATATATATTTACTTTATTTATATAGAGAGCATATATATATGTTTTATTTTATCCCTGTGTTGGCGTAAAGGTGGATGTAATCCAGGCTGGATTACATTCACTTTTTTTCCTCTGGCATGAAACCATCTTCACAGGCTTCTAAAATTGTCATGGACTCTCAGCCCTGTGCCCACTCTGCCAATGCATAAGGCAGCCCTGGTTTTCTCTCCTGTTATCAGGAGAAAATAGATTTTTGTCAAGATAAAGTAGAAAGCTATTACACGATAACAAGAGAAGGTAGCAGACAGAAGCAAGAAAAATCAATAAAATATTATTAATTTTCAAATAAAAATAAAACATAAAACATTGACTCAGGCACTTTAAAGACATATATCAAGAAACCTAAACCAATTTTACTAAAAAGCAAAAAAACTCATTGTGGTCAGTTTAAAAAGTGATGAGAGGGAAAGAGAAAGAGATGAGGAGGCAGAGTGACAGTGCTGAGAGGTGAAGAAGAAGAACTGGAAGCCAAGAGGGAGGGTAAGAGGCACAATGATGGAGGGGGAGAAACACAGAGAAGCAGAGTCTTGAGAGGAAGAGCGATAATCAAGAGCGAAACGTGTGAAGCTCTTTGAAAGGTAAATGTGCTGTACAAATTTACGGGGTGGAATAGAAACTAAGGGGAGAATTTCCTTGGAAGCCTGGAGCCAACACATTAAAGGTCTTCTAATGATCACCCATAGTCCCTCGGAAGAAATCAATAGAATGTGGGCCACTATCAAAATAGTTGTGTTAGCACGACAGAGCTTTAAAAAGGAGCATTTGTAGGGCTTGTTAAATGAAAATTTCTGGTGAGAGGTGCATCAGTGGAAAGTTGGCAGGCATTTTAACTGGGATTACATGTATGCTTGCTAGAGGAACTACACATGGCAGGGCGGGGAGGCGTTGTTGTTTTCCTTGTTCTTTTCATAAATCCTCTGCAATGTCATTATATGAAAAGATTCCAAGTGATTTATAAGAAAAGAGTCAATGTATGCTCACAGCCACTCTTTCCCTTCTTCCCAACAGGGTTTGCTAACCTCTGTGCTCTGCTGTCACAGTACCTTTTTATGCTGTGCCCTACGAGGAACAGCAATGACACCCTATATGTACAGCAGGAGGCCCGGCCTGCTGTGGACGGGGCCCTTTCTTCTCTCAACACCTCTACTCTCTCTTCTGCAACTGTGGGTAGTCTTATGTGTCTGCTTGGCCAGGCCAAAGTACCTAGGTATTCAATCAAACACTAACCTAGCTGTGGTTAACACATACGCCCTGTTGACTTCAAGTAAAGGAGATTATCCTCAATAGTGTGTGTGGGCCTCATCCAATCAGTTGGAGGGACACAAAGGCAAAAACTGAGATTTCCCTGAGAAAGAAAATATTCTGCTCGAGATTGCACCACCAATTCCTACCCAAGACTTTCCAGCCTGCCAGCCTGCCCCACAATATTCAGACTTGCCATCCTCTACAATTGTGTGAGCAAATTCGTTGAAGCAAACCTCTTAATACGTATATCCTGCTGTATCTGTTTCTCTGGCGGACCCTGACTGACACAGATTTTGGTGCTGGGAGTGGTTCTAAAGGAACAGAATCTTAAAGATTAGTTTTCTGAATTAGTTCTGGGGATTCTGAAATTGGTTCGCTAAACTACTTTTAAAGGCACTAATGATTCTATTTCCAAGGTTAAAGGAGAGTGCTGAGAGTCCATGGCATGACGTGTGGATGGAGAGAGGCAAAATATCACCACTGCACACACTAATCGAATGTCTGTAAAAGGTAAGGTTCTGGGTGACCGTGTATTTGAGACCTGAGAACATTTTTGTCAAACTAATAAATATAATAATGGAAGTGACTTATTGCTCTTAGCTGCACTGGAGGAAGTGGGGAAAGTAAAGGACGAGGTCAGGGCTTTCAGTTCCCAGTTCAACTGCAACATAAATGACCTGAAATGTTCTAAGTCTGTCCTGAAAGAAATTCTTTACTCCTGTAGCTGAGGACCTCAGATTTCTGAAAACCAGATCCAGAGACTCATCCTATAAGTGGCTCAATTATGACACAAATTGAATTCCCAGTCTCACAGAGGGTAGCTAGACAATGTTTTGTTGGAAAGAAAAAGCTTGTGACTAATAGATCCAATCAACCATCTCAACAGAAGCCAGAAATTAAAACAGGCTTATCCAGGAAAGATTTGTGATGGTCCTCTCATCTGATGGCTTACACTCTGTTAATTGCATGAAAAACTGACAAGGTTTGTGAGAATCTTAAATCAGCAGAAACACTGCCAGCCTAGATTGAAAGAGACCGAGACACAGAAGACACACAAACACATGCACAAAGAAGGCCATGTGACCACAGAGTCGGAGATTGGAGTGATGTAACCACAAGCAAAGGAACCACCAAGGCTTGCAAGCAGCCACCAGAAGCCAGGAAGATGCAAGGAAGCCTAGAGCCTTCAGAAGGAGCACAGCCCTGCTGACACCTTGATTTCAGACTTCTAGCCTCCAGAACTGGGAGAGAATATATTCTATCATTTTTATTCACACCATTCGTGGTCATTTGTTAGAACTGCCTAGGGAAAGTAACACAGCAACCATAGCCATCCAGTAAGTCATTCATACAATCCTCCCCATTGTGGGGGAAAATATTGAGAGACATGTAGAAATTGTATATCTTCTGTTGTTCTTTTTTTGAATGTTTGGGAATGCAGAGGGTGTATAGTTAAAATGAAGTTTTAAATTCTACTTACATTTTCTCAGTTTTTCCAAGATCCATACTGAAGCCTGGTGTATCAAACGATTGATCTATATAAACATGGCTTCAAAAGAAAGCTATCAGGTTTTCCTTCTCTTGACCAAGAAAGTATTACTATTGTTAATTATTACTAAGGGAATAAATAGAATGAGTAGAGGAAAGCTGGAGGAGAGATTAGAAAGAAGGTGAGGGAGCAAGTTTATTATAAATGCGTGGTCTGGAAATGACATTAGAGATCCAGGAGCAGTCCTGAAGATCTAATGGGAGCAGGCAGTCTCTGACTCAATAACATGAACGGTTTGAGTTGAAAGAGACCTTAGATATCGCGTAGTCTAGAGGCACTATCTACCCAGAGGCACAATGTAAGGCAACATTTCAGCATGCATAGAAAGTGAACGTATGTAGATCAGGCCTCTGAGGAATAGAAACCATGGGATCAGAAGCACAACATTAATGTTTATACCCAACGAGCTGGATGGCAGCCTGGCAGAAGCAGCAGCACGGTTCTCAATCAGTGTGCTACGGCACACTGCTGTGGCTCTCTTCAAGGTAATCAATCGTACTTTGGTCTTACTGGGTCTTAAGCATACAGCTTCAGAGATCTCTGTCATACGGTAGGCGGAGCTGAGTGGGTCCTGTGCCATGAATTAGAGCTATATAAAGCTACACGTTTCAAAGTAAGGTCTCATGTTCACCAGAATATGAAAAGAGGATGAGGTTGGAAATGAACGGTTCTAAAGAAAACAATACAATGACAATGTGTTAAATGGGTCCAGGATAACAGAAAGATAATTGTCGATAATTTATAAGACATTATACTGAAGTACTATTTGTGTCGTAATTAAACCTAATCTTTAAAACTGTTTTGGGAGACTTTTGATTACTTCGCATATGCTGCTAAAAATTGTATGATTTCAAAAATGTTGAAAGCTACCGCAGTAAGATCTTTCATTTTACTTTATAGACTCATGTTTCATTTAAAGTACCATGTATAGACTCATGTTTCACGTAAAGTACCACCAACCTTGGTGTTGTCAAATCATAATAGATTGAAAACAGGCAATTCGTGGTGGGAGGACTAAAAGGGGCAGCCACACTTAGAGTTGACAGCCTGGTAATAAGGAAGCAGGCATCTAACTACTATTTAGCTACCCAGTAAAAAGCTAATTTGTCATAATAATAGCAACTCTCAGGTGTTTCTGTAGTGATTTGAGCCTAAGTTGTGTTCCCACTGAGATTCAGCCATATGTGGGCATATCAGAAGAGTTGGTGAGGTACACAGATTACCTATTTTAAAGAACAATCTTAGTGCACCCTAGAGAAAAGATTATTTAGGGCACCCATGTGTCTGTTACTTATATTATCCTTTAGCCACATAGCCATGAACTTGTGTATTCTCAAGGAACAACGAGACTGCGTGTAAGAAATGAGAGACCTGTTTCCACAAATGATCTCTGTTAGTTCTTAGGAGCAAAATAATTCAAAGTGAGGGAAGATGTCCTCCCCACTTCTAAAGAGAAGCTTCAGAGATGTGACTCTGCCACCAAAGGGGCTTGCAGAAATCATAGGAAGTGGCACCGGAGTCAGCCTGTCACCCATGGGGAACTGGTATGATGGCCTTCACTTCTTCATGGGTGGCAGAAGCAGTGGCTGACCATGAAGCATCAAAGGGCATGAAGCATCAAAGGGTAACAGTCACTTTAGTGACATCTTAACTCCCCTCAGCTGGACACTTTGAGGGTTTTAGATGACAATGCCTGGGGGGCAGATATAGACACCTGCGATAGCAGGACCAGCAGCAGTGGCATAATTGAGGAGACTGTATCTGTCCTCATCGCCCAAGAGATCAGAGCAGAAAAAGATACCTGGAGTATTTGAAAAGAATTGCCTTTTCCCTTGGAACATAGGACACAGCCTTCAGGTACTTTCAGAAATCATTAGGGGAGAAAAACCCTGCATTAACAAATGCAGGTGAGAGTCAAAGAAAGTACTTATTGCCAATACTATAACTTTATTTTTAGTCCCTGCCTGATTCCTGGTCCCATCTGGTAATTCTGGGGAAATATTGACTACATTAAGAAAAAGTGTTAATTATTTGACATACGCTGTTTAAGACAGCAGGTGTTATAGAATACATTTTAGGAGTGTTTTCATCAAAATGGTTGATTTTTTTTGTTTCTGCGCGTCAAGGTTATATGCTTCAGTTATCTGTGGAATTCACTTCTATGCAACAGCTCCGCCCTGACAGTCAGATAAATAAGGTGTTGCTGTGGTAATAGCGTTAAGCCCTGAACAAATTTGATTAGAGATGGATTTAAGAACAGCTTGTATTAAGAATAACATTTGGTTTAATTAAGAGCAAAGGGACCTCTATTTTCAATAATTATCTATTAAAGTTGGGCCAGATTTCAGAAAGGATTGATTTTATTGCCCAATGCCTTTTTAAAAATTATCATTCTTCCCTTCCACTGCTACTATATTCTAGCTGTTAAAAATGTAAATTTATGGCTGATTTTCTCTGTAGCATAAATATTCAAGTTCTGAAGTCACTGTAGTTGCCTCAGAAAGACTTTTCTTACCATTCACAGGGGAAGGCAAACATTTAACTGCTTCACAGCTGGCTCCCTTCTGCTTGTGGGCTGCCTCTGCCCTCCTCTGATGCTACGGTGGATGATAAAATTAACAACCAAGTGTTATGATGCTCTGCAGGGCAGCATGCATCTTGCCCAAGGATGCATGTTGGGCAGCAGTGACATGGGTAAGTAACTGCAAATAGAAATCAGATTCCAAAATTAGATTGGCTTCTTTTTTTTTTTTTGTAACAGCGGCTCTCATATCCAATTTGCATACTGTATGTTATCAACCCAAATGCCAGGAAAATGTGCCCAGAGCAAACTGTTGCTTTGAATAGCAAAATGAAGTCCATGAGAAAAAAAGGAAAGTAGCAGTGGGGAGAATTTAAATGTACACTAAATCATGTAATAAATATTTTTTGCAGGTTTTCCCATTAAAATATTGGATTTTCCTTGCTCAGGATTTTTAAAAAATGAGAACAGTTATGCTTATATCTAGATTTCAGACTGGCTAGGTCACATCTGAGGCCACTTCATTGTTCTGGCTGTGAACCACCCCATAGGGCTCAGTCTTAAATAAGACCACTGATATTTGCTCCTGAAAAGCTACTGCATGAAGAAGAGCATCACCCTAAAATTCAAGACAGGGAGTATATCATTTCCAAAAACTGATGTGGACCTCATAAGCTATGTTTGAGGATAAAATGAAATATATATATATATATATGTATATGTGTGTGTGTGTGTGTATATATTCTATTATACATATATAATTATATAATGCAATGTTTAATATGGAGCAGGCCCAAGGTAAACATTCAATCAGTGCATTTTGTTTGTTTGTTGTGTTTTTGTTTCCATATGAACAAAATGCAGCAGTAAACAAGGCCTGGGAAGTTTCTAGGTCTCAGACAAGAGGGTCGGAACAGCACTTTTGTTCTTTGTCAGTTCAGAAGAGGCTTTCAAGTACCATCTACCTTCCCCCAAAAAGTAGATTGTAACCTTAATCCACAAAGATATCTTAAAGTGAGTCTCAAAGTCCATGTTTTTGCCTCAGATCCAGATATTTCGTGGGAAAATAGAGCTTAAGCAACAAAGATGTGCCTTTTAAATAATTCTCCATTCTGATGTCTAGAGCTAACACACGGAGCTAGTGCTAGTGAAGGGCTAGTCTAGTGAGGGGCTCATCATTTCTCTGAGGCTTCTCCAGAGTTCCAAGGGAATAAAACGAGGGCAAGAGGAAACACAGAAGAGGAATGCCTTCCTCCTCTCTGCTTGGTAGGATGGGATCAACTCCTATGCGGGATGGGGAAATGGTTTCAAAATTACGAACTCCAATGTATACTTTATCAAACTATAATTTCCAATAACTTAAAAATGTAACTATCCCTCAAATACAGAATAAAGACATGTCAAGGATGTATTGAACTCATTAATGAGAAAACCAGCAAGATGGTAAAGCTGTTTCAAGGCAGAATTTGAAAGACTGAGTGTATATAGGAAAAAAGAAAAGTGCTGAATACATACGCTAAGTTACATGGCAAACTGGTTAATGTCCTGCCAGGCAATACAGCTGTAAGTTTCAGAGTCATCTTTCTACAGACAGACTTTATCTCTACAGGATAAAGTCTGCGTGTGAACAACATGTCATTTCATATAGGCTTGACCCTAATAAATAGTAAATAGTAAATCAAAACCAAAGTACATCCCCAAAAGAATTAAATAATAATTAAATAAGAGAATGTTCTGTTACAACATTGAGAAAACAAGCAGTTATCTTTTTGCCTTATTTTCAAATTCTAGATAATTTTTCTTAACAGCATCAAGGTTACCTAGAAAGTTTGGGTTTCCTCTTGAGAAATGCTCTTTTACTTTTCTTAAAAGGTGGTTTAGGAAACTAGGAGTGATTTAAATGTCCTTCGCCATCTGAGATGTGCCTTCTATCTTTGAAAACCCAGCTCAAGAATCCAAATAACCCCTCATATTAGAATGAATTGCTACCCCCTTTGTGCTTTCTGTATTTTTTTATTATAACAACAGTTATCATAACTCATTTCTGTGTCTGTCTCCCCACAAGATTCTGAGTTCTCTGATACAAAGATTACATCTTGATAACTTCAGTGTCCCAAAGCCCCTCTTGCACACTAAACTGAAGAAGATACTCCCTAAAATCATCATCACTGATTGTGAATAGAGACCATATCTACATACGATTTTAAATCATACCTCTTTACTGGGGGCTATACTAACCTGTCCAAAAGATGATTAGTTAGTAGCACATTATCCAGTGGAGTGTAATAATCAGCAAAGAGTTACCAAGAATTAATGCAACGTAGGTCCTTCCAACACATGTTAAAATGCGCAATCCATAGTCACCTCGTTTCATTTACAATATTCATAATTACACATACAGTATCTTAATTGGTTTAGATTTATTCTTCATTTTGTACAAAGGATTGTTGTCAGCCACAACTGGATGCGGCAAATATGCACTCATCCAGGATTTACAAGGCACTCACGCCTTAATTAACAGACCTTATATCCAATGAGTAGTAAACTCATTTAAATTTCCATAAAATTAAATGTCCATGTTTATGCAGCCCTTTATCTAAATGCTGCCATTTGAAGAGCAACATCTATTTCATTTTTCCCTTGGTTTCCCTTGATTAAACTTGTAGTAGATTGTATTGAGGCTGAATTATACAAAAAAGAGTTCTAAAGTTCTTGGCATTTATTCAGCATAGCAGGATGGAAATACTAAAGTTTTTGTGGTAATGACATCTGAGTTTATGCGATGCTGCAGATGTTCCCAAATGATGGAACACGGGATCGGTTAGACTAAACTCTGGTTAGGCACCATCACATCCAACCAAAAATTTATGTGATATCTTTGTCAAATTGCATGAACACAAAGTATGACTTCTTTAGATCTTAGATTTTAGATCTGAGGGCTGGCTTTCAAGTGGAGCATTTAATCCATTTATACCATTAACCTGGATATTGTAAACTAATGGTCTAGTGGCCAGCTGAATTATCATTTAGGTAAATACCCAAGAGTTTCAGGAGAAAGAAAGAAAAAAAATATGTTAGGACTTCATTGTTGAAAAATATCCCAGTATGTTTTTTGCTTGTATGTTTAGAAAATTATTTAGTATCCATAAGTGAATATTAGTATGTAAGAAAGGGGAGGTGCTACTCCATTGAGTCAAGGAAATGTAGTGCAAAACACAGCCGACTGGTTCCAGTTTAAGTTCCGTCATTAACTAAGCAGCTACATGGAGACAGGCAACTCCCTTTCCTACTCTGGGCTATATCGACGTGTCTAGAGTGAAAGAGAAATTTGCACCAGCCATGATGTCATTTTCGGTTTTAATATTCAATCTCCATGTAGGTAGGACCAGGGAAGAAGGATTTGGGGGCATTCATTTTAAAAATCTCTCCCGAGCCTCCATCAAATCACTCATCCCTGAAGATTGTTCTTTCTAGATATTTATTTCTAACTCATTCACTTCTCTCCAACAGCCTCCTTATTGGTTCAAGCTACCAGGGATTGCTGCCTAGATTTTAGTAATGACCCCTGATTGGACTCATTCATCCCCTGTTTGCCTAGCTACCACCCACCACCACCACCACATGCACACACACAATTCCTTGCCCCACAATAGCCAAATGATATTTTTAATGAAAATAATATTTCTTTAAAATGTACATTAACCAGGGTCACTCCTCCCCTGGCTTTCCATTTCTCTTTGGATACAGCCAAAAACCCTTAACACTGCTCTTCAGCTGTATCTCACAGACTTCCTCTTCCTACTCCAGAAATCTGTGACTTTTCTTAAACTCTCTGGACCTTTGGCACGGAATGCTGTTTTCATGTCTTTTTACCAAACCAATTCCATAACCTTACTTCTTCAGGAAAACTTTCCCTGATTGATTCACGCACCAGTTTAGATTCCACAACAAGCCATATTTTTCTCCCTTACTATTTAGTACAATTATTATTATTAAATTCTTTAATATATGTCAACACAAATAACCCCTAACCAATCTATAAACCAAAATTAGGATGCGTTTATTATGAGCCAACCCTGAGGACCATACGGCCCAGGAGAGTGCTTTCACAAAGAAGGGAGCACTCCAAAGAAGAGGGGTGTACAGAGTGGTTATATGCCATCAAAGAGCAAAAATCACATATGACAGGAATGTCCCTTTTGTGATAATCACGAGATTGCTTTGCTGGCATAGCAATTCAGTGAACAAAGCAGGTAGGTGGTCACAAGGGGGTGGTCACAAGGTAAGCATAAGTCAACAATTAATCCTTAGTTTAAGGAAAGATGCTTATCCTTATAGAAATGCTGATATGGGGGAAGTTACATCCCTATCTTTAAGGGCATCATTCTTGCCTTTGGGACATAGTAAATATTTAAAGCAGATATACAATGCACGCTCAACAGCTCACATCAGGCCTTTTAGAAAAACAAGGTCACGCCAAATTAGTTTTAACCCAACCGGCTTCCCCATATACTCCAAAATATCCTATTGCTTGTCATTTATTTATTGTATAATATTGCCTCATATATATGCTCACTAGTGAATGGTACGAGACAATTGAAACAAGTCTCCAATAAATTCTTCTACACTGAACATTTATAAGCCAGAAGGCGCAAAGACTTCCCCACAGCCCATGCCTGTGAATGAAATGCCACTTTCTTCACTTGGACACTCTGACAAGCACTTTGCTGGACAGGTTCCCTCTGTTCACGTGTGATGATATTTTCTCTGCAGACTCAGCCCAACATTCCAGTCAGATCTGGTATTAGCCTCTGTTAACTGGAGTAAGAAGGATCAGGGTTTCAGATGCCCACGTGTCAGACGGCTGCTCTTGCTGGTATCTTACACCTGTCATTCCCAAGGTTACACCAGTTTAGTTTAAGTTCACTTGGTTTCCAAAGTCCTCTCTCCATCCCAGGAGGCGTGGTCTGGAGGAGCCTCCTGCTCTCCCGACAGGGGAAGCCCTCCTGCTGAGCTTCTGGTAACCAGTGCAGAAGGCCGCTCTCTCCCTTCCCAGCGAGATCCCTCTCGAGGGTCTTGGTGTACTTTCCTCAGAATCAGCCTCAGGCCAAAATATCTATTCTTCAGTGGTTAAATGCAGTGAACCTCAAAAAAGGAAGACTGGAGGGCTCAATTCTCCACCTTTTAAGAGCAAATTGGCTTACTCTGTCCCAAAGGAGAAACTTTAAATACATCAGGCTCTTGAGAAGGGCAGTAAATTTCAAGTCAAAACAGAGGTAACATCGCTCACTCCTTGACAGCAATCGGTTGTTCTTTTCTGACATCTACATATACTAAAGGGGCCATTCAAGGGACTTTTCCAAGAACAAAGAAATTCTACTCCAAAGTGACTTGTGTCTTTCAACAGAACAAACAGCAGCAGCAATAACAACAGCAAAAATGAATTTAAGTTCTGTCTAACCCACTGAGCATGCCCATAATCCTTCCTAATCGTTTTCTTAGGGGTTGTGGGGGCCTGGAATTGGCCACCCCAAGATGTGTCTCTTTGGCATGATGATTATTTTGGCTCATTACTTTGCAGACAGGGAAGCAACTGAGAAGTAGAATTTACTTACCCTTTGTAAGAGACATTTACATTGCAAAGGAACTGTCCATCTGTAAAGATATCTCCCTCTCTACCAGGAAGAAGGGGAGATGACCTTATCTCTAGAAACTCTTAATCAATGGGGAAGGCAAGGACTTAAATCTGCATTTGTTTATTGTGTTTGTCCAGTAACCTCCTGTAACTGACTCCCCCCACCCCCAACATCCTCCTTTGTCTTTAGGGATATGATATTTGGGGTGGTAGTTTTGGCCATTTTGGCAGGTTGCTCAACTTGCCTGGGCCTCTCCCATGTGTGCATTGACTGGTAAAGATGGCAAGCAGTGGGATGTGTTGGAGTACATGAGGAAGCCATTTGGTGTAAACCTAATTTGGCCTGACCTTGTCTTTCCAAAGGGGCCTGACCACCAACATTGAGCATGCATTGTGTATCTGCTTTAGATATTCCCTATGCCAAGAACAAAGGCCCTTGAGATAAAGGTGAAACTTCCCTCCCTCTCCCAATGTTGGCATTTCCTTAAGGATTAAGCATCTTTCCTTAGGCTAGGAACTGATTGCTGCGCTCACCTGTGACCACCCAGCTCAAGACAATAGACTTGCCTCCTGCTGCGCCCACCAAGATAGCAGACCCACTACCTCTGTATCCATCAAGCACTGTGCCGACAGGGCAAACTTGTGACTATTGTGGGAGGGACATTTCAATGATATGTGAAATATCCTGTTTGGGGGTATATAACTACTCTGTGCACCCCACTTCTTCAGTGCCCTTTCTTCCTTTAGGAAGAAAGGCCCTGGGCCATGGTCCTCATAAAGCTTTGTTTAATTTTCTCCTGCTATTCTGTCTCATGTGAATTTAATTCGTTCTCCAGCCAGACGAACCCAGAGAAGGTAGAAGAAATGTCTTCCTCCCCTACAGGGTCACTAGTATTAAAGATATTAAAGATGTCCTATTGATAAATAATAAATAAGATGGGGGGGCATGCATATACCTATTAAGAAAGAAAATGTTAAGAATGATTCCAGATAATGAAACGAAAGCTCCAAAGGCAAAAGTTGTCTTTTTTTCCCACTGTAGTTTATGTTTAAGGTTTATCTTTAAAAGCTTCTTATTTGTTTATTTATTCATCTCTTCAACAAATATTTTTATGCACTTACTATGTTGCAGGGACTGTTCTAAGCCCTGGTTCAAGAATCAAAAGTGATAATATATGGGAAAATGCTTTGTAATGTATTATTAAAAATATGAAAAAAAAAGTATTGTTACTACTGTGAAGGATTAAAATTCAACTGAACAAATTTTAAAGATCTTATCCGTTTTATTCAGCAATTCATGAATTGGATAGCATCCAAACTAGCAGATAGAAAGGAGCTCCAAAGAGCTGTACAAGACAAGAGATTTTCGTGGGCCAAAGTGAGCAGGAACAAGGAAGTTACACTGGGCATTTGCTGCTTGGTTAGAGAGGGTTACTTCCCTCATATGGAGCAAAGGGAGGCCTTGGAGCTGGTCAGGTAGCATGCTGAGCCAGCAAGTGCTGATGGGTTGACCTAGGCCTTCCTTCTGGGAGAGGCCAGCATAGAAGCTTAATTACGTTTTGGTTTGCTAATATGCGGCTTAGCAGGAATGACTCCATCTTGGACGTAATCTGGTGACTTTAACACTACTAATAATCGTCATGAGAGTACATGTTCTTTCACTGTATAGTTCGTATTGTTAAGGAGGCAGAAAGATAGGGACATTTTGTTCTGTAATGGCACCATAAGGACCTGAATCTTTAGAGTTGAAAAGTTCACTAGAGCCTACATTCAGAAAAAGTCTCAAACTCAAGTCAACTTCCCACCGTTGAAGCTGACAGATGCCAAAATGTGGAAGGTGCAGCTGTGTCTCTGCTGGAAGTGAAGCTGAGGCTGCAGGTAGTGCCCCTTGCCAGGAGCCAACATGTTCACAGTGACTGCAGGGCAAACCTTCCAATAAACTCTCGTGCTGCTGTTCTGGTAGAATTTCGTACATATATCCGGATTTCACCTCGGTGTACAATACTGCAAGTTGGGAATTGGGGTTTGCTGCAAGAGAGCATCTAATTTGGAGTATAAAATTCTCTTGGATGTTTACCTATAGTTAGTTCACAAGTGCAAGGTCTGTGGCCCATTCTAAACAATTCTGCCTAGGGTGTGATGACAGTGTTTTACATTTCATGGTGGAAAGAGATGAAGAAAGCTAAAATTACCTGTGGTTCCCCTTATCCCCTAAGTTCCATTTCAAATATCCCTAATTACCTCCAGAAGACCCCACTTAATCAAATGACTACATGAAATAGAGCTACATGAACCAGGAGGAAAAAAGATTCTTAGAGCTTACTCAGAGGAGGACAAATGCAAAAATCACATTGTTTCCAGCTCATTCATTCATTCTGCAAATACTTATTGAGTGTCTACTATTTGCCAGGCACTGATCTAGGCGCTTAGGATAAATCAATGAATGATAGAGACAAACATGCTCATCATAATGGTCTTTACATTCTAGTGGAGGAGGAAAGACAATAAAAAATAAACATCTTAAATATATTATAGAATTGTATTAATATAAGTAATTAATACTAGCTGTTATAAAATAAAGACCCCAATATCTCAACAGCTAACCAAAAAAGGCTTATTTTCCCTCATACCACACAGTGTGTTACGTGCTGGGTGCCCTTATCCATCTTGTGGCTACCGCATCTGGAAAAGTGACATCTGAAGTCACTGTACTAAAAGGCAAAAGAAGAGAAAAATAGAAGAGGCAAAGAATGCCTTAATTAAGACAGTGGCACACAGTACTTCTGCTTATGCTTAATTGGTCAAATTTGGTCATACATTGCTACACTAATTGCAGTAGAAGCTGGGAAATCCAGAATAGAGCATAGATATTTGATGAGCACTAAGGGTCTCTGCCATAGTATGTCAGAAGGTAAAAAATGCCATGAAAAAATGAGGAATAGGGAAAGGGGGCTTTAGGAGGGTGGGGGCACTGAGTGGTGAGTAGGTTGCAATTTTAAGTTGGGTGGTTGGGAAAGGCCTCAATCAGCAGGTGACTTAGGAAAAAAGATGTGAAAGTGAGGGAATTCTCCATATAACTATGTGGGAGAAGAAATTTTTAGGCAAAGGGAATAGCCAAAGCAGACGTCATAAGAAGAATGTATTTGGTTTGTTGAATGCCCAAGGAGGCCATTGTGGCCAGAGCAGGCTGAGTGAGGGGGGAGGGGAAGGAGGCCAGGTTCCAGAGGGGTTTGTAGTCCAGTCTAAGAATTTTAGTGTTTACTCTGAAATGTGGAGCTTTTGCAGGATATTTAATAAAGGAGTAACATGATTTACATTTTAAATAATCACTCTGTCTGGTGTATTGAGAATAGGATGTATTGTGTAAGCAATGGGGATTCTGTACATATGTTGGAGAAAAAGCCAACAGAATTTCCTAGCAGATAGGACATTTTGCATAAGAGAAAGACAGGAATCATGGGCTGATGCCAAGATTTGGGCTTGAGCCACTGGTAGGATAGAGTTGCTATCACATGAGATTGTGAATGGCAGGTTCTGGATTTCACCTAATAGAAACATGAAGCTTAGATATTGGAGTTTGGATATATAAGTACTGAGTTAATTATAGAGGGCTAGGTTGAAAATATAATTTAGAGAGTTACTGTCACATAGATGGCATTTAAGCAATGAGATTACCGGAGGGAGGAATATAGAGAAGAGAACTCTAAAGCACTTCAGTATCAAGAGATCAGGGAGAAAGGGAAGATGCAACAAGAAAACCCGAGAAGGAACAACGAGTGACGTGGAAGGAAAATCAAGAGAATGTGGTATCCTGGAAACAAAGTGGGGGAAAAAAAAAACCAAGGAAGAGGAGTAATTGACTGTGTCAAATGCTGTTGATAAGTCAGGTAAGACAGGAACTGATCACTGACAATGGAATTCAGCAACGAGAAAGCAATTGGAGGCCTTTTCAGTGAAAAGAAAGAGAATTTTGAGTGAAGATGTGGGGCCAAAGGCTAATGTGAGTTACAAGAGAACGGAGGAGGGAGGAATTAGAAACACAAAATAAGGAACTCTTTGGAGAATTTTGGCTGAAAATTGTAGCAAACAAAGGAATGGGGCACTGGCAGGGCGAAAATAGGATAAAAAGAAGGATTTTTAAAGATAGGAAATTAACCTCATCTTTTTTGTTTTTTTTTAAAGATTGGCACCTGAGCTAACAACTGCTGCCAATCTTTTTTTTTACTTTGCCTGCTTTCTCTCCCCAAATACCCCCAGTACATAGTGGTATATTTTAGTTGAGGGTCCTTCTAGTTGTGGCATGTGAGACGCCACCTCAGTATGGCCTGACCAGTGGTGCCATGTCTCCGCCCAGGATCCGAACCGGAGAAACCCTGGGCGGCCGAAGCAGAGCATGCGAACTTAACCACTCGGCCGTGGGGTCAGCCCCTAACCTCATCTTTATACTTTGATTTGAATGTTCCAGTAAACAGAAAAATGAGTGATGTAAGAAAGAGAGGAGAGACCAGAAAATGCCATATCCATGAGTAGGTGAGAAGGATGGGGTCTAGGGTAGAAGTGGAGAGATTGGCTTTAGGAAGGAGCCCAGATTAGGAAACAAATGTCTAAAATGGCTCTTTGGGGAAGAACAATGAAAAAAAGGAGTGAGAAGCACTGGCATATTGTAACAGACAGCATGCCAGAGTAAATAAAATAAAAGAATTAGGAGGTGGCTTTTGGTTAAAGAAAGTATTTTGTAAATTCCATGAGCTGCCATTTAATATATCAAGGCTGGGCCAGGCAAAGCAATTTGTAGAGTTCTCTTCAAGATTGATTAACTCTGACGGTGCAGTTAGAAAGAAGAGAAACATTGCAAAATGGAAGCAAAAGATAAACCAGATACATTTGGTTCTAGGAAAATGAAGAAAGGGAAACAAAAGAGGGAAGACAGAAAAAGGCACATATAAGGTTGCCATTTTCTCTTTATTCCTCTTCTCCCGGGCTTAAGTAAAGAGTGGCTTTAGAAACATTCAGATAAGTTGTGGGAAATTTAAATGCAGACAGCTTTTGGTTTGATCCATTTAGAGAGCTCCAAACACACGGATGTTGAGAGCTATTGCTCCCCGACCTACTCTGGACCACCCATCAAAGGATCCTGCTGACAACTTTTGTTTATGCGAAGGGAAACCAAATTGTCCTTTGTTACCATAACATGAGGCTAAAACCAGAAGTATGTGCAAGTGTGACTGAGTGCCAGGGTGGGCTCTTGTAGAGATTTGCCATACCACCCAGGCCTGAGCCAAAGAGGAAACGTAGCCAGATCTCGGAGAAACTCCCCAACGCAATGAAAGCCGAGGTTGTGCTGAGGCATCAGAAGACCACTAGCTCCTGAAGCATCCCCGAAAAATGAGCCCAACCCCAAGACACCACCAGAAACCCAAGGAATGGATTTTCATCCTCAAGGGCCAGCACGTGGTCAGTGGTGTCTATTTACTTCTCCAGCCCTCTCCATACTGCCCTTGTAGAAAATGCCATCTTGGAGAGGAGACGGATGGTGACAGAAAAGTGAGAGCCTAATTATTTTCCCCAAAGACATTGAAAACCCTCTCTAGACAGGAAGGGTGTTCAGCTCACCCCCTCCCCTCTTTTGGTGGCACTGGCTTTTGAGGACATCTCTTCTGTTACTTCACGGGGTCCCCTCTGATTAGGTGATGTCTGTCCTATACTAATCATTAAATATTTTGAATCTCTTTTCTAAAGGTACTTTCTAAATTGTTGCATCAGGCTGTTTTAAACCCAATTAGATGAAAAATTATGATTTTCCTTTATCCGCAGAGGGTGTGCAATCATGAAAACCAGATAAGATAGAGACAAAGTGAATGAGCTACGTTCCCCCTACACTGCCTCGTATCTAAATGGTGGTTTGAGGAAGCTCATCACCTCGCCACAAGCAACGCTGCCCAAGAAGAGTGTGGTGCCAGGAGGGTTAGGATGCCAAGGAAACGGAAGAAGTATTTACTCCTTCGTTCATTCAATATGCATTTACCAGTGTCTTCTATGCGTGAGGTATGGTTTACAGATAAGACTATATCACTGGCACCAAGATGCTGTTCAAAAGCCCATGGGGTAAAATCCTGAAAATGAGGGTATACCTAGTTCTAGTCTGTAATATGTTTGCTATTACCATCAAAGAAACAGGAAATTTTGGTTTAAAAAAAAATGAATTTTAGGTATTATGCCTGGCCATATGAAATAAACAATATGAAATTATTCAAAATAATTAAAAGCAGGGATTCTTTCTCAGTCATCTTCATCTTTTCTGTGACACTTTGATTTGGAAGTTGTAGGTCTTCACTAACTACACTCATTTTAGCTACTTTCCTTCTGTAAACCTTATTTGATTACATATTGGGCAGTGGTGGAGAAAACTGTAAAATGCATTCTATATTTTTAAACAATTTGGGAAACTTTTCACTTCACAAATGGAGATTTTTTTAAAAAAACAAATAATGAAAACATTGAATATATATTTAATATATATTTTAATATGGTATTTTAAATAATGGAGATTAATGTGATTTAAAGTAAAAAGATACAGTTTTTAGATTTTATTAGGAATCACTTAATCTAACCATGAATGAAAGTAGCCATGTAGCAAAAGAATGGGCAATGAGATGCATTTTGGAAAAAAAGAGCAAATCTAGGACAGCACAAATGAATCAAACTTGAAAATGATATTCTGAACAATATTGTATCTCTTCTATGTGTTAAATTAGTGGTCATAGAGAGCAGACAGAATTCATTGACTTATTTTCCTTTTTTCATTATACCTTTTATTGAGGAATATTTACTTACACAAAAAACACAGATCTTACAAGTTCAGTTTGGTGAGTCTTGATGAATTTATGTACTTATGTAATCAACACACAATCAAGAAATGGAGCATTTCCATTACCCAAAAATGTTTCCTTGGTCCTTTTCTACTCAGTCCCTCCCACCAGAGGAAACCACTGTTCTGGTTTCTACGTCCATAAATTAGTTTTGCCTGTTCTAGAACTTCATATAATTAAATCATACATTTGAACGCCTTCGTTCCTGGTTTTTTGCACGTCTGTGTGATTTCTTTGTGTTGTTGCGTGTATGGGTAGTTTGCTCCTTGTTCTTGCTAAGTTTCCAGAGCACATAGCATTTTACCTTCTCACCAGTGATGTATGCACTGTGCCACGGCCTCAACAACACCCGGTGATTCCGGTCTTTTTAATTTTAGCCATTTTCATGGGGGTTTAGTGGCATTTCACTGAGCTCCTTTACCTGTGCTTGTTGGCATTTTCTTTGTCTTGTGTTGTAAAGTGTCTGTGCAAATCTCTGCCTATTTTTAACTGTTTTGTTTGTCCTCTTAGCATTCATTGTAAGAGTTATTTTTATATTCTGGATACAAGGCTTTGCTAGATATATGGACTATGAATATTTTGTCTGTCTGTGGCTCACTGCTTCATTTTGAAAATATTTTCTCTCATTTTGTAGCTCATCTTATAATTTTATTAATGTTGTCTTTGATGGGCAGGTTTTTTAAAAAATTAGATTCTGTCAGCCTTACTACAGCAGCATATACAAGGTCTTACCTAGCTCAGGTGGGGAAGAAGAGAACGGGTCTATTTTGAAACAAAACAAAATTAACTAAGCACTATGTGCGTAATATCTCACTTAATATTCAAAACATTTCCACGAGGCTAGGTTACCCACTTCCAGGTAAACTCTTGAGCTACGAGAGCTTAAATAAGATGTCTAGAGATGGGCTCAATATTTAACCAAAGTCCATCCAAATTCAAAGTTTATGTTTTTTCCGGTATAAAACACAGATTCTCATTGAGAAAGAGAAATGATTTAATTTCACCCAGACTTTGATAAAAGTCTCCCTGACATTACATTCTTTAGTTTCCAGAACCTCGTACCAAAAACTGCAAAAGCAATGAGCCACATCTACTGAAATGTAGAGTGAATTTTTTCCCTAAAATTACTCCCCAGAAAAAGAGTCACCTTATATTTGAGTTTTAACAAAATCTATTACATTACAGAGTACACTGCCATTTACATTGTTTGAACAGTAGAATACTGTTTGGAGAAAGCATATTAGCCTGAAACAACCTTCTAGTTTGAATGCTTATAACGGCTGTCTGGTAGAATCTGTGTGTGCGTGACTTTTTTAAAGCTAGCAAATAAATATAATGCATATTTTTAATCATTTCTGTGGGGATGCCTCCAAATATCATGTTGGATTTTCTATTAGCTAAGGCAATGCTAGATTCTGCAACAAAACCTTCCCAATTCCCCAAATTGTCATTGTTTAACACAATGAAAGTTCAGTTGTTGCTAGATTAACAGCAAATGGAGTAGTTCCCAGATAGCCAGAGACCTTCCTCCAGCCGTGATTCAGCTATCCAGATTCCTTCCATTTGGTGCCTCCACGATCCTCTGGAGCAGGAGTAAGCCAAGGACAGCCCACAGCCACGTCCTTTGGTTGATACGCTAAGTCTACTTTCGTAACACAATTGCAGAACTGAGTGCTTGCAACAGAGACCACACGGCCAAAAAAGCCTAAAATAATGTGATCCGGCCTTTACATACATAAAAAGTTGGGTGACCAGTCCACAACTGAGGGAAGAGAGTGTGGTAAAGGAGCTTTCCTCCATTACTTCCATCCCAGAAGTGATGCCTGTTGCTGCTGCTGCTATTTCATTGGCAAGAACTTGTCACTTGGCACCACCTAGTTGGGAGGAGCTTGGAAAATGTTGGGCTAGGAAGCTACTTTGTAGTGATAATTGTAAACAGTGCAAGGCAGAGCGCAGATTTTTGGTGTCCGCCAAGCTGTGCCTGCTGCAGTTGTCATTTTAAACAAGCCTTTTCAAGATCTATTGAAAAAGCAGTAGAGATCACCTATATGCACACTCAGGATGAATAAAGAACCAAATGTTCTAAAGCTGGGACTTGAGATAAAATTTCCAGTGACAGCACCATACACAGATATAAAAATTGCAATATCTCACACTAGACAGCAAGATAAAGTGGTATAAAAAAAACTGTCAGATGGTTCAAAACGTTGTTTTAGCGACAGCAAAGGAATTAATATAAAAATGCGTGTGCAGAGTTTGATTAAAAATATTTTACAAATAGAAGTGTAAAAGTACAACACTTCTATATTAACATATCTCGTGTACCTTAAATATGTATAATTAAATTTAAAAGTTAAATATAAGTAGACATTTGACTATATCATCTGCAAGACTAAAACTTTACGTATTTGTCATGCAAGGTACATGAAGACCCACAGTGCTAATGTCACATGGTTTAGCAATGAGATATATTGATGACAACATACAAGTGAATAAATAGGAGAGAGCACAGAATCCCATTGCCACAAGATCTCCCCAACGCCCATTACAGGAGATGTGGCTGCATGGATAGAGCTGGTGTCTATGAAGAGCCCTCCAATAGAGGGACCCTGACCCCATATGGCTCATATGTCTACAGGCTAGCCTGAGAAGGGAAACATCTAGTCTTCTGTGAAGCAATATAATGAGGGATCTTCAGGCCAGGAAATAGGGTTGGGTTGCTTCCTGAGACCCCCTAAAGAATGTGCATTCATTGTTGGAATATCAGCCATAGGCTTTGATGTCCAATCACAAAAAAAGAGTGGGGCAAAGTTCCCAAGACCATACCTCAGAGACCAAAGTTTTCTCTCTCCTCAATGCTTATGTTAACAAAAAAACTTTGGGGGATGATATTGTCATTAGAAAGATAGAAGGATTGCCATATATTTGAGTTTGTATGGTTTACACACAATGGAGGTTCTCCTTCTGCTAATGCAGGAAGATGAATATTAAAATATTGAGGCATGACATTTTTCTTAGGTGCTGCTGGCTCCACTTTCAGGAATTACTAGGAAAAGAAGTCAGAGCAACAGCTTATTAATCCAGGCATATAGTCTCAAGGCCCAGAAGTCTAGGGCATGATGCTTAAATTTTTATGTTTAAGTGAAATAAATTAAAGAAATGATTATTTCCCACTGGATTCTTAGACTGATACAAAGGACTCCCTAGACCTTACCTGGCTCTTTCAATTGTTGTGCTATTATAAAGCACTCTGCAAACAGAGGCTATCACATTTTTCATCTTTCAGGATAGTTATTTCTCCTTTCTTTCAAGTCTCATCTTCGATTGCAAAATAAAGTTGATGCAGCTGCTACAACTTGTTGAAGTATCTTACTTTCCTTCTATTATAAAAAAAAAGTTTCTTGTTGGCTTTAAGAGAATCTAACCAAGATCTGAAATGCCAGAGTGACTTCGGAAACCTCTGGAACCAGTACTCTTAAAGTAAGAGAATAGATTGAAAGAAAGCTAACATTCATGGAGCACCTACCACTGTCGGTTGTTCAGCTAAGCATTTCTATACATTGAATTTCATTTCCTTATGAGAAAATTATAAGGGAGATATTGTTATTGCCATTTATAAATAGGAAAAGTGAGACTCATACTGTTTCCCAGTTTATAAAAAAGCTAGTATTTGAGCCCAAGACTACTGAAGAGTACTTTTCAAGGCACTACCATAAAGTAGATGACTTCTGTCCCTGTGTCGCTCATGTCCAATCTCCAAATTCCTAGAAATTCCTAGAATCTGGTTGACCCACTCTAGGTCAAGAATCCACACCTGGGTCAGCAAGCAATGGTCAAGGGGACAAGTTTCATAGGACAACCACAGTTGCTGGGGCTGCCTCCTGCATACCCAGCACAGTCCAGAAAGGGCATGAGGGGGATGAACCACGATCCAGGAAGACAGCAAGAGAGGAGAACCTGCTATACCCCCTTTAATATGATCCCACAGACCTGACAGGAATCCCCTGCAATATTAATCAGCCTATTCTGGATCTTCTCCTTTTCACCAATTATGAGTAAAAACTCTTTTGCTTTCCAATTCTAATCTGCTTCCCAAATCAGAACGAGTCCTCTCTTAGCTTCTGTATCATTCCTGGATGCCACTGCTAATCTCTATTACTCTCCTGGGGCTAGCAAAGGACATCTCCTTTGGCCTTGGCTTTTAATGAATCCCACGCTCTACTCTTTCTTAAGCTCTGGGCAGCCTTTCACTGAGCCATGTTGTTAGCATTTTCACCAGTGACTTCCTAAGACAAAAAGAAATTTTGTCTCTCAGAGAAATCAGTAAGTTATACTTTGTTTATCCGTTAAAAATTACCTCATCAAAAATGATCTATTTAACAATCATAAACAACCCATCAGCATGAGTTCACAACACAAGCTTGCCACACAAGAGTCATGACTAGGAGCCTGGTAACCATTATTCTCCAAATATGAAGAGGTCTAACATAATGCAGATGTCCCCAGTTATTTCTGTATTATATCAGGGTGTATAAAGTGTTCTAATGCCTAGCATAGAGCCATTGCACATAAAGCACTGAAGAAATATGTGTAGATTTGATTTGAGCTCCTCTGGAGGAGATAATGTATTATTGAAAATAACAGCATGAAAATAACATTGCTTAAGAATTATATAACTTCCTTCCAAAGTGTTTTGTATTTGTATGTTTGTGTGTGTATACACACACACACACACACATAAATATGTACATACACTTATATATACAAAATATATACATATAAAATATATATGACATTCTTGTGTGTGTGTATACATGTATATATAAAACATCACTTTTCTTACCTTATACAAAACTAATCTGTATAATTTACCTCTAAATAATTTACTTTGTATTCATATTCATATTATTTATTTTAATGCCCTAGAAGTCTTCCAAGATTTCAAGCAGTAATTCTGAAACACCTTTTACTTCAAAGCAAAGTGTATCTTTTGAAGCTCAAATATCAAGAATACAGATATGTAAATTTCAAGTTAGATATAAATTTAAATAAATCTTCCGCTACATCTAGCCAATTTATGGAATGATAAAGGCAATGTAAGGTTGGGGAGAGGGGAGCATATGAGTAGGAGTCGCTCACTAACTTTGAGATACAGCTCTCTAAACAGATGCTCATTCACAGCCGAGGACAGACAAAATCCTTGGACCTCTGAAAAGGAAATCTCTTTAGATGGCATGAAAGAGACTAAGGACACACTGCTGACAGAATATTCTACTATTCCTAAAATAATGCCAATGCTATACTCCATCAAAGGGCATGAGATGCCACGTAGCCTGTCTTAGGCCTTTGGGGAGAACTTGACCTGCTTGTTACAAATTAGAAAGATAGCAAACTGAGCTAAGTCTAATCATTTTACATTAATAATGAAGCATTTTCTCCTTCCATCCTTTGGCCAAGAAACTGGTTTATAATATCATTTATTCCCAACCCTATTAAATTATCCTCTTCAAATTTGGTTTCTGTAACTTTTAGCTTTGTCTTGAAGGCCAAATAACACGAAGGACATGACAACACAAACAAAAGATTTAGGAAGGCTGCCAAACAAGTGAGGCTGTGGAACTGCTTAAATATACGATGTGAAATCCATTGAGAGATGTGGAAAAGAAGTTTCTTCCATTGTCCCTGGCTTTGAGCAACATTTACACCCTTCCCTCTCCACCCACATCTGCATCTCCTGTTCACTCAACTTAAACATGGAAATTAGTAGGCCTTCAATGAAAGGAACTTTAATATTTTTTTTAAATTTTAATAATAGAATTTGGAAGAGAATAAAAACAGATCTAGCCCTGTTTATTCCCTCCCTGTGACACTCATAAGATCTATCCTAGGGCCTCCAGCCCCATGCCTACCATCCTCGCCTAGCCTTTATCAATCCCGCCTAGATTGATTGCAGCAGATTTCTAACTGTTCTCTCTTTTTCAATTTTTTTGTTTTGTCAATATCTTTTCACGTCCAGCTATTATCATCTCCAAATACCACTATTAGCATGTCACTGCCAGGACATGAACCAATTACCTAAAACATAAAATTACCAAACACATAAAATCAAATTCCTTTATCTTTCCCATAGTCTCCATTTTCATGAGCTTATGCCATTTCTTTTCTTTTTGTTTTTTTTGAGGAAGATTAGCCCTGAGCTAACTACTGCCAATCCTCCTCTTTTTGCTGAGGAAGACTGGCCCTGAGCTAACATCCATGCCCATCTTCCTCCACTCTATATGTGGGACGCCTACCACAGCATGGCTTGCCAAGCGGTGCCATGTCCACACCCGGGATCCAAACCCGTGAACCCCGGGCCTGCCGAGAAGTGGAACGTGTGCACTTAACCACTGCGCCACCAGGCCAGCCCCCACCATTTCTTTCCCACAGCAAGACTTCTCCTGCCTAGCCTGGCAGGTCCTAGATAGGAGATTTGTCACAATAAATGCACTCTGGTATTTACGTTGTTACCTCTGCCCAGAACGCTCTTTCCCTCTTCACTTTTCCTCTCTAAATCCTACATATTCCCCAAGGCTAGGTTCATTTCCCATCTTGTCTACAAAGTTCTATTCTAATTTAATTGATGTTTCCAGTTCCTAAAATGCTAGAGTACCTGACAGACAGGCAAGAAAGGTCCTTGTCTAGAAGACCTTGAGCTTCAGATGCCCCGTGTAACGCACACACACAAACACGCACATACTCCACTCACCAAAGAACACACGAATATTGCTATCACTCGGAGTCCGGTGGTCAGCACAGGCAGAGGGAAACTCAGAACCGACACATCTGCTTTTGTGACCGACTCTGTTCAGGACCTAGAGAGCTTCTTCTCCACCTTGATTCCCCCTGGTGCATTTGACTGTTGGTGAATACCATAAAGGATTGGGTTTTTGATGCTGCAAACGTTGAATTTGAACACTGCTTTAGAGCGCGGGAGCAAGACGTGCTCTGCTAAAAGACAAGACAAGTTAACTTGTCAACCTCACTCTCAGTTCCCACTCTTGCAATGGGGTTCAGCATAACAGTGTATCATTCTCCAGGACTGCCAAGTGTCCATTTCCTTGCTTCACTTGCTGATCTAATTTGTAGTCATGGAAATATTCATAATTTAGCATGACGTTTGCAACAATTACCAAGGGTGACTAGAAGATTTTTGTAATGGTAAAAAGTTCATATTCTTAAATTTGCTTACTTATAAAAATTACATTTTTATAGATATAGAATATATGAAATATAAAACATTCCTTACGTGGGCAACTAGGTGGACACTACACACTAAAATTAAAAATATTTAATAAGATTTCATTCAATTTTTTAAAAATAACTTAAAATTTTAGCTTTACTTAAATGTTGATTTTTTACTTATTAATTATAAATTATAAAATTTATAGTTATCTATTATAACAGATCATTTTGAATAATTTTGAATATTTTAGGATAAAATAACTTTTTGAAAAAATTGATTTATACGCCAATAAAACTGTTTTCAAATTCAGTGTACTCTAATCCAATTATATTTATTAGTGTTTTAAATCATTATTATAACAAGAAAAAAATTATGTGAAAATATTAACTATGAATTTTAGTAGTTTTTTAGTGGTTTAGCTGCAATGAAGGAAATAAAGGTAAGTCTTATGAAATAAGTATGTACTGGATTACGAATTATACGTATGTTTATTTTATTATCATCTAAAAATTAACCAGAATATCAACAGAACACACAGGCACTCTTAATAATACCTAAAATTGGTATTTTGTCAACTTGCAATCATATGAAAACCAACGCTTTACATAAATATTTTTATTCCATCATTATAAAAAACTTTTTGTCAATGAAGAAAACAATTATCTTGTTTAACAGTTTGTTAGCTTTTTCTATCATTTAAAAAAAATTTAACATATGATAAGTAAACATTCATTTGCAATTCCTGCCTCAAAACTTGCAATGATTGTACCTGGCCATAAAAACATCCACCCAAACTAAAATATAACACTACTACCAGCTCTCTTATTGCCCCCCTTGAGGCATGTGTGTTGGCTCTCTTTCTCATTAAATGGTGAATCACAGGGCAGAGACCATGCCTTCTTCCCCTTCTCTCTCTCATGGTACCCATCACTATTGTGAGCAATATGTGAGCTGTTAATTGATTAGAAAACAGGTGGGAGAAAATCATGATGAAATTATGAATAACTAGGGTTTCCAAGACGAGTCTTGACTCCAAGTTGGTAGTGATGGCAAGGAGGTTGTGTCTAGCTCTGAAGATGACAAGTTCCCAGGAGGGACATAAAAATAGTGTGAAGAGCAAGAGAAGGCTGCTTTCGTGAGGGTTTATCGAGCACCCCCCTGACAAAACCTGGTGAGCAAGAGTCTTCCTGACGGAAAAGCAGGATTTTACGGCTGCACGGCAACGCTCAATGGTGTTTAATTTGAAAATGAGGGGAATAAGAAGTGAGTTCTTAGAGAGCAAATCTGCAGTCAATCTTTTTTGTTGCTCTGCTTTACAACCACGCCAACTCTTTCCAGACCTTCAGTGAGGTTGCTCAGAATCGATTTCTATGTGAGCAGAAATGAAAACTGCCCCCTACCTGTCCTCATAGAAGACAAAAGTCCTGCTATTTAAAGTTAAGCTGACATTTAATGACTGCCAGTTTGCTATTAAGCAATAGATCTCTTTTTAAAAAAATTAACCAAATACTGAAACCATTATTTTCCAAAGACATTTAGGTGGAGCTGGTTTGAAAGCTATTGTTGAACAGATGCAAAATAGTTCAGTTAAAGAGAGTTCTCGTGTGCAGAGAGTCTAACATTGCAAAATATGTGTTGTAAAATTCCTAAGTAAACTGCTCTGGTTTTAGGTGTTTTAGTAAATATTTGTAAGATCGTGTGTTAGATAGTTTTTACTGCAGAAATAAAATCCATAATATTCCTCAGTGATCCATCAGATGATTTTCTAGAGTTTATGTATTCTCATTACCCATTCCAAAATACATACACGTTTATATATACACAAACAGTGATTTGAAAAAGGAGTTATATGAAAATCAAAATCTTTGCAAAAAATATGTTCTCATACTTAACTATTAATAAGCTCTATTTCACATAGTTTTTCCCATTTTCACATAATTTGAGTGAATGAATGTAAATAAAGCATATTTAGACATTTGTATCATATATTCAAGTCAAATTACAGCGAAAGAACATTTATAAAAGATTAAGCCTAAGGACTCAGATTAGATACTAATTACCAGAAACTGTGTGAGGTACAGTAAAACAAGATTAAACACTGAACTACTCCTCTTTTTCCACTTTCTCTTTCCTTCCCTTTCCTTTTCTCTCTAAAATAAAAGCCATCTGATGGGGCCGAGCAAGACAGGCATTAGTGCAGGAGTCGGGGAGGCCATGGAGAGGGAGTCACAGTGACCAGAGGGAACATCAGAGGCCTACAGGAATGAGCAAGTGTCACAGGAGGGGCATCCTGGCATGGTACTAATTGGAAGCCCAATTAGTGTAAGACAGTGTCCACTCTTAGAGGGTAGGTCAGTGCAGAATGTCAGAGCCCAAGCCAGGCGAGGAGGGTTCCCATACTGCTGGGGTGACCTGAGAAGGGTGAGAATAGCATGCACACGAGTAAGTTGTGGTCCAGCACTGAGTATCTGAGCACAGGTTCAGTGGGGAGTGTGCCCGTGAGAGGAGACAGCAGAGACAGCCTAGCACAGGGGGTCAGAGCCCAAACAGGGTGGAGAGGGCATTCATATGGGGAAGGCAGCAGCAGCGGAGGGCTGGATATGTGGCGAGGAGGAGGCAGAGAGATTTTGACCACGTAGGTAAATATATTCGGTATAATGGGAGACAGCTTTCTCACCATCAGAGAGAGGACAACACATATGGAAAGAGAAAAAACTCAAAAAACCACGTGGTGTTAGGTTAAAATTGAAGGTATTTCTATGAGTGCATACTTTTTGAGATATAGATGTAAATGGATATGTGCATGTATACATACATGCTCATCCATATGTTCCTTAGCCCTACCCAGAAACACCCCAATAGCGATGACACACCTAGTGCCTGGATTGAGGTTTCTGAATATCATTCTCCACTTAAAGGAACCAGGTCTCCCTGGAGAAACAGCTGATTCCACAGCCGGTGCTGGGAAAGTATAAGATGAGCCTTAAACACATCTTGCTGTGGCAGAAAGTAAGGAAGTACTAAAAAAAGATGGAGACATGCCAGAATTACACAGAAGCCTGCTGGAAGAGGCTCTCAGTGGACAAATTTGGGAATTTGAACATAGAAATAAATATAATAATGGATTATATCCCCTTCCTGAAATCAGAAACTATGAATCTATACTGATAGAAATAAATAAATTGAAAGTTTGATAGAAATGGGATATTTGCATAGTCTCAAAGGAGCTTCCCACAAATTATTCTTTCACTACAAAGGAGAATATTTTTACAGAGAAGCTTGGCACACAGCACCCTGATCAAGTGACCAAATTTATAATCAGTAATGAGCCAAAGAAAATTGTATGTTACTTAATAGGAGAGCAGCACAGTATCACTTCTGTGATATCCTTCCCTAAACCCCATAACCTAAATCTAACCAGAAGGGAGTATCAGAAAAGCCAAAATTGAGGTAAATTCTATCAAAGAATTCCCCTATAATCTTCAAAAGTATCAGATTATGAAAATTAAGGAAAGGCTGAGGAATGCTTTCAGACTGAAGGAGACCAAAGGAACGTTACAACAGATCCTGAACTGTTGTTATAAATCCTTTTGTTATCAAGGACATCACAGGGGCAATTGGCAAAAGCGAACGTGGTCTGAGGAGGCAGTAGTAGTGCCTTCTTTATAGCTTTGCCCTGGTGATGTTTGTTTGTGGTTATGCAGGAGAACTTCCTGCTTTGTAGGGAAAATACTCTAAAATTTTTAGGAATTATGGGTCATCAGGCCAGCAGCTTACTCTCAAACGGTTTAAGATAAAAAGAAGTGTTTTGTGTAGTGTCCTTGCTACTGTTCTCTTAGCCTGAGATTGTCTAAAAAATAAAATCTGAGCCGGAATGTATAAAGAAGCTCTCCTCCTGAGAGAGAATACAAAATAATCTGAGAGAAGCCCTAAACTAATTTATCAGAATTCTATTCCCTCAGCTGATTGTATTCCCATTTTTCATTTAGATAATATGATCAGAGTCCACCTTGTAAGTCTATATAGTAAGTTATTACAAATAATGTATGGAAAAGCCAGGAAGACTCCCTCACACTAACCTTCCATAATGCCTCAATTCCCAGAAATGGAAAGTCCTTCCCATGGGCTAAGAATAATCTTCTAACAGGACTGTTATAGTATATGATTTCCTGGATGCCAGATGAAGAACTACTGACAGGAAAGGATAAATAAAAAAGCATATGTGCAAGATGGGCTCATCTAATCCTTTTCTTTTCCAAACTTATTTCTAGAATATGAGGGGGGAAGAGAGAAAATGTCACATCCCAGGGGAGAAAGTGAGCCATGGTGTGTCTAAACCAGAATCTGTGGACCAGAACAGAGCCATCAAGGCAACTAGAGATCCATTAAGTGAGCTTGACCAGGGAAAGGGTGGGTCCAAGCAGATGACTGATTTGGGACAAGGTGTGTCAAAAGAATCAATGGCCATAATCTGATTTTACTTAAGAGAGAAAATAAACCTGAAGGTGGGTTATAAGCATGAAGACAGTTAGCCAAATGTGATTCACAAGGTAGAGAACCAAAAATAGAAAAAAGGATTTGAAAGGCAAGGACACAGATGAAAGAGGATTAAGGAATAGACTTTCACAGGTAAGAGTGCACCTGCTAAGAGAATCCTGCAGGATGTTGTTGCATGGCCACCGTCGTCCTTTATCCTAATCCACTCCTACTTTCAGTTTTAAGATTACCGCTATAGATTCTGAAAACAGAGTAAAGCAGAGAGTAGAGCTCTGTCTCTGCTCACTCGGTCTCAGGTTTTGCAGGTGTGAAAAAGGAACAGGTTGTAAAGTAGTAAACAGGGGATGCCCACTCAGAACCGCCTTCAAGGAAGAACTTTCTGACTACATGTAGAGAACACAGTCAATAGATGATCTTCAAACAGACAAAAGATAACAATGGCAAGGATGCGGAGAAAAGGGATCCCTTGGACACTGTTGGTGGGGATATAAATTGGTGCAGCCACTACAAAAAACAGCATGGACGTTCCTCAAGAAATGAAAAATAGAATTACCACATGACCCAGGATTTCACTTCCGGATGTATTTCCAAAGGAAATGAAATCAGGATCTCGAAGAGGAACCTGCGCTCGCACGTTCATTCCAACATCATTCACACTAGCTGAGATACGGAAGCAACCTAAATGTCGATGAATGACTGGAAAAAGAAAATGTAGTATGTATATATAGATATAGGTATATCTATATCTATATATACACACACACACAATGGAATAATATTCAGCCTTAGAAAAGAAGGAAACCTTGCCATTTGTGACAATGTGCTAAGCAAAATAAGCCAGACACTGAAAGACAAATACCGCATGATCTCACTTATATGTTAAATCTGAAATAAGCAAACACTTAGAAGCAGACAGTAGAATGGTGGTTACCAGGGCCTGGGGGGAGGGGGAAATGAGGAGATTTTGGTCAAAGTGTACAAAGTTGCAGCTATTAGATGAATAAGTTCTGGAGACCTAACGTACAGCAATAAGATGGTAGCTAACAAAATACTTTATTGTATACTTAAAATTTGTTAAGAGGGTAGATCTTACTTCTCACTACAAAAAAAAAAAGAAAATAGTAACTGTCAAGTAGATAATCATGCACCTATTATCAATCCTAAGGGAGGACTCTAAAGACCTCTGCCCGCTGCATCTTCGTATTGGAGTCACCAAGAACACAACGCAGTCAAGCGCTGATGGAACAACGTCATATATAAAGAGACAGAGCAATATCAGCTCAATAGTGAACGCTGGTCCCCCAGGGCCAACAGCTCTCTCTCCGGAGGCCAGTGCAGGGGAGCTTGCCTACTCATATCCTTCTCAAGGTGCCGTAGAACGACCCCATCCCCTCCCCTAGGAGACAGATATAACAGGAGTTGACCAGATGCAACATGATATACACGCTTCGATCAAAGGCAAAAGAGCATTCTTTGAGGCCGGGACAGGGAAAGATATTCCCACCACAGGTGATAAGCCAGGCAAGGCTGTGTGGGCTCTTTGTCTCTCGTAAGGAAGGATTCCAGGCCCAAGGCCCGTTCTTATTCAGAGAAGTGAAACTGGAAAGATGGCGTGCAGCAGCTGCCTTTCCCTACAGTGTCTATGTGAATGAAGACATGTACCTGGCTTGATTGTAGTCATTATTTCACAGTGTATATGTATATCAAAACATCAAGTTGTACACCTTAAATACATACAGTTTTTATTTGTCAAAAAAAATAGACAACCTTCAACTCTTAACCCCTTCAGGGTCCACCTAAGCTATAGAGAGCCACCTCACTCAAGGTGGTACCCTTCCCAGGACAACCCACATCAGAAGACTCCGCAAAGTGGGAATAAAATGTCCTAGCACTTTAGGCCCAGTGAGACCCAACTCTAGAGTAATGCTCACTCTAGATGCAACACTGGGCTTCCTGAGGCTTTGTGAAGCCTTCATCAAAGTTCAGCTTCCCGCAATGCCCAACTCTGCTCCTTCACCTTCCTTTCATTACTGCCCATCCCTAATAAACATCTTCTTTTATCCCAAATCCTATTTCAGCATCTGCTTCCAGAAAACCCAACCTGCAATCGTTGGTATTGGAAATAATCTGAGAAAGCGTGGTGGAGTTTGGGAGAGGAATCCTTACTGCCAAGCTGGCACTGGGATAATGGAGCCAGTCAGCCCCTGGTACAGGGGAGTGGTCCAACTGTTAACATTTTCACTGCTGCTGGATTGGGACAGTGGACTACTGGGAGAGAGTCCATTAGCAGGTGGGATGGGCCAAGCACTAGAAACATACAGAGGAAGTGGTATTGGATGGCTTTGCTAAGAGCCACGGAAGTGCTGATGTGCTGCAGAAAGATAAAACAAGCTGAGAGAAGTAAAAGCCAATGGAAACTCAGGTGTGAAAGCAGAGGGTCATTTTGGTTGTCTATGCAGAGCCTGGGACCAGGGCAAGACCAAGAGAACACTCACTTCAGCTGGAAATTTAATGGAGGGCCAAATGCCAACAGCCTCTGTAATCAAGAGTGACTTTCTTCTCAGGCCTGCAAAACCTTCCTTAAGCTAATCCTTCTGGAGGTGAGGTCGGGAGGAGAAAGAAGGAAAGCAGACACCTCTGTATACAACTGCTTGTGGATATTTTCTTTTAGTTTTTCTATATTTGCTCTAGTTTTCTTTTGGTTTTGTGGTAGTGTCTGTAAATTTTTTTTTTGAGGAAGACTGGCCCTGAGCTAGCATGTGTACCCATCTTCCTCCATTTTATATGTGGGATGCTGCTTCAGCATGGCTTGATAAGTGGTGCATAGCTCTGTGCCCAGGATCTAAACTGGCAAACCCCGGGCCACCAAAGTGGAGCATGCGAGCTTAACCACTATGCAACCAGGCCAGCCTCAATGTGTCTGTAAATATTTTAAAACACCTTAAACAGTGCACTATATGTGTGGGCACGTTTGATTTTGTCTACACCAGTAGTTCTCAACCGAGAGATTTTGTTCCCATGGGACATTTGGTAATGTCTGGAGACACTGTTGGTTTTCACAGTTGGGTGTGGTGCTCCTGGCATACAGTTAGCAGAGGCTGGAGACGCTTCTAAACATGTTACAGTACACAGGACAGCCTCCCACACACAACCAAGAATTACTTAGTCCAGAATGTTAATAGGTTGAGAAGTTTTGGTCTATATTTAGGGAAGTTACCATTTGAAGTACCGTCAAGGGAAGTACGGGGGGCAGTATGTTAATTATTATATAAAGGACCCTAATTAGGAGTCCAAGCTTCAGAGGTGGCATCTACAAACTTCAGCCATCACCATCTGAGTAGCAGTAGTGGATTCCATAACTAGCATTTGAAATTAGTGTTGTAAGAAAAGTGGGTTGGTTACAAACAGTGAGCAGGGACTTCTGTCTTTCCACATGCAGAAGGATAAAATCTGGTGATCCCAGCTGCCTCCCCACAGCAGGGAGTGCTCTTGGCCCAGAGCTCCAGGTCAGCCTATGCCCGTGGAGATTCTATCACATGATCCAACTTCAGGTCCAGCTGACTCTTGTTATTGCTCCCCAGTGCTAATTAACCGCCTCTGGTAGTGACAAGTTTTTGCCCACGGCTCATGAACCAACCCACTGAAAACAGGAGTCAGTCTCCCCTTCTGCCAAACAACCCCAGTCAATAGCCATCTTTAGTGCCTGGTTCCCAGCAAGCGTCATGCATTCAATAGAGGCAGGGGAAAGCTAGAGTCCTCCTTTGCCACAATATCACTGTCAGATGTATCTTATAATAAAGCCAAATCTAAAGATAGTACTGCAAAATGCTGCAGTAACTAACCCAAGCATATTTGAACCTTCATAACTGTCAGGTTATTCTTGGTAGATATCAGTGTCTATCTTGGGATAGTCTCTCTTTATGAACACTAAAATCTCCAAAAAGCTGATTCCTGCAGGCTGCCTCATATCCCCTCCTATGTCTCGCATGGTCAAGGCTACCAACCTTCTCTCATCCCTGGGAGATTGCAGAGAGTTGCCCTCCTAGAATGAGACCCTCCTATAACTCTGCCGTAATGAATATAGCGCCTTTGTTCTCAAGAGTGTGCTATTTCAGCTGTAATTCCTGCCCAGTTCAGGAACAGAAAAAGATTTTAATTACTACTTTGCAGCATTCAATAATACCACTATTTGAGACTGCCAAAAAAACCTTATTCAAACTAAATGGTGCTTACGTATGAAGTCTTTCTTATTCTTTACTTAAGATAATTATTTTCTTGGTTTCACCATATGAACACATAAATAAACATGAATTTTTTACAGTAAATATGCACATTTTCTTTTAGCAAAGTCCTATGAGATTTTAGATTTAGACATATACCATCAAGACCTCTGAAGCTGAACTTTTGTCAAAAAAATCACAATACTCCCCACTTGATTTTTCATAATTTCTGTTTCAGTAGATACTTCATAAAATGCCACAGTATAGGCCAAACATCCCCCATACACCTACTACAAATATAGTAATATTTTGCTCTCATCTGAAGAAAAAGACTGAAAAGAGAAGTTTAAGACTGTTAACCATTATTCTCAATTAAGTGACGCTAAGATCTGGGTGCACCTTTCTCAGAAAGTTAAATTGTGCTACTATATTTTTGCCACATAAAAGCATACATATTTACCTTATAAGGGTTGCACGTTATTGCAAGAGCATTTACTTGCAGAGTTTCTATGACGTTGTTGATTTTTGCTACTGAAGAACAGACAGGCCCTCTCACACCCGCCTCTGATGGAGTACCGGAGTAATGCTTGGCCCTCACCCTGCCTATGGTTGCTGTAATCAGAGGAGCCACAAACCTCTCCTCCTTGAGGCAGATCCCTGGTGATGGGAAAAATCCTCTGTGTTCACCCCGAAAACATTCGGAATCCAGTCTGCATAGACGTATGGAAAAGATAGTCCATTGAAAAGCTCTTGAGAGGACTGAAGCCAGTCGAGAATGGCGTGAACGTGTGTGTTATTGTTTTGTGCAGAAAATAAAGGGGAAGACGTGTTTTTAAGTCTCTTGACTTTATGAATTCCCTGCCCTTTTTATTTAAAAAATACTAAAAATTAGGCTTGACGAAAAAGAAGGAAGTATTCTTTGATTTTGGAAAATGCCTAATTGAGCTCCTTGCCCATTCTGGCTACAAACTAATCAAGCATTAGAGAACTGGCAAAAACCATTCACCTGTGTAAGAAACAAACAGTAAAATGATAAATACCAGGTAGTATGTTCTTTTGGGCTGAGCGTCCTCATGTCACTGCCAATACTGGTTCTCCAAGCAAATATGATTTTATCCATCACAGATCCAAAACATCCACAAACTGCAAACTGCCTTATCTCTTCACCACAGCCCTTTCTTTAAATTTAAAACTTAAATTTTTAATTTAAAAAAAATCACTGCCAAAGAGGAAATAGGGGATGGGGCAGTTGTGGCCTGGGGCCCGCGTGCAACAGGTGGACCTGCACTGGGGCATCCTGGGCAACCCAGCAGGTGAGTTACTCCCCAGGCGGCTAGAGTGGCAGAGCAGGAGGGAGACAGAGGAGGAGTCAGAGAACACATGCTTGGTGAGTTCGGGGGTTTCAAAAGCGCTGCCCCTGATTGAGGAGGGAGATGCCACCCTATCAGTGTTGGCGTTTGAAGGGGAGCCCGGTAACAAGGTGACCCTGGTAGAGTTCAAGGACAACAAGGGAGGGCTGTTTGGGGTCCCTGGAGCCTCTATCCCCAACTGTTTCTGGACCCACCTGCGGAGGTCTGTGCAGCAGGCTGGGGCTCTGAAGGCCTGAGTGATCCAAGTGGCGGCAGTTAGGAGTGTCAATGATGCCCTTGTGACTGAAGAGTGGGGACCAGCCCATAACGTAGAAGGCAGGGCTCGGCTCTCAGCTGACCCCACGGGGGCATTTGGGAAGGAGACAGATTTGTTACTAGATGATTCCTTGGTGTCCCTCTTTGGGAACTGATGGCTCAAGAGGTTCTGCATGGTGATAGAGGATGGCAGAGTGAAGTCCCTGAATGGGGAGCTGGATGGCACAGGCCTCACCTGCAGCCTGGTCTCCAGCATCCTCTGCCTGCTCTGAGGCTCGGCCCAGAAATGCTCCTTCTTCCTTCTCCTATTTCACCTGCCCAGCTCTGGGCAGAGGGCCCCTACCCCACCTCACCTGCGGATACCCAATCGGAACCTTGGCCAAATTTCTGCAATAAACACTTCTGGTTCAAAAAAAGAGAGGAAACAACTTTTTAGCTCTGGTTACAATGGACTCAGTGTCCCAACAGTGGCTCAGTGGGAGGAAAGACGAGCAAATGTCACCTATGGGTGCCTTAAAATAATTCTGTTAATCTGAATATAAACACTTAGATTTCTAGTAAACAAATGTGAGCTACCAGTCTGTGACATTTCCATCCTGGGTAGCCACAGTGAGGAACAGCAAATTAAACTGGTGTGGAACAAGTCGGATCCATTGTGAGTGTGCTTTTAGCAGCAGCTGTTGGAATCAGCCAACAACTGCTGACTCCCTGAGAAGGCTGATCCAGGTAGAATTAAAAATCTATGTAAGGAAAGTGGTCTGAGTCCTGGAGTTGTGCAAAAACTGAAGCAGATTGCACGTGTGGTTGGATGAGGGTGATTTAAAACTCCAAGGAAGTGGCAAGGAAGACACAGATGAATCTAGGAAGGAAAGCTACTGAGCTTTGAGAAATTTCTGCTGGGAGATCTGTGTAAAGTTTAAAAAAACCTGGGTAGTTTGTCCTTATATCCTTATAGACAGTTATTCCATCTTTCTGTGTTGGCTGTTATAAGCAGCTGGTTTTGGCTTATTAGTGTTATAGATAAATATGATGTTCTGAACTATTTCTAAATGAATGCTTCAGAGTTGCTGGATTGTCTTTCCTCCATGTAATCATAATATTGGCCTTTTATAATAGATTTGGTTATGAAAGACAAGCAGTACTGAATTTATTAATTTCTTCTGTTATACTGAATCTGAAATTAGAAGTTATTGTTCCCAAGTATATGGCGGTATCTTGGTAACAGCCATATAGGAAACTATAGTTGAGGGGGAAATAATTTTCATGCTTTTCTACTGAATTTTCTCTATTAAAATAGGTGCATATTAGATGTTATGATGTACTGCCCAGATCCTCCTTCAGGCACGAAGGGCCCATTCTCTAACCCGCTGGTAGCGCTGCCTGTCAGCCCCTTCAGAGACTGCCTCAGCTCAGTAAAGCTGCCCTATCCAAGATCAAGCCCTCTTTGTGGCTATGCCCACACCCAGTGCCTGATCAAGAGGAGGGCATGAATGTTTCTTCTGAAGGCCCATTCCTGTAGTCCCAACTCTGGACAACTCTAAACAGCCATCCCAACTGCAAAACTCCCATGAAACTAGCTGAGACCTTCGCTGGAATCGCATTACTACTCAAATACTCCTTCTGCCTGTTTCTTCTTTCTTTCCTTCCCTTCCCTAGCCATGGATCTCATAAGCCCTCCCTAATAAATGCCCTGCATGGTAGTCTCTGTTTCAGAGTCTGCTTCCCGAGGAACCCAACCTGTGATAGTTTGTGCTGAGCATGGTCCATGAAAGCAGACATTGAGATGAGATTTTGGAGCTGGGTCACCCACCACCTGGATGGCAATAAGGATTCCATCAGTGATAGCTGGAACACAGATATCTCCAGGTACAAGATAGCAGTGCACTTAAAACTTTCTCCAGTGGTGAACTGGGATGGCATTCTGTTGGAAAGAAATGTATTAGCTGATATGTTATCAACATTTGAGAAATATAAAGAGAATAGTAACTCTAAGGGCAATGGAACTAAGCGGCTATTGCTAAGTATGATTGATGATTTTGAGAAGGATAACACAAAGCTGAGTGGATTGGTCAGTAATTAAAAGTAAAATGTGAAGGCCAGACACCTCCTGGGTAGCATATAATGAAGTTCCCATCTTCTGCAGCTAAAGCACAAAGAAAGCTGAGGTCCAGGCCAAGGGCTTAATTGTAAGAGTAGCCGAGCTCCACAGAAGGTTCAACTCCCAAACAAGGCAGGTCTGCCACGGCAAGGTCAGAGTTCTGGTTGGGAGCCCTGGACTCCCACACATGGGCTGGGCACATCAGAGTTGGTGACTCCAAAGTCTTGAATCTTCAGACACTCCTAAACCCTCTAAACCCTCTGCAAACGCGGTCCACTCCTCACCACTCTTCTCTTTTAAAGGGGAAGCAAGCACTAGCCCTTGGTCAAAGAAGATGCCAAAAGCTCTCCCCCCAAGCTGACTTGGACTCTCCTCAGGATTTATCCCCACCTTCCCTCCTGGTCAAAAGGCCAATAACTGGTGTTAAACCATAATGTAAGCTAATCAGGAGAGATTTTTTTTCATTCGTCTTTGGCATTATCAAACAAACACAGCCAATAGAAGGGAAAGATCATCAGACTGATGAGTCTGAGGTTCCAGCTCTCCTCTCAGCTCTGCCAGTGCCCCTCTGGTGTGACCCTGGACATATGACCTCCCTGTGCCTCTTTCTTTCATGTATAAAATAAGGGATTTAAAATTAGGAAGAACACTTGAGTTTGGGTCACAGATGCATCATCCAGGTATGTAATGTACACTTTCTCAAGGAGGGCCTTGAGAGACAGTGGTAAGGGAAATACTCCAAATTGGCAGAGCTTGTTGTAACTGGTCATTCACTTTGTGTGGAAAGAGGAGTAACCCAACGGGGTGTGTGTGTGTGTGTGTGTGCGTGCGCGCACGCGTGTGTATTTATTCATGGTCAGTGACAAATGGAGCATGGAAGGAGGAGTATTGAAAGATTAGGGACAAGCAGGTCGAAGGTAGAAGCATGTGAATATATGAATGCAAGTGAGCAGGAAAGATGAAGACCTTTAGATCCCATATTAAGGACTAATATAGAGCATCAATCAAAGAAAAGGCACTAAAAAATGAGGTTGGGAGAGGGATAAATAGGCAGAACACAGATGATTTTTAGGACACTGAAAATACTCTGGGGGCCGACCCAGTGGCACAGTGGTTAAGTGCACACATTCTACTTCGGCGGCCTGGGGTTCACCGGTTCGGATCCCGGGTGCGGACATACGCACTGCTTGTCAAACCACGCTGTGGTAGGCATCCCACATATAAAGTAAAGGAAGATGGGCATGGATGTTAGCTCAGGACCAGTCTTCCTCAGCAAAAAGAGGAGGATTGGCAGCAGATGTTAGCTCAGGGCTGATCTTCCTCAAAAAAAGAAAGAAAGAAAATACTCCGTATGATACTATAATGATGGATACATGTCATTATACATACGCCCAAACCTATAGAATGTCCAGCACCAACAGTGAACCTAAAGTGAACTATCAGCTTTGGGTGGTGATCGTGTGCCAGTGTAGCCTCATCAGTTGTAACAATTGTGCCACTTTGGTGGGGAGTGTTGATAATGGCGTAGGCTACGTATGTGTGGGGGCAGGGGCTATATGGAAAATTTCTGTACCTTCCTCTCAATTTTGCTATGCATCTTAAAATGCTCAAAAAAATAAAGTCTTAATTTCTTAAATTTTTTTTAAATGAGCTGGACCAAATGACTTCAACCACGTGCCATCAGCCAGCTTTTGTTATCAGATAACCAAGTCCTGGCACTTTTAAGACACACATGAAGAAAGCATCCATGGAGGCTGGCATGGAGGTCACATATGTTCCAACAGCATGGGTCCTCACATATTAGGATTGATCTAGCTACTCCTGCCATCCAATGTCCAAATTGCCAGCAATAGAGACCTTACTGAAATAAGTCCCTCATATGACATCATCCCTCAAGGCAACCAACCAGCCTCTTGTGGCAAGTTTGCTACACACTGGACCCGTGCCACCCTGGAAGGAGTAGCGATTTTTTTGACTGGAATAGACACATATTTGAGGGTATAGGTTTATTTTCTTTTTCTGCCCACGGGGCCTCAGCAGCATCACTCTCCAAAGTCCAACATTATAACCTACATTATATAAAGGGGATGTCAGGTGTGGACATATGACCATAAGATTCCCTTTACTGTATTACATACTATACCATCCAGAAGCTTCCAACCTGACAGCAATGAGACAGCCTGTTAAAGGCATAGCTGAAGTGTCCATTTGGAGACCCTATTTTGCAAGGATGAGGTCCATTCTCTATAATGCAAGGTTCACTTTAAACCAACTACTTTTATGTGCTGCTATATCTTTGATAGGAAGACTATATAGGCTCAAGAACCAAAGGGTGTGACGTAGGCAGAATTCTAAGTTGGCCCCACAATTTCCTACCCCCCTGGTGTATACACCCTGCATGATCCCCAGGATTGAATATGATGGATTTTACTCCTGTGATTAGGTTATGTTATATGGCATGTTGACTGTAAGATGGGAGATTATTCCAAGTGGCCTGCCTAACCATATGAGCCCTTTAAAAGCAGAGAATTTTCTCGAGACGGTAGCAGAAGGGGAAGTCAACGGTCTAAAGCACAGGAAGGATTTGATGTGACTTTGCTGACTTGAAGATGAATGGGGCCATGTGGCAAGGAATACAGGTGGTCCCTAGGAGTTGAGATCAGTCCCTGGTTCACAGCCAGCAAGGTAACCAGAATCTTTCTTACAACAGCAAGGACTGAGTTCTGCCAGCAAAAAGAATAAGCTTGGAGGGGCCAGCCCCGTGGCCGAGTGATTAAGTTCCCGTGCTCCGCTTTGGTGGCCCAGGGTTTCACCAGTTCGGATCCTGGGCGCGGACGTGGCACTGCTCATCAGGTCACACTGAGGTGGCATCCCACATGCCACAACTAGAAGGACCCACAACTAAAATACACAACTATGTACTGGGGGGATTTGGGGAGAAAAAGCAAAAAAAAAAAAAAAAAAAAAGAGTAAGCCTTGAAGTGGCTTCTCCCCAAGAGCCTCCAGACAAGAACTTAGCTTCACTGAGATTGAGTTCATCCTTGTGGCACCTTAAGTCGTGCTAGACTTTAGAACCTACAGAACTGAAGGTTCTGACCTCCAGGACTTCAAGCCCTAGGTGTTGTTTTAAGCCAATCAGTTTACGGTAATTTGTCACAGAGCAGTAGAAAACTCACCTGAGGTGTTTCCTTTTACAAGGATCACAGTCCTGGGATGCCTAAGGTTCAATGACTGAGAACAGTTGCCTCATTATTTTTATAGTTGTTTGAAGCAGGAGAGTAAGCTTGGTATTGGTTGTAGCACCATCGTGGCCAAAGCAGAAATGCAAAGTCACTTTTCTGTTTTAAATAAGCATAAAATGATAGACTCGAGTCACTTAGTTGGTCACTGAATGTACCTGGATCTAGTATTTCTGATGGAATATAGAGAGATTGAGTTCTTCAATAAGACCCTGGAGAAAATGAAATTATTGAGGAAAGCAAACATCATTCTGGATAAACTATACACAGGTATTCTTTGCCAGGAACTGAGTTGTGGGTATACACAGTGGGGACTTTAGTTTAAAAATCGTGATAACATCTCGGTAGGGACAGGTAACCCTCTGAGAGCCGTGTGTGACTAGAGTTAGAATTTTCAGTCTTGCCCTTCTTCCTTAATAGGCTCTTCTAAAGCAACCTCTTCTCTTCCAACTTATGTTTCTTTTTGACTGAGTTCCACACTGGCTTTGCTCCATCTGTCAAGTCACTGCCGCTGTTACATAAATTATCAAAACTCTCAGATTCCCTGTATATTTATTTAGAGTCCCGTCATTAAGATCCATATTCTATCTACTCCACCTCCCAAAAGCCTGGTGCTTATATTCCTGTCTTGATTATTTCCCTCTTTTATCTTTGTTTCTTTTTTCTTTGCATCAATGTCAAAATTCTTCTGTATGACAAGGAGGAGAATATTTCTTCCTTCTGAAAATGAGAGATGTTATGTATCTTTCCCATCGTGGCAATATCTAAATTTATCCTCCAGAAAACCCATACACATTGTGCACCTGAATAGAAGAAAAAGAAAATAGCATTTGCCAAATGTGTTTTGTGTTAAGACGAAGTCTACCAGCTGAATTGTCTTCTTAATGTATTCCCTTAATAAACTCAAATAGATTATAGGAGGACATAGTACTGAATAATTTCATTGTCCTTTCCAACTCTTGCAACTGGAGACAATTAAATGTATGTAGAAAGATACAAATGCTAATATGTACCACTCTGATATAGTCATGGCAGCTGTGAAACAATTTTTCCTGGCAATGCCTGTGTGAGAATGGGTCACGTCATGGGAGTGGACTTCCTGATGCGCTAGAGATATATCTCTGACAAGATTTTTAAGCTACAGGGGCTGTCAGAGGAAAATCTTTTGGGTTATTAGTTGTTCATATTCTGACAGTAAAAAATGTTCTCTTGAGACTTAGGAAACTCAGTGTGAGCCTGACATCACAGGACTGGATTTCTCCCTTAACAGACCCTGTCTGTTCTCTATGAGAAGTCAATCCTTAAGATTCACGAGGGGAGCAAGAACTTTGGTTATACATACCACTATATTTTCCCTATGGTAAGAAAATTCATTCTCTTTTTTTTTTTTCTTTTGGTACTTTAGAATTTTACAATGATCACATAATTGCAGCTCTATGATACAGATTTAGAAGAGTGTTGTGATTTCTAACTTATCCCTTATATAAGGATGTTGTTTTAGTGTTTTTATTTAATTATAATTCAATTATACAAATGTGGGATGACATATGAGTTTAAAACAAGGAGGAAAAGCCACCAGCTTAATTCTAGCTGATCCATAGCAGTATTACAAGATTAAATATTCTTCAAGCCTTACCTTAGCTCCTCACCACCAGCAGTATTAAGTGAAACATACTCAATCTGCACATCTGAAAAGAAAGTTGGTGTTTTGACAGAGTTCAGTGAGAAGGGACATCTTGCCTTAGCGTTTAACGGTGAGCTGACAGTTCTTAGACAGGAAGGAACAAATGCCGTGGGGGCTGATGAGCCAATAAGGTCTAGGCACATGTAGAGGGAGGGAGAGAGAAAGGGAGGAATTCCAGGGATTCTAGGTTTGCAGGAAGGCAATATGGGCTCATTACCGAGGGGAGGGGAAATTAGCACCATGAAGACCAATCTGCTTTCTAGAGCATCAGGATGTATAAACTGGGCAGCTACACAGAATCGTACCTGCAAAAAAAGTTCCCTGCGTAGCTAAAGCGGCATGTATTTGTGTGTATGTCTGTGTGTGTGTGGTTGGGGGAAGTCTAGTCCATGCTCTGCTCATGAAGCTGTGTACCCAGCTTAGGGTTGTCTCCGTTGGAAGGAGAAGATGGCTTCAAATTCATGCCCAGATACCACACGTAACAGCAGAAGCCTAGCCTGGCCTCTCCCCTTTCCGTCCCAGTCCCCTCTCTTCCTCTGCCCTCTGCCTTTCCTTCCCCCTCCACTTTGGCCCTGCCTGTCTCCATTCTCAATCCCTTTTCTTTCCCTACACTCCCTCTGAACGCAAAAAGAGCAGTATGTGGATAGACACCGTATCATATATTTGAAGAACCTGCCTACGTAAATCTAAAATAAGAAAGGAGGGAATCGAACCCAAGAAGATGAATTTGGCTTCACTAATGAATCAAAGTAAAAGAATAATGAAAAATGAGGCTTGTGAGGATGGGAATGAGGAGGGGGGAATCGACAGGATGTATTAAAATCCAGATATGGAGATTTGGAATGAGTTGGAGTATTTTGAGTAAATCAACACCATGACGTAAGAAATTTCGAGGAATATTTTTCTAGCAAATGTATACAGAGTGACTTAGACCAAGAAGACTAAAGAGACTCCTTTCAGTTTCCCATAAATTAGTGAATTATAAGAAAATATTTGTGAGGGAGGGAAGAACAGTTGGACTACACTGGACCAAATGGAATCAGCCAAGACTATACTCAGGAAAATCAAGTGAGGGTCAACGGGACATGCTGACAACAAAAATCTAATAAATAAGTGAATTTCCGTAATGGAAGATGTTTTGTTGTGTTGTGTTCTGTTACTGGAATTTTGTTAACTTCGAACAACTCCCCACACCAACAGATTAAACAGATATGGAAATGAACAAGCAAAAAGAGAATATTGCAGAATACTGGATATATGTATATCTAATGTGTAGGAACAGAAAATGTTTACTGAGTGTAATGTTTGTGTGATCTAGAAGGAGTATTAATTCCTTCCTAATTACAAAAACTCTGACCAAGGCTGACAGGTGAACGGGGTAAAGGAGTAACTCAACAGAGGCAGCCCTCTACTTTCAATCATGATTTCTTCCTACAAAAATTCAAATGGCAGGGGCCAGCCCATGGCTGAGTGGTTAGGGTTCTGCACACTCTGCTTCGGTGGCCTGGGCTTTGCAGGTTTGGATCCCCAGTGGGGACCTACTCCTGTCATCAGCCATGCTGTGAAGGCATCCCACATACAAAATAGAGGAAGATTGGTGCAGATGTTAGCTCAGGGCTAAGGTTATATCAGGGCTAATCTTCCTCAAGCAGAAAAAAAAGAGGAGGATTAGCAACAGATGTTAGCTCAGGTCGAATCTTCCTCACACAAGAAAAAATTTCAAATGGCAAAAATAAAGTGAACGTTTTAGGTCTTATAAGTAGGCTCTATTCTCATGTAATTTTTAAATTATAATAGAATTCCAAGACTCAATCTTGGCAATCTATTTCCAGCATTTTGTACATGTTCTTTAATTTTATTCTTTTCCCTTATAATTGAGCCCACAATTAACGGAGTACTCAACTGGAGCTGAAAATTCACCATTTTTTAATAGCCAATTAATTCAATCTTTGTCTCAATTTTATGAAGTCTATGAGACCTAAGATTATCACTTTTTCTATTTATCACTTCATTTTTTTGGTAAATGAATAAGACCAAATGCAATAAAATATTCAAATAATGAAGAAACATCATGTGCAAATTGGCAACACTGACAAGACAGCACTGCTGCCCGTCAGACAGTGCCAATGGAGCTCAAAATTCTTGTTTTAAAAATAATGCAGAAAGTCTAAATTCGGAGCACTATTAGAAGTGGTTCATGGACATCAATGCATAATAATAGAAAACAAGATAAGACTTTAGGGAAGATGGACATAGAAAACGGAAGATCCACCCACAGTTCTTAAAGCAACCCCTCCAATGAAGCATATATACTATCTCCATGAAAGGTGATGGAGTCAGTTTAGAGAAGAAGCTAGAACATAAACAGATTAGACATATATTCATCTAAACACAGAGATTGTGGTTATTTCAACTTGCTGATACTAAAAGAAAATATTGTCTCTCAGAAGTAGCAGCAATGGTAAGGAAGATGCTCATCTGGAGTTAATGCTGACCATAAACAAGAATTGGTTCATGATGTAAAAATGATAGGATCTATGGAAAAGTTACTATACCATTCTGGGGAGCCTTATAGGAAATGAAAGGTGTACAAGGAATTATCATATATGTGTAAGAGACTTTAAGAATGCGGAGTTCCACAGTTCAATGAAAACTGTCAGGGGTACACTTCTCAGCCCTGTCCTACAATCTTTCCATTCCCTTTTCCATAAAGAAATGGTGCTGTCTTAAATTTTCAATTACCAACCCTAAAGTAAAGAGACCTTAATATATGACTACAACCACAAACATTCATTTGAAATTCAGTCTCCCATCTTCAACTGCTTTCTGTAGAAGTTTAATGTATTGAAAAGTACATGGATATTGGAATTTGAAAGGTCTAGTGAGTTAATTTCTCTCTAAATCTAAGTTTATTTATCTGGAAATGGGGACAAGACATATACATCAAAAATTTTATATGAAGATTAATGAAATTATGTATGTAAACCAAGAAGGATAGTACCTATCGTGTTATTCATTCATTTCTTGATTAAATATGTATCTATTGCTTATCACATACCAAATACTGCATAGGCAAGAGCAGAACAAGGGTAACAGGACAGACACAGTCCCTGTCCTAACAGAGCTTAGAGGCTAAAGGTGAGTCAGGAAGAAGAAAATTGCAACAGTGTTTTAATGTGACAGGAGACTTATGGGATGACAGGAGCCCATGGAAGTGTGCCAATTCTTTAGAGCTTTAATGAAGGCTCCCATAGGCAATGAAGTCTAAGACTGAACTGGGAATGAGCCTAATGAAGTGTGGAGGTAAAGTAGGGCAGGAGGGAAGTGGTGAGCAGAGGAGACAATGTGCATGAAGGCAAAAGAGCTGTATCCCACATCTGAAGGTTCTAAGAAGTTTAGTTCTAAGATACCGAGAGCAAAGTAGAAAACGGTAAGAACTGAGGCTATAGCAGTAAACAAGAGCTGCGTCATACGAGGATTGATGGAGGGATTTGTACTTTAGGAAGACAACTTGACTTAAACTAGCTTAATTTTCTTAGATTGCTTCTATAATCCCTAATATAGCTAGTTTCTTGGCCAATTTCTCACAAAGTCTGCAGCAGTAATCCAAGCAGCTAGAGGCAAAATGGGGTGGAGAGAACTAGGTGAGTACAAGCATCATATAGGATAAGTAATAAGATTGGGGAATAGATTGGATATTGGGATGAGGACAAGTAGAGTGAACAGAAAAGAATATAAACTAAAGGAATGCTATTGTTGGAATGCTTACAAAATACTATCTACTTGTCTACATTAAGTCACAGAGAATTGGATGTTCTAACATCACATTGTCGTCAACGTGTGAGATAAAGATTTCTCCTCTAATCATTTCACACCTAACCCTCTAACTAACCCACTTCCAATCATGGTTTAATAATCAACCAGCTCAGAAACAAGGCCCCCTCTGGCCCTTACATCTCCTTTTTCCTGTATATTCATTGATTTCTCCAGCTCATTACTAACTCACACTTGGATAAATAGTATAATTATATATTTGGTCTTCCTGATCCAGCTAAGCTGGAAGCAACCCCCCAAAAAATTATCTAATAAAGACCCACCCACTTTCTTACCAACCTTACAGATGATGCTGTTGAAGCCCAGAAAAGCTGAGTGAATTATCCAACATTATATAGCTAGCAAGTTCTAGAATGAAAATTATAACCAAGGAAATCTCCCTGACAATACACTACCTTTCCTCTCACACCCAACCTATATATTATTCAGCTTTCATATCTATCTTCTTCAAACACTAGTTTCAACTTCTCAACAGCTGCCAGTTGCTCTCCTTTATTTGAAAATACAACCCAAATTCCCTGTCATTCAAAGCTGTCTATTGTCTGGCCTTACCTTACCTACCGTTATTTCCCAGCATATCTGAACACAAATCTCCACACCTCTCGCTCTGGTATCATTATCTCCTGCACACATCACACTCATTATAGGCTGCAAACATTTGCTTATGATGCTTCCTACATTTTAGTTGCCATTTTTCATCCTTAGCCCCAATCTATCCATTTCTTTCAAGTCAATTGAAGCTCCTTTCATTTTCTCCAAAACAACATTCTTTTGCTTTCCCAACAATAATTGATCGCTAATTGAATTATTGCTTATATCATACCTTTGAACAAAATAGTATTGTATCTGGCTAAATAATTATTTGGAGTAAGTAAGTCATCTCTTCTAAATTACTTTCAAAATGCTTCAGAAGGGTAGTAACTCTACCTGGTGTTTTTTTAGTGTTCCCTGGAGCAAACACAGCTCTACCATATACTAATCACTCAGTGAATACTTGTTAAATGAATGAAATAAATATACAATGATATTATTAAAGAGAAATGTATTTTCATAGCAAACCTCAATTTCTTGGCTTTTATTGAGACATCAGCTGTCCTCTATCTACTACCATCTACTGGCAGCAAATTTGCATTGTTTAGGAAAGAAAACGATTTTTTTTTAAAGCAAATTCCTGTATCAACTAATACCATGTTTTTTACTATTCAAAGCAAACTAGCATCTCAAATAAATTTCTATACCCAGGAATCTCTGGATCCTAGAATTCCTATTTGGCCCCATCAAGAAGTTGTTCTCCAACACAGAGAAACACTCCTGTAAAAAGTATTTACATAATTTACGTTTGGGAAATTGGTTACTGCTTTGCCTTAACTTAATTTTAGAATGTATAGACATTTATTATATATGAGTTCATCACCTGAGTTTGGCTAAAGTTTTTGAAGTTGCTTCTTTAAAAATTGAGTATCAAGAGCCTCTTTAATAGTGTATTATAACTGTATTTCAATTTAAAAAGGATATTCAAATTATATAGTTTTACCTTGCTTGCTTTTCCTACAAATATAATCCACCACAATTCTGAGAACAATTTTAGAGAGTGTGGTAGACCATTAGGTCTAGGAAGAAGTATTAGCAATCATATAGTCCAAAACATGATTTTACAGATAAAGTCATTAATATGAATCAATCTCTCCCCAAAATTCACAGAGATGAATGACCGAAGACAACATAACTCAAGTATATTGTCTTAATAAAATTATTCTTATTACTTTCTGATTGGCTAAATGAGGCTAAAGTTACTAATTTACTACCTTTTTAACCACCTCAGAACCCTACCTCAAGTTGTCCCAAAAGTAGATATGCCACCAGGAATCTTACAGTATTGTTTGAGAATGTAAGATCAAAAAATAGCCACAGAAAATACGTAAAAGAACACAGCTCAACAGCATATAAAATCAATGAGCAGAAATTCTCTAGAAATTTGAATAGAGCCTCATCCATGTACCAAAAAAACCTACATGAAAACATTCCTTTTTTCATATTTTTTCCCTTACAAATCTAATATCTTGCCTTATTAGGTAGCTAAACTCATTTGCTATCAGCTGCATTTTCACCTCTCTCTCCTCCATTTCCACCATAGTTTTCAACTGTTTTTTCCTTATTTATCTAATGGAAATCCTAATAACTGTCCAACACAGCCCCTGGGTTGTTGTGAGATTGAAATGTGCTAATAACTAATAGATATGAAACTGTTTGGAAAAGTTAAAAGCTCATTAGAGCTGTAAGACACCATTATGATCACTTCTCTCTGAAACAGCAGTCATCCTGTTGTAACCTAGAAAAAAACTGTCTTTGTATGATATAAGTACAAGATTACAGGAAGACAGGAAATTCTGGAAGAAAAGACAATATTAGAGACCTGCTCAATGGAAGCAAAGATAGGGGAGAGATGAATTAAAGGAAATCATAGGCCAGAAAAATGTTAATATTCAAGTCAGTAAGTTGGGGTGGCTGAGCGGGCTGTCTGGCTTGGCTGCTACCATCCAAGGGCTAGCCCTTGTTCTCGCTTGTTCTTTTTCTCAGGCCCATCTGAACTAACCTGACTATTCCAGAAGCTTTCTCTTTTGGTCTCCTGTTTATTGAGAACTGAAAACTTTTTCTCTTCTCCAAGTAATTTCCTCTCTCCAACCTATATCTCTGGGTCTATCTTGGATAAATACATCTCTCCATTCACAGCTATTTGATTTCCCCTGGGAAAGAAGGCAGCTCTTAAGCATCCACTGCAATGAGCCAATATTATATATCATATGTCATATATCATATATCATATATATATGAGGCATATATCATATATATATATATATATATATATATATATATATATGCCTGAGTGTGGTTATTTGAAGCTCAATCATTGACATAGCAAGGGTAATACCATGTAAGTTCAAGGATCTGTATGTTGGTACAACAGTATAATACAAATCACGAGGTATACAGATAAACTAGAACTGATTATTATCTGTCCCAGAATACTTGCCAGATTAAAGTCATGGATTAATGCTTACAGAAGAAAAAATAACGTGCTTAATGACTCCCAGTGTCTGAAGCCATCTCTTTAGCGGAGTTCTTGCCCTGCAATCTTGGCAGAAGCTATTTATTCATCCCATAGGATTCTGTTCTGCAGGTAGTACTCAATGGTGATTTTCCGTGGTTATTCTAATTCTTTCTAAGAAACAAGATGATGAAATGAGCACTTTGATGTGCTGATGTGAAATGTAAATTTATAGGCTTTAAAGATTTGAATCGACTAAATTTTAAGAGGTAGTGAATATCACAAAGCTGTAAAAATGTTCAGTTCTGTTCTTATGTAAAATTACTAGGCACTGAGCAAAGAAGACAAAATGAATATTAGATTTAGACTTCTTTTAAAGGCAAACATAGCCAGAAATCCCTAAAACCTTATAACCTAAGAACTGAGGTTAGTTTGAATGCAAAAATAAAAATTGAAAATTGGAATCAAATATTTGTGATGACTCATTTCTCCCATAGTTTTAATAATTGGATACTGTAATAATCCTGGGAAATTTCTCCAAATATGAATAACTTAAAGATGATAGACATATGGTGCAAAAGAAAAAAATCCACTAAAACTCAACATTTTCTCTGTATTGAACACGGAATTACTATATTCACGGGCATCTTAATTTGAAGCTCTATGTCATCCACTGTGATTTCATAAATTTGTTTTCTATATAAGTCCTAGAAATGCCGATTACTTCTTGCTAGCTGTGTGTGTGCAATTTCATCAACTATCAAGAGGTAGTAATGACTGTTAATAGGCTAACAGGCAAGTCAGATCAAGAGGAAGTATCTCTACACACAGAGAACCAAGATCCAAAGTATAATATATGATCTAGACAATATGATCACTGCTGTTATAGAAGGAAGACAGTTAAAATAATGGCCGCAAATGTTCTGATTCACTATACTTGCCTAGTATAAAAGGAAATTATATGAAATAAGATAGAAGATATAAATTATCTATCTTCTTCCTCTAAACTCAGTTGCTGTCTTTCAACTATCTAAGTCAGATATGGTTTCCCCCTTTTTGTCTTAAGGAGACATACTTTGTTTTGTCCCATTTATGCTTTGAGCATCTTTTATTTATGCTTTCTTCTACAGCTGAAATAACTGTCACTTTGCAAGTCTAATAATCTAATTAGAATAATCCTCTTCTACTCTGAAAAATCTGAATTCTCAGTATGTTCTTGTGGTTTCTTTCTGAACTTTCCCATTTCAGTTGTGAAAACAAAAATTATTGCTTCCTTGAATGTTTTCAACAAGCTGTACAAAACTCACAATATTCTGTTAACATCACAAACATAATAAAAGTTATTATTTTACAATGTTAAATTTCTAGCACGTGTGGTATTTTCCCCATAATTCATAAACTCATTCATTCAACCAAGACTGATGCTCAACATTCTAGACCACTTAGAACCAGAGAACTTGAAGATACCCAAAATGCATCTGAAAGCACACATGATATCAGATCCCAGTTGAGAAATGCTGCACTGCTGTTAAAGCTATTACTTTAGAGGGCTACTTGAGGACAAAGTGGTCACAGGCACATATGCACTAACGACACCAAAGTTATGGCACTCCCTGATTATAGCTTGGTCATCAAGATTATTAAGAGCATGCTTTTAACTTTTTTTATTGTCATCTAAATAGAAATTACATAATTAAGTATATAAAGAGAGATAGATATAAAGAAAGTGGAGAACTTGAGGGTCTGTGAATGTGGGAAGAATCCACTGAGGGTCTCATGACCTCAAGTTGAGAATCTCTGTTCCAGGTTAAGGTCTTGGTTTCCCCTACATTAAAATTCTGGTTTCTCCCTCACACAATCTGCCTCTGGCTGCCCTGAATAAATATCCAGCCTGGTTTTTTTCCTCCCATCTCTAGACTTCTATCCAATTCAGGTATTCATTTATTCAGCAATTGACTAAATATGGGTTCTTTTTAATATCCTCTGTCCTTATTCAACTTTTTCAACACATGGAATGTATTTATAATAACTTTTAATGCCCTTTTCTGCTAATTCTAACATTTGGATCAGTTTCAATGGATTCTTTTCCTTATTCATACTTCTCTGCCTGTTTGAATGGATTCCAGACTGAATTTTCCCTTATTGGGTGCTGAATATTTTTTCATTCCTGTAAATATTCTTGAGCTTTGTTCTGAGGCACCGTTCCGTTAGTTGGAAACAGTTTGATCCTTCCAGGTATTGCTTTTAAGATTTGTTAGGTGAAACAAGAGCAGTGCTTATAGGCAAGGGGCAAAATACCCTACTACTGAGGCAGGAAGATACATCTGAGCACTCTATCCAGTACCTTGTGAATCAGAAAGTTACCTGGAAATGGGCACTATCCTCGACTCTGAGCACGGGGCACTACCTCTAATCCTTTTGGAGGGCTCTTCCTTTGGCCTTAGGTAGTTTCCTTATATGAATACGCTGATGACACTCATCTAGAATACTCAAAGGGGACCCTCTGCAAATGTGTGGGTCTCTCTCCGTCTCCTCTTTGGTACTCCCTCCTATAGACTCTAGTCACCTTGATCTGCCTGGACTCTTATTAGATAGTTCTCTTCAACTCAGGGACCCCAGCTGGCTCTGCCGGGCTTCCCTTCCTAGCACCGGGACCTGGAAATTCCTTCAAGCAGCAAACTAGGACAATCATAGGGCTCATCTCATTTTTTTCCCACCCCTTGGGGATCACTGTTCATTGCCTGATGTCCATTGTCTCAGAAACCATTGTATTACGTATTATGTCTGGTTTTCTTGGTTGTTTTAGAGGGATGGTAAATCCACTCTCTGTTATTCCATCTTAGCTGGAAGCGGAAGTCATCATCTTCTCTAAAAATTGAATTGAAATAAGTTAAAATCTAAGAATCAAAGATGGATAACAAAATGATTTCCTATATAAGTATTACTCCAACGTTGTATCAGTTAGGGTACAGGCTAAGATGATAAAATACTATAACAAAAGAGAATAAAAATTAGTGCTCCATGAGGTCATTCAGGATCATTCAGAGACCAGATTTCTTCCATTTTGTAGCTGCTATCTTCTCAGGTGCTGTCTCTAGCCATTCAGTCACTTTTGCAGATAAAACTTCAGGGTTTCTATTATTAAAAGGAAGATGGGAAAAAGGGATGTGGGGGGGCAATAGAGAGATTCAACCACAAACACTGAGAAAATTAATTTAAATGTCCCATATTCTCTACATACTTTATTTTATCTTTGGCCAGAAATACCTAAAGTGGATTTAGAGCCTGGGAAGTGGAGTAATTAAAACAAAAAGAAAAGAAAAAGAAAAACGCAGTTATGCAGCATCGCATGACCATGCTTCTGTCAACAACAGATCACATATAATGTGGTGGTCCCAAAAGATTAGTACCATAGAGCCTAAGAGTGTAGTGGACTATGCCATCTGGGTTTGTGGAAGTGCACTCTGTGATGTCCTCATGATGAAATCACCTAAGGCTGCATTTCTCAGAATATATCCCTGCCGTTAAGTGACGCATGACTGTAAATAGTTATCATACCCAAGATTTTCAATTAATCTATACTTATTCCTCACCTCTGTCTAATGCTAAGCTGCTTTGGCATTTGCCTAAAATTTTGTAAAATACTCATTTCAAATAGAAAGTAAATGCTTCGGAATGAATTTTTATATCTTAATATGTTATTGTTGTGATTTTTAACAAAAGATGAATGTCCAGGAATTCTCAAGCTTCTGTTATCTTTCTATACGCCACTGTACACTGTCCATTTGCTAAATTCTCTAGGCCTGGTACCCTAACGATTAGCTTGTCTTAGTTTCACCAGGTCTTGGACAAAATGAACCAAGACAGCAAAACTTACACAAGGCTGATTTGGGGTCCACCCTTGCCAACCAATTGATGAATTGCATGAATATTTCAAATGCTAAGAAGACCTATATATGTAGGCCTGTCAGCCTACATAAGAAAACAGTTTAAAAGATACCCCCCTGAGTGTGTGGAAAGGGGATCCTGCAGAGAGCATCTGTGCCAGGCAGAACCTTTCCTTCTTCCGTTACAGATTTGGAGAGGGTTCCTTTGCAGCATGGCTGGAAACAGAAGATTTGGTGCCTGTGTTTCTCTGCTGGTCATGTCTTTTCAGTATCCATGGAACCCACCCAGTTTGTAACATCAGCACCTAGATTCAACAAAGAGTTGGTCTTTCATCTTTTAGAGAAAGCCTTTACAGGTATTTCATCTATTTTTAATGTTTTGGGAGAAGTGCTTAATTCATAGCAGCATATTTCCACATTTTAACCATCTAACAACAAAACAAGTGAGGGAGGTAGTTCTCCTTTAAAAACAGTGGGATTTGAAACAAACAAGTGCACTTGCATCTTTTTATTCTCCCTCTAATTTATGAAGCATATTTTAGTCAGAATATAACCAGATCAAGATCCCTTATGGACACTTTCAAAAATCTCACATTGATACTGAATTCTAAATAAGGACATATTTTAAAAGTCTTTTGGTCCAGAATCAATCTAGATCTCAGTTGAAAGCACACAACTTTGAAAAGACATTTTTCCCAGAATATTTTTGTGTTCACCAGAACAAGGAGAAGGCATAGCCTTGAAAGAGAGTTGCTATCTCTGTAATGGGAGATGGATGGGTGCCAGGGGGATGTCAGAGAGAGCCTCGGGGGCAATTAGGAGTTCAAATTCTCACAGACAAGAGTGCAATCTAAGGAAGCAGAAGGTGAGTATAGAGCTGACAAACTAAACCATTGGAATAGAATTTTACACTTTGTTGCTACCCTGTGGTCTGGGGGAGGGATGGAAGAGGCATTGTGAAACTGGGGGTTGAGAAAACATTTTTGTCCTACAGATAGTTTTAAGCTTTCCATGGCAAAGATCTTGAATGATTAATAAAGAAGAGCCACCACTCTGATTTAGCCAATTTCAGCAACAGCATAGAGGGATCCCCTTGACACAGGCTGAATAAGTCCATTTCCCACTGAATTCAGGCCATTATTATTAGCCAAATCCTGTCAGAATATGGTGTTTTATGTCCTGTGAGAACGAGCATAGACTATCTTCTATGAGAGAAGGCTGTGCATCGGCTTATATACTTGAGATGGAGTTTTTGTGCCTCAAAATTACAAACCCCTAAGAGTCCCCACTCTTCTGACTTTATATCCTTTTAACATAGGAGCAGAATTACATCCACCCCTTAGTGCTACAAAGCAGTAGAATGTACTGATGTGAGCCTGGGTTTCCACATCAGATATCCTGGCCCAGCGCTTACAAAGGATGTAATTCTGGGTAAGTTACGTAACCTCTCAGATGCTCCGTCTCCACATGTGTAAAGTAGGGGTGACAGCCGTCATTAAATAATTAAGTAAATATTAATGGAGCATAGGTGTGTGTCAGACACTGGAGAAGGGACAGTCTACAAAACAGATACGCCTCCTACTCTTAGGAGCCTATAATTTGGCCAATTAGACCTTGCAATTATACTTACTCAAAAGGTTTTTGTAACTCTCAAGTGACACAATAAGCAGAAAACTCTCAGCAGAGTGCCTAGTACATAATGGCTCAAAAGCAGGCTTTGATGTGAGCATTATCATTATTTCCTTCACACTGCTGAAAAAATTAGCTATTGGTGTAGCACGATTTCGAAAGTTATCAAGGAGGCCCGTATATAAATAAAATACTCTGTTTCTGTCTCATCCACTTGAGGAGGTTAGATCTCCTTAACAAAGCATCCAAATCCAAGATTACATGTAGGTTGTGGGAACAGCTTGTCCTGGGGAATAAGTGAGCTACACACATAAGAGGAGGTGTACATATTTAGCCTAGGATCAGGAGGAAATTGAAATTAATACATTTTCACAAAGTGCAATGCTTTTGGAGTTTGGAGGTATGTGGGAAAATATGAATAAAGTTGTATGTTACGATTTGGATTTGAATCTGTCAGAAGCATTTCAAGCTTATTCTAAACATCTGCAGCCAGGAGACAGGAAGTCGGGCTGCTTCCAAATATTGGAAATTTTACTAAGGTCTTTGTATGTATTCAAAATAAAGAGCTTGGCTATGGAGTGGGGTAGTAATTAAAAATAATAGCTCATCTAAGTTGATTCCCTGGGGTTTTTTTGTTGTTTTTTTTTAAAAAAGATTTTATTTTTCTTTTTTCTCCCCAAAGCCCCCAAGTACATAGTTGTATATTTTTAGTTGTGGATCCTTCTAGTTGTGGCATGTGGGACGCTGCCTCAGCATGGCCCAATGAGTGGTGCCATGTCCGCACCCAGGATCTGAACCAGTGAAATCCCGGGTCGCTGAAGCGGAGCATGTGAACTTAACCACTCGGCCACGGGCCAGCCCCTGATTCTGTGTTTTTTAACCAGGAATGCAAATTGTAAGCTATCCCTACTTCCCCACTGTCATGTTCTAAGACTCTCCTCAATTATCTGAAATGTAGTTCACACACTTGCAACACAAATACCAAACCACATTTAAGATGCTACATTTCACCTGAGGAAAGTGACAACGGATGTGCCCTTACCTCTTTACACAGACTGGCAGGTAAACACGCAGAGAAATTATCACCATCCCAAGGGCAGAGCATAGTCAAGCTTAAGCTTGTTTGAGAAATTTACTTCAAACGTGATTAGTTACCCAACCAATGCTTTTTTGTCTAGTTTACTAGGTCAAAATGTCAGCTTTCTTATAAGCCATACAGAAGGGATTTATAAGACAGAAACTGAATATACAAATACTGCCCCCACCCCAGGAAATTGCCAAACTTCCCTTTAATTGAGGCTGGTTCTTTTTTTAATGGAAGAATCATGTTTCTGATTTTATATTTTCCTGCATCACAAAAGGGACTTACAATGCTTGACTTCCACAGGGGAAGTGTAAGCAGAGAAGTAAACACAGGGAAGGTTTTCCATCCCAGCCCCTGCAGGAAATTTAGCAATGGCTGTGAGTGAGAGGGTCAGTCAATCATTTTAATGGCTGAAGATGCCCAGGAATTATATTACATATAAGGAAGCTATCTGGTTATTTGAGCAAAGTGTGGTATGTCATTATCTGTTGCTTGATCTTCTTAATGCAACTGAGTTAAGAATACTTGTCCAGTATTCAAACATTTCCAGGTGGGAAAAAGTGTTGGAGTTTTTTAAAAACAGTTTTCATTTCCTCGTTTAGGTGTAATATACCTGAGGGATGCACGTAGCAAGAGCAACTGGCCACGTAGTGATTCTCCATGATGGGATTCCTCCCTAGATGGAGAATTGCGTCAGAAATTTCGGAGAGAGGACATGCAGATAGACTTTGAAAAGCCCCCAAACCTTTCGAAATCAGGGAAGTGGGGTTAATATGGCACCCTCTATAGATATTCACATGAAATCCACCCAAAGACTTCAGGTAGATGTGCTGAAACTGCCCAAGAGTTGGGGGTGCAGATTGCCTCCGGAAGAATAGTGGCATCTCACTCTTTAACACTGAGATAATTAATGACCATATTGTGGAATTCCCACCAGCAGATTATGATAGGGAGAAGTGGAAAAAACCATGAGGACTTTGGATCCTTAGGAGGAGAAGAACGGAGAGCCTGTGCCTGCTTCTGGAACAGGGTCTAGTGGAGCACAGGCGGGATCAGGAGAAAAACTGTGAAGGCAGTGATTGAAGGTGTGGACTGTGGGTTAAATCCACCATATCCTCCTTTTGTGACTTTTGCCTAATTCCTGTAAACTCCAGTTTCTTCATCTCTAAAATGTGGACAGTAAACCGACTTCACCTAGCTGACTGAAGGAAGTGATGCTTATAAAGCAGTTAGCACAGAGATTGGCACATAACCATTAATTAATGTAAATTGCCTTTGCTGTCACTGTTACTGTCCTTGTTCTGGAACAGAGAAGCAGTCCCCAGAGGTGCAGGATTTAGCCCTAGCAAAAGGAGAGGCTCCCCTTCAATATCCCAGAGGCCTCTCCAGTACTCTCTCCAGGGTCATCAAAAGACTACTCAGTAATAGGGAAATGCCCCAAGCTGTAGCTCAGAGCAAGAAGGATGGCTGACCCCAGACTCTTAAACGCTGTGGTCCTCTTTTTATCCTCATGAGAAGCCCATCAGGATCTACCACCCAGAAAACAGCCTTCTGGACCTCATCCAAGCATGCGAAGTTTTACACTCTCTTTTTTTCAATTCGTAAAGTGTATTTAATGTTTATTTAATGGCATAGCTGTAAAACACTTCAAATTGGCCCAGAAAGTGAAAACTATGAATGCACCATATAATTTTCTTCCAAATTTAAATGTTTCTTTTCTCCCTCTTACTTGAAAAGAAAATGAATGCAAAAAAAATTACTGAAATGGGCAAAACTGAAGCATCCAACATTCAAAAATTTACAGTAATGGGGCAGTAATCTTATGATATATGGTTTAGTCATGTTAAAATAAAGACAATTTTTGGTTTCAACCTAGAAAGTAGAAATTTTGAATTTTCTGAGTATTGTGCATTAAAAATAGCTTTTAAGGTATATCTAAAACTACAGATTTAAATGCTGCTTGACCTCATGCATCCAAAATGGAAGAGATTCAGAGCAATTGGTTATAAGGACCTCTTTGTTCTAACCTTTAATTGGTTTTTTTTCACAACCTCCCTAGCTATGCATTTAACAGTATATTTTCTCTTAGCCAATACAATTAAGCTGCAGAAGCAGTACCAAAAAAGTATATCAAAGAATCTCTCCAAACGACCGTTATAAAGATCTGTCACTTTCAAACTTGAGTCTATAGGGCTGTTAAGAAAATTGTATGTGGTAAAGAAATCCAAATGACCAAAACAGAATTTATGATTATGGAGAACTTCAGCTTTTTCACGTATAAAGCAAAGCAAGTCTGTTTATATTAAAATAGCAAAAATAAATAGAATTTTCTCCCTGCAATTGCAGAACTGTCAATTGCCATCCATTAAAATCAAATTTTCATACGGTACGAATAATGGAACTGATAATAAGTGTGCAGCAATATGCTCCGGATAGCAGAATATGACCAAGTTTTAAATGATTGATTGGTTTATAAAGTAAACTTAAGGGGAAATATTTCTTTAATTGAAATCGAAATTTGGCAAACACTTATGAGAATAAAATAATATCAAGTCACTTGAGTGGTTAGGAAATTGATACAATGAAATATTGAATAAAGATGATAGTTCCTGAATTACCCTCATGCAATGAAAATTCCGTTGATTTATAAAAAATAAGATAAAAGATTTAGGAAAACTATGTTTATAGGAGAAGAGAGGTGCAATGATAAATTCCTGGATGATAAAGACCTGGCGTTGTTGTCTTTATGTTACTCTTGAACCTAGCACGCTGACATACGCACGGTGAATTTCAATGGTTGTTGTAATAAAACAAATTTGTGATTGATAAAAACAAACAGTTGAGACATTTGAGAGCTTGTTCAGGCACAGTACCAAAGCATGGGGTAAATCAAATATTGTAGGCGAGGGCAGGCAATGGCTCAACCTCTATCTTAAGTCTGGAGAAGAGCGGTGATTGCATAGACACCTGCAGGTTCTTTCATTTATCTATTCAGCCATTCAAAACAAATATATTTACCAAAGGCATCCAGCACTCCCGAAAATCTCCTCAGTTCTGGATATTTAATCGTGTCTCACAGATTAGTCCTTGACATCAAGGATCTTACGAGGTCAAAGCTTCACCTCTGCTCTGACCACCCAAACTGAGGGATGTCCGAAGAGAGTGGCAGGGTTGAAATTTCTAACTTGAAGTTAATGCCGCTCCTTTGCTTAAAATCCTTCAAGGTTTTCCCGATGTTTTAGGATAAAGTGCAAACCTCTTAGTATGGCTCAAACATCCCTTCTTGACTTGCCTTCTGCACACCTCCTGGCCTCAGTTATACCTCAGTCCTTTCACACTCTTTGAAGGAGCTACACAACCTATTTAGCTCCTCAGAAGCTCGACCATGCTGATCCCTTTGTGTGGAATGCCTTTCTCTGTATTATCCACCAAATTAAGTTGAAGAAGTCCAATCAACATTTCAATTCTTTATTTCAATATCTCCTTTCTGTGGAAGAGCGCATATGTGCACACGCACACACAAACATACACTCACGCACCACACCCAGCCTTAGTCAATCACCTCTTTTTAGTGTTCTTTCTCTGAACTCTTATAATCCTCTGAGTATCTTCACTTAGGTTTGTAATTGTTGATTGTTTTGCCTCAACCAAGTTGCAAGAGGAAATCTACAGCATCAAACGTTGTATAAACAGCACTTAACTACTTCATCTGGCCGGTATTAGGTTCTTAATAAAAATCCTTACATTATAACTGAGGCCAGCCCAGTGGCATGGTGGTTAAGTTTGTTCACTTCAGCAGCCTGGGGTTTGTGGCTTCAGATCCCAGGTGTGGACCTACACACTGCTCGTCAAGGCACTCTGTGACAGTGTCCCACATACAAAATAGAGGAAGACTGGCACCGATGTTAGCTCAGGGCCAATCTTCCTCAAGCAAAAAAAAAAAAATCCTTACGTTATAATAGATGCCAAATTCATAGAGGTTACTTTGGAAATGAAGATGTTTCAGAGCTTCAAATAAGACTTTTATATTCTGGATCCTACATATTCCAATCAGTCCTTTTTTTTTTTTTTGAGGAAGATTAGCCCTGAGCTAACATCTGTTGCCAATCTTCCTCTGCTTTGCTGAGGAAGACTGGCCCTGAGCTAACATCCATGCCCATCTTCCTCTACTTTATATATGGGATGCCTGCCACAGCATGGCTTACCAAGCAGTGCCATGTCCACACCCGGATCCGAACCAGCTAACCCTGGCCGCTGAAGTAAAACGTCCAAACTTAACCGCTGTGCCACTGGGCCGGCCCCTAGACCTTTTTCTGTCTTTGAGCATTTTACATATTTAAATATTTCTATAAACCGTGTTAAAGTTAAACATATGTTAAAGTTGCAACATAATTTCACTCAAATTTAGGAAGAGACTGGATATTTGTACAAAAGTCATAGAGTGAGAAAAGTAGAGAGATTTGATGCTCAGTTAATCCCAAATACAGTTGTCCTCCCTTCTCACAGCTCGGGGAGGGTTCTAGGGGACCTGGCCAGTCTTTGGTCACTCTGAAAGGGAGAGAGCAAACATTTTCTACTAAGTTGACTAGATTCCCTCCTTGCATAGGCCTGGATGAAAAATAGAAAGTCAAAGATCCTCAAGACGTCGTGCGGTGAAAGAAAGGAGTTGTTAAACCATAGAGATTGATTTACTCTGGATGAACTATTCTTAATATTTCCTTTGTGTTGCATAAATCCACAAGAATGTTATTAATTGAATAGAGTTGATAGTTTCTGTAATTTTTTTCAGCAGTAATAAACGTGGCCCAGAGCAAAATTAAGACATCCTTTCACTACTTTGGGCATAGCATTTTTTCCGAACAGCTGGTTTCTGTTAATAGGCATATCCTTGCTGCCAGAGCAAGCAAATTTGTAATCCCCATCATGCTCGCTGTGTTACTGCCCCAGAGCACATAATCACAGAGCACGTTCCCGTTGCTTTACAGGGATTTTTTTGTTTCAAAGTTGTACTTTTGGGAGACACACCATCTATTTCGTACTCCAGTTTCATGCCTTGCTTTAATTATAGCATCTGATATTTATGGTGAGGAGAGGAAAATAAAGCTAAAGGTGTACAATTGCCTATTTGAAATATGTGAGCTCACAAATCCTCAAAATATAAAAAGTTCTCCAAGATGCTATAGAAACATATTTCAAATTAAAGAAGCATCTCCTACCACACAATTAGGAATATTAAAAAATAGACTAGGGCCCTAATGTATTCAAGGTCTGATGCGCCCTGGAATGGTGACTGGGAGTGTAGCGTCTGCCTTATTGCAACTTCACAACTTCAGCTCATCTTCCTCAGGAGTATTCAGTAATTCATTAGGATTTGGTTTCTTCAGTTTTATTTGGTTTTATTTTTCATTTTAGATAGTAATTCCATTCATAATTTAGTTGTGGAAAAGCAATAATGGAGTTTAATACTTAATTCACCAAGTAAACATGGTTCATTGCAGTTTCAGATCGTGGGTCATTGGTCTACAGTTTCAGCTGGAGTTAATTCCTCTGGAAGCCTTAGGCTTAATTTGAAATACTTTAATTCAAAATGTATGGTTATTTGGAAAGAGAACGGGTAGAAGATTACCTTTTCCACATATCAAGGGAAAACTCATTTAAACAGAATTTGAAAGTGAATATTTAGTCTATTGAGAGGCAAATAAAAATGTTTCCAATCACTTAAACATAAAATACATGATCATGACGTAATTTTTGAAGTATGAAGGAAGGGCTTCTTTTCAAAATACCTTCAAAAGTCAGAAAGAGAACTGAGAAGAGTTTGATCAGCAGGTGTAGGTAAGATCGGGCAAGAATAAGTGGGGAAAACAGGCACAGTGGGGAAATTGAGGCAGATGATTGGAAGATGGATTAAGTCACTGCCTACACCTGGATGAACCAATCCCAGGGCGAGATCTCTGGAGGTGATGCAAAAGGCATTCCTGGAGATAAAGAGGACGCTTCCTAGAGATAGAAGTTTTAGTTAACAGGAAGAGAAAATAGTCCTAAATTTGCATTACCTAATAAGACTCGGAAATTATAAACAAAAACTTGACAGAAGTTAAGAGGAAAAATGGTTAAATCAACAGTCATATTGGGAGATTTTTCAATGAAACAACATTTCAGTAAGGATATAAAGGATTTAAATAGCATGATTAACAAAATTCAAGTAAATTACATATAGTGATCTGTTTGCAAGTTGCCAAATACACGTTCTTTTCAAATACACATGGAACATTAATCATAATCAACAAATTCTGGGATATTAAACAAAGAATTTAAATTACATAGATTGTGTTCTCTGGTCACAGAGAAATAGGTTGGAAATCAAGAATAAATAAGCAACTGCAGAATTTCCATATATTTAGAAGTTAACAAGCACATTTCTAAACAACCCCTGAGTTGTAGCAGAAACCACAATGGAAATTAGAAAGTATTTTTAACTGAAAGCTTATGCAAATACAATATATCAAACTTGAAGAAAGCAGAAAAATCTGTGCTTATAAAGAAATGTATACCTTTTAATAAACATTCTAGAAAATGTAATAAACAAAATGTGTTAGCTAGACTCTAGAGATGGCCCCCCCAATGAGGCCTGCCTCTTGGTATTCACATCCTGTGTGGTCCCCTCCCTTGAATTTAGACTGGCCCTTTGACTGGCTTTTCACCAGCAGAATGCTACAGAAGTGAATCTGCATAATTCTGAGCCCAGGTCAAGGGTTTATAGCTTGCACCTTGCTCCCTTAGATTGTTCCTCCGTGTTTTCTTAGAACTCTTCCATCTATCTCTTTTAGCTTGCTCACTCGAGGGCAAGCCAACTACTTTTTTTAAAAAGTTCAGCTATCTTGAGCCTCCCCTGCTGCAAATAAGACCAAACTATTTACAATGAAGAGATGATGTGGAGAGAGGGCGATGTCCAACCAGCCCCTAACTGTTCCGGCCATCCCAATACAAAGCACCAGACATTTGAGTAAAGAAGAGATCCTAGGTGACCTTCTCAGACAAGCTTTCCAGTGACTCCTAGCCCAGGTACCATCTGTAAGAAAAATGGCACTGGAGACCCCAGCTAAGCCCTAACGACGCACAGAACCACAAGAAATAACAATACATTGTTTTTTCAAGCCACTAAGTTTTGGAATAATATGTTACACAGCGATTGATAACCAAAAACGACAATCATCCATCTTAAGAATTATAAAATCTTCAATAGATCAAGTTCACCCAAAAGAAAGAAGAAAATAATAAAGAGAAAGCATCAATGAAATCATAAAGAAATGTTACGGTAGAGTCCATCGACAAAGGCAAAAGTTGGTCCTTCAAAAAGAATTTTAAAATTGATAAACTTCTGGTAAGACTTTAAAGAAAAAAAAGAAATGACAAAAATCAGAGACATAAACATCACCACATAGTCTACAGACATTAAAAAATACAGGATATTGCAATATTAAATATTGCCAATAAATTAAAAATTTAGATAAAAGGAGAAAATTTCGAGAAAACGTAATTTATGAAGACTAACACAAAAATAAATAGAAAATCTTGAACACCTATTCAAGACATTGATTCCATAATTACAAAACTTCCGCAAAGAATACTCAGGTTTCATCACTGAATTCTACTAACATTTAGGGAGAAGCAATTCAACTCCTGCACAAACTCTCACAAGCAAAAAAGGAGAGAATACTTCTCAATGTATTTTAAAAATTCAGCATAGTCTGGGTATCAAAACTGGCATGAAAATAGACAGAAATATTAAGCAAAATACTGGCAAACAAAATCCACCAATGTAAGAATAATACATGGTAACCAGGGTTGGAGTGACTCCAAGAACACAACGGTATTTTAATGTTCGAAAAACTCAATGTAATTTGCCCATTATGAGAATAAAGGAGAAAAAAATATGACCATCTCAATAGGTACAAAAAAAGCATTTGCTAAATTTCAACATCCGTTTATGTCAAAAACAAGAACAAACTTTTAGCAAACTATAAAAGAAGGAAATTTCCATATTTGGAAACCAATTCCAGGCCAATTTTATATGTAATTACAAAAGGTAAAATAATAAAACTTCTAGGATCTAAATGATAAGATATTATCATGCCACAGGGATAGGGCAAGTCCTGAAACCAAAAAGCACTAACTGCAAAGAAAAAGTTAGATAAATCAGACCATGTTAATAAGAAAAGCGTATGCTCATTAAAAGTCATCAAATAGAAAATACAAAAATAACCACTGGGTAGAAGATATTTGCAAGACATACAACCAACAAACGTTCCTATTCAAGTATACACAAATCAATAAGTAAGAGAAAAAAAAAACAATGAAGAACAGTCAAACTGTTTAAATTAGACATTCACAAAAGACGATATTTAAACGTCGAATAAGGGGCGTAGTGGTTAAGTTTGCATGCTCGGCTTCAGCAACCCGGGGTTCACAATTTTGGATACAGGGCATGGACCTCAAGCAAAAGGAGGAAGATTAGCAGTAGATGTTAGCTCAGGGCCAATCCTCCTCACACACACACACAAAGTCCAATAAACTAATGAAAATTGTTTAATTTCTTTATTCATCAGGGAAATGCAAATTATAAATGCAGCATGATATCAATATCCAACAAAATAGCTAAAAAATATTTTAATTGAATCACTAATGTTGACAAAAATGTAGTCAAAGGAACTCTTACTGCTGATCACACAGGGTAAATTTGTATAAACATTTAGGAAATCTGTTTGGCATTGTCTTCTAACACAAAAACTGAATACCTTATGACCTAATATTTTCACATTTCTTCTTGGGTAATTCCTAACAGAAATATATTCACAAAGGCATCCAAAGTTCCTGTACAACAATGATCATAGCAGCATTATTTATAGTAATAAAACTTAAAGTAACCCAAATGCCCATTAGCAGTAAAATTGATAAATGTATTATGGTAAATTCATACAATAGAAACAACAGCACTGAAAATTAGTGAACACAGCTACATGGAACACAACGAATAATTCTGGTAAACTTAATATTGAACAAAAAAGCCAAGCACAATATAATTCATCCCGTATGATTACATTCAAAATCACGCAAAAAAATAATAATATTAGAAATCAATATTCTAGTGATCTTTGAGTAGAGGGAGATGGTTGTGGTTGTGAGGGTGCATGAAATGGGTTTCTGGGGGCTATACTGTTCCATTTATTGACCTGGCTGATGTCACATGATTAAGTTCATTTTCTGATTTGCATTCAGTGGCACACTTATGATACCCACTTTTCTGCATGTACGTAATATGTATATTACACTTCAATAAAAAATTTTAAATAATGTATTAGAGATTGCCACTTTCAACAGTGTGTTGGAATCAGTTGTTCTGAAAAAAAAAGGTCCTTCTAATACAAAACTGCTAAAAATGTGAGAAGTAAATATTACGAATATCTTTATAAATGCAATACAAGAAAATAAGGGGCATCTTGAAAAACTAGAACAGAAGAGGAAAATGAAAACCAGAATTGTAATGGAGGCAATGACAGCATTTGCAACCTTGGCGTGTTTGACAGTTTCATTCATGAAAGGGCTCAATTGCCCCTGCACAAGCAGGGCCTTTGACCTCACACTCCACAAAGAGCAGGGAGTCTGCCAAGGCTGCACACTTAGGGAATGGGTAGGGTAGAAACATGTGTGTGTATACACGTGTGCATGTGTGTTCAAGTGTGTGTGTGTGTTCACAAAGAAAGACAAGGAACCTTGTCAGGCTTCACCTGTGCCCTAGGTAGAAAAAAACAAATTGTCTCCTGAAGCTATGACATGATACCTGCAAAAAGTTTTGGAGTTTGGGTTTGTTTTATGAATACAGTATAGTGCTGAGCTAAGGCGGCTGTGTCTGTAAGAGACAAGCAAAGAACGTAGGGCAGACAGCTTAACAGTTCATCTGTGAACCCACAGTCCACTCCGCTGGTTGAAAGGGTATCCTCCCCCCCCGGAGAGGAAGGTCTTCTGGAAGTAACCGTACAAGGGTTTCTGAGAACACGCGTTTAAAATCCCGATCTCCTTCTATATAATGGACTTCGGCTTAGAAAAAGGACCGATTAAAAGTGATTAAATACACTCCGTATATTTTGTGTAATCTTGATAGTTGATTACTTTTTATTGATGTGGAATTTAAACTTTTTTTTTTTTTAAATCATCTTCTTTGCTGGGGAAAAGAGAAGCAAAACCAGAATCGATTACTTTCACATTCTTTTTGTCAACAGCGCAGGGCTTTTGTTAAGCACTATATATACTTGTGTTAAATAAATGAAATAAATCTATAAACACTATGCTACCTACCCTTTCCTCATTCATCTTAATGCATTAAAAAGAACTATAAAATATGTAATAATAAACTTTTTTCCTTTTGACATTGTTCTCATGTCAAATAACTAGCTTTTTTTGAACTTTAGACCCTACTCGTAGATGTTTCTGATACTTGTTATTCATTTTGTTGTGTACATACCCTTCCATCCTGCACTTTGATTTTTTTTTTATATCCGAGTTTGTCAAGAATCCCCCACGCAGCTCACCCCTCCACTTTTGATCTTCCTTGAAGAGCACTTTTGGAGGAAGACCAGAACACTACAGTCCCACCCGTGAATAATTCACGCTGTGCAGCTTCAATCCGACCTCCACCGGCTCTCAGTGATTCCGCTACCCTACTTTCATTGATTGAGAGAGAAAACTCAGGCCACACAGCCTCTCTTCTTCACATCCAAGAATCAATGTCCCTACATTTATACAACTTCCAGACTCAGAGAAAGAATAGAACTAATATTATAATCATAGGCTTGCAGAAATAGAGGGAACTCTGGAGGTCATTTCGTCTAGGTGCTTTCATTTTACAGTTAACACACCTGAAGCCAAGAAGCCCGAAGAGCCAGGAGTGTCTATTTCATTATCCTTTAAGTCATTCTTTTCTTTAAAAAAAAAAAAAAAAACCTGTTGTTTAGTTCTATCCTTTTCTGTCTTTACAAGAGACTGCTTTATCAAAAATTTCTTCCCTCTTTGATATATTTTCAGTGTATTCCACTGAACTGGCAACTTTTGTTCACTCCATGTGTCACTGTATCAATCAGAAATGCATTAAACTATAAATTAGATAGAACAGCTCTGTTAAGATTTAAGGTTTATGTTTCTCACATTTCAGACCGTCCGAAGTTAGTGGGCCTCTCACTTTGGCTCAGCAGCTCAAGGATGACAGAGCTGGCTGTCTGAAATTATTCAGCATTTTCTTCAGAGTCGCAAGATGTTGGCCTAACTTCTGGCACCACAGGTCTCCAAGGCGTGACGAAGGGCGAAAGGCACAGTACCGCTCATATGTGTGCATTTTACCCAACAGTAAAATTTTCCTGCAAATCCACTCAGGCAACTTCCACTTGCATCTTGTTGGACAGAAGCATACCATACAGCACTTCTAGATGCAAGGAAGACTGGGAATTACTGTGGGTTTTCTTTTTGGTTTGGAGATTTTTTTCTACAATTTATGTAGCTTCATTTTTGTATACTTAACACTAATGAAAACAAATGTTTCCTTATGAGAATATTGCTCGTTTGAAGATATTTGCAAACCGTATATCTGATAAGGGGTTAATATCCAAAATATATAAAGAACTCATACAACTCAACAACAAAAAAACAAACAACCCAATTAAAAAGTGGGTAAAGGTGGGGTCTGGCTCCACGGCCTAGTGGTTAAGTTCAGCATGCTCCACTTTGGTGGCCCAGGTTCTCGGGCACTGACCTACACCACTCTTCAGTCGCCATGCTGTGGTGGAGTCCCACCGACAGAACGGAGAAAGATTGTTAGTACAATAGAGGTACAGATGTTAGTTCTGGGTGAATCTCCTCAAGCAAAAAGAGGAAGATTGGCAACAGATGTTAGCTCAGGGTGAATCTTCCTCAACAAAACAAAAACAAAAACAAAAAAAAAGGTCAAAGGATCTGAACAGACTTTTTTCCAAAGAAGATTTACTGATGGTCAACAGGCACATGAAAAGATGTTCAACATCACTAATTATTAGAGAAACGCAAATCAAAACTATAATGAGATGTCACCTCACACCCGTCAGAATGGCTATAATCAACAAGACAAGAAATAACAAGTGTTGGAGAGGATGTGGAGAAAAGGGAACCCTTGTACACTGTTGGTGGGAATGTAAATTGGTGCAGCCACTATGGAAAATAGTATGGAGGTTCCTCAAAGAACTAAGAATAGATCTACCATATGATCCAGCTATTCCACTGCTGGGTATTTATCCAAAGAACAGGAAAACACTAATGTGGAAAGATATTTGCAACCCTATGTTCATTGCAGCATTGTTCACGGTGGCCAAGACTTGAAAACAACCTAAGTGCCCATCAGTGGATGCATGGATAAAGAAGAGGTGATATATATACACAATAGAATACTACTCAGCCATAAAAAGATGAAATTTTGCCATTTGCAACACCATGGATGGACCTTGAGGGTATTATGCTAGGTGAAATAAGTCAGACAGAGAAAGACAAACACTGTATGATTTCACTCATATGTGGAAGACAACAACAATAACAAATACATAGATACAGAGGTTGGATTGGTGATTACCAGAGGGGACTTGGGGAGGGAGAAGGGCAAATGGGGTGATAGGGTGCATGTGTATGGTGACAGATGGCAAATTAGTCTTTGGGTGGTGAACATGATGTAGTCTACACAGAAATCAAAATATAATGATGTACACTTGACATTTATGTAATGTTATAAGCCAATGTTACCTCAATTTAAAAAAATGTTTTAAAGGAATTTTGCTCATTCAACTTTATGTTGCACATCTATTATGTGCTGAGCTCTATGTTGAGATGGCAAATCAATGCAGATTCTTCATCACTTGGACCATTGCCAAAATTGTCAGCAATACCATGTGACCTGTCAATAAATGAAAAACAATATTTTTATACAATCAGGTCTAAAAAATATTCACATTCTTGATCACAGAAATTCTTGCTTGTGGGAGTTTTGTCTCTACCGTATAATGTAACCTTATAGAAGATATGCTCGTAATAGAGGAAGTCTGTCCAGTAGACACGCTTTCAGAATGAGTAATTCAGTCCAATACGTCTTCACAAATCTTTTTCCTGTTTTAAAAAAAGAGAGAAGTGAAAGTGGCTATAATGATCAGAAATAGCATGTACCAATTCCAACGAGAGATTTACAATTTGTAGAAAATTCTGAACGATCATCAATTCTATAATTTCTACCACATATACTGAATTTTAAGTGGAAGTTTGATTCATTTTCTTCAGTATAAATGTATGATGATAAGGCAGTGCTCTTTGAGGAAAATATGCTCTAGCCCTGAAAATACATTCACATCTTTCATTCAGATTAGAGATGAATGCGCACATCTGGGCCACTTTCCTGTCATCAGGAGGAAAAGAGAAAAACTATTTTTCTTCTTTCTTGTCTCCTAAATAAATGTAGATATTGATATAGATATATAGGCATACATAAAAATATTCATTTAATATTTCAGTGAATCCCGATATTTTTATTCTCTACTTATTGTTTAACTCTGGTTCCCACAAACTTTCCATCTTAGGGGTTATTTGTTTCCTGGATAACATGCCTTGCCAACTGCACGTATGTTCAATGACATTCTGTCCCCTGAGGGCCAATGCTAACCTGTTCACTTAAGTCAAGCTGATGCTGTCAGGCAGCTCAGATTACTGAGGGCACAGCAGCTACATGAAGCCAAAGAGACTCTTACCAGGGTATTATTAAGGCTAATAGTTCAGGCAGCTGATATAGAGTTTAGAAATTCTATTCTCCCAGACATTTGGTTTCACTCTGCTGTTTAAACAAAAGTGGGCAGAAAAGTAGGGTCAGAACAACATCTCCTCTCTTCCTGACTCGGCCGCTTCACATGTGGTTAAGGCTTCGTCAGTGTTCATGGTATTCAGAACACCGGGGGCTCTCCTCAACGTAAATCTAAGAAGACTTTTTCCTATTATTCATTTATTTTTTAATAAAAATTGTTAAGGTGCACAATGTTTTAATATACATATACATAATGAAATGATTACGGTGGTACTATAGTCAAGCTCATTAACATATCCATCTCCTCATAGAGTTACTTTTGTGTGTGCACGTGTGGTGAGAGCACCTGAAATTTACTCTTAGCAAATTTCCAGGATGCGACACAGTGTTAGTAACTGTAGTCAGCACGCTGTGCATTAGATTCTACAGCGTAGTCATCCTGTACAACTGCCACTTTGTGCCCTTTGACCAACACCCCCCAATTCCCCCACCTTCCTGCCCCCGGTAACCACCGTTCCACCCTCTGCTTCTGTGAATTTGACTCTTTTAGATTCCATATATAAGTGAGAACATGAGTATTTTTCTTTCCGTCTGGCTTACTTGTCTTAGCATAATGTCCTCCAAGTTCATCCATGTTGTCACAAACGGCAGTATTATACATATTTACATATTTATTTCTTTTTCTATTTGTGTATATATATATTTCAGCCTTAAAAAAAGATTTTCTTAATGCAAAAAGGACTGTAGACATAAGCCTCACAAGAATTACTGTTCTTATATATGAAAAATAAATCAATCTAAAAGATTGCCTGGATGTTTCCTCCCTTCCGGAAAAGTTTGCCATTCCTTAGCCTCACATTTGTGGATGCAAATGTGAAAATATGAGAGTGAAAGGACTTGGAACCATTGAATCGTTCTTCTCAAAACATAAAAAATCAGAGTGACATATCAGATGACATCCTCACTACTGCCAGACAGTACTGAATATACTCCACACCCATCCAGAGGTAGTTTTTTAGTCTATTGGTCATACTTCATGCAAACTAAAGTCATCTTTGCTATCTAACACACTTTCCCATCTGAATAAGTTTTAATTATCTGCAACTTTAAAATCAGAAATTTTTCATAATGTTTAACTTGAGTGCTTGGTATGCTTTCCCTGTCCTAAGGGAACCAAGGAAAATACCTTCCTAATTCACTCATGTATTTTAATTTCCTATATTCAAATTCTTTCTGCCAACCCCCTTCCCCCCCAAATAGACATACAAAATCATTTATTTTCTCTGAATTTAAGTAGGTTTTTTCCCCACGTTGGGGCTTTCCTATAAGCCTATAATCATAATTTCTATTTTTCTTTGTCACTTCTCAAGATAGTAATTGATGGTGAAAGTGGCACCAGAATGCGTTAATTTTACCAGCTGGAAATTAGATTGCCTCATTTAAAGTAATTCAAGAAAGAAGAAAGTAGAAAAGTACTGAGCTTGGAGGAAGATCCTAGCATTTGAGAGTTACCTGTAGGACTTAGAGTAAATTTCTTTGCCTCTCTGGAACTATGTCTGCTTCAGTAAAATGTGGGAGCATTGAAAAGTGTTGTAGAAACTCCAAGAACTCTGTAGTATCCATGTAGCACCTAACGTATGCCTAAATGTATCCAACATGCTATGAAAATAAAAAGAAAACATAATGATGGTATTTTTTCAGTCTTCTTAGATCTTGTTTTTTGTGGTAAAAGATACACAACATGAAAGCTACCCCCTTAAATTTTGAAGTATACAGTATTGTTTTATATGCACAGTGCTGTGCAGCAGATCTCTAGAACGTTTTCATCTTGCATGCCTGAAACTCTATACCCACTGAAGAGCAACTCCCCATTCCCCCTCCCTCAACCAGTGGCAACCACCATTCTCCTTTCTGCTTCCATGGGTTGAACTACTTTATGTACCTCATACAAGTGGGATGATGCACTATTTGTCTTTCTGTGACTGGCTTATTTCATTTAGCCAAGGCGTCCATGTTTTTGTACCATATGACAGGATTCCCATGTTTTTTAAGGCTAAATAATATTCTGTTGTATGTATATACTACATTTTCTTTACTCATTCATATGTTGATGGATATCTAGGTTGTTTCCACCTCTTGGCTATTGTGAATAATGCTGCAATGAACATGGGAATACAAATATCTCTTGAAGTTCTGACTTCAATTCTTTTGGATAAATTCTCAAAGTGAGATTGCTTGATCAAATGGTAGTTCTGTTTTCAATCATTTTAGTAACCTCAATATTGTTTTCAATAGTGGCTGGGCCATTTTAGACAACCACCAACAGTGCACACGGGCTCTAATTTCTCCACATCCTCCCCAGTACTTATTTTCTGTTTTTTTTTTTTTTGTAATGACCATCCTAACAAGTGTGAGGTGATATCTCATTCTGTTTTTGATTTGTATTTCCCTGATGATTAGTGATGTTGAACATTTTTGCATCTACCTGTTGGCCATTAGTATGTTTTCTTTGGAAAAATGTTTATTCAGATCCTTTGAACATTGTTTAATCAGCCTATTTATTTATTTTTGCTATTGAGTTGTAGCAGTTACTTATCAATTTTGGATATTAGCCCTTTATCAGATATATGCCTTGCAAATATTTTCTCCCATTCCATCGATCGCCTTTTCACTCTGTCAATTATTTCCTTGCTAAGCAGAAGCTTTTTAATTTCATCTAGTCTCTCTTGTCTATTTTTGCTTTTGTTGCCTGTACTTTTGGTGACACATCCAAGAAATCATCACCAAGACCAATGTTATGAAGTTTCCCCTCTGTTTTTTCAGAGATTTTATAGTTTCAGGTCTTATGTTTAAGTATTTAATCTATTTTGAGTTGATTTTTGTGTACAGTGTAAGAAAAGGGTCTAATTTTATTCTTTTGCATGTTGATATCCAGTTTCCCCAACAATATTTGTTAAAGAGACTATCCTTTCCCTATTATTTGGTCTTGACACACTTGTCAAAGGTCATTGACGATATACGTGTGGGTTTATTTCTGGACTCTCTATTCTGTTCCATTGGTCTATATGTCTGGCTGGATGCCAGTACCACATTGTTTTGATTATTGTAAGTTTGTAATACGTTTTGAAGTCAGAAATCAGTGTTCTTAGATCTTAATTGGTGACATGTTTACACACGTTCAAAATGATAGATCAACACTATTTAAAAAATTAATGATTAAAATGAGAGGAAAAGAAAAATGCCGCAGAGACCAATAGATGTTAATTATACTACTTGGAAAAATATTATAGAAAACATGGATCCAACAGTATGTAGAGAGCTGTGCAAGTAAAAACCACTGGAGTTTGGGAGTTGAAAGCGTTACAGATGTTCAGAGGTGCGTGCAAGAACTGCGGAGATAAGAGACAAAGGCAGGCATGTCAAGAGAGGCATGGCCCCCATTCATTGCGCACTTTGGAACTCCCTATTTGTCGTTAACACAGTCCATTGAATACTAGTCATCTCTAAATGGTCACTTCACCAATTCCATGAATTGAAACCTCACTCTTCCTCGTGAGAACAGCTTCAACTGCAATACTCAAATTGAAACAGTTTCTCTTACATTCCAAATCACTCACAAAGAAGCGATGCTGAATCCCTCATTGCTCACTATTTGCTTCTTGTGTTCCCTTTTCCTTCAAAATCTAAACTCTTCTAAAGTTCATGCCGCCTAGCTACATCCCTTGACAAGTCTCATAGTTTTTGTCATTGTGTTAGTCTGCCATAACAAAATATCACAGACTGGGTGGTTTAAACAACAGACTTTTATTTTTCTGGAGACTGGAAGGCCAAGATCAAGGTGTTGGCAGGGTTGACTCTCCTGAGGCTGCTCTCCTTGACTTGCAGATGGAAGCTTCTCACTGCGTCCTCACATGGCCTTTTCTCTGTGAGCACCATCCCTGGTATCTCTTCCTCTTCTCATAAGGACGCCAGTCATGAATTAGGGCCCCACCCTATGACCTCATTGAAACTTAATTACCTCAGTAAAGGCCCTATCTCCAATTGCAGTCACACTGGGGACTAGGGTTTCAATGTATGAATTTTGGGGGAACATAATTCAGTACATAACCATCATGTGCTGTATTTTAGTCAGTTTCTGTCATTTAAAGATGATTTTCTCTCCATGTTTCTTGTCTTTCTCTCCTCCCCAATTCTTGTAACCATTCTTGGTGTTTTATATTTGCACTCACATGACCCATCCACCCTCGCTTCTCTCAGATCCTTGCCCATCTCACCTCCAATAATGTTTTCCTCCACCCCATCTGTTCCCAGTATATGTCACAATCACAGTAAGTCCATCCCCTCTGAAACCTCAATTTAAGCATCCAGTTCTTTGATCAATACTTCCTAGATTTCAGATTCTTTGTTCTCACTCTCAGATCTCTAAAGCCATTCTCCCTGCCTCTCACCACAATCTCACCTTCCTCTTAACACAGGTTAGACACTATGCTTCAACAGCCCATCACCGTATTCTTACCCTTGGCAAACACTCTCAAATTTTGTTTCTATTTCTTTCCCTTCTTGTTACTTATTTGTTTAAAAATGGGTTATTTATAATTATCTCTTTCTCTGGACTTCTAAATAAAAACCAGAAAATTTATTGAGAAATAAAATAACTGTATTTCCTTTTTCCACTTCAAATTCATAAGTATCAAGGTCAATTAGATATTCCATCACCTATATATCATACTTCATGTTAGTAAGATATTTGTAATAATTGGCTATACACTAAGTCATAAGGCAAATTATTTGCCCCAAGGTAATTAAACTAGAAATAATAATGAAAACACAAAGTAGATAAAACTTCTATTTCAAAATTTCTAAACATATTTCTAAATAACTCATTAAACCACAAAATTAATATAAATTTAATTTAAAAGTACAGCTAAATAATATTTTTAAATACTCTACCTTATATTTCATAGAGTACGATGAAGCTGGTGTTTAAGGAGAACTCTATAGAAGGACTTACTACATGATTCCACTTATATGAGGTATATAAAATAGTCATACTCATAGAAGCAGAGAATACAATAGCAGTTTCCAGGGGCTGGGGATGGAGGAAATAGGGAGCTGTGGTTCACTGTGTCTAAAGCTTCATTTGTGCTGGATGAATAAGCTCTAAAGATCTGCTGTATACATAGTGTCTATAGTTAATACAGTATTGTGCACTTCAAAATTCGTTAAGAGGGTAGATCTCTGGTTAAGTGTCCCTACAGCAAAAAAGGAGCAGGGGACACAAGGAAACTCAGGAGGCACTGGATGTATCTTTCGCTTTGATTGTGGTGATGGTCTCACGGTGTCTGCATATGCCCACACCTATCAAAGTGTACACATTAAATACTTGCAGTTCTTTGTATACCAATTCTACCTCGACAAAGCTGCTTTGTTAAAAAAGAGAACTTTATAGTTTAAACACTTGTATTTTTAGATAAACAGGGCTTAAAATTAATTAGCTAAACTTCTCATTTTAGACATTTTTACAATTTAGGGAAAACCAATAAAAAATGATATAACGGATTAAATAATAAATATAAGCTCAGAAATTAAAGAAATAAAACATAAAGATTCAATTGAGAAATAAGGTCAAACTTAGTTCTTTTAAACAGTTAATAAAATAGCAAACAGCTTACACGTTTCATTAAGAAAATATCAGAAATACATAAAATCTCTAGTTAAAAAGTAGACCAAACTACAGATACGGCAGAAGTTAAGGAGACAAGACAGAAATTTTGCTTTTGCTGTAGTGGTGTATGCCTCCTATGGTCCATTTATTCTCCTGATTTCAGCTATAAATTCTAGAGAAAATCCAAAATGAACTACCTGAAAACTCTGAAAAGGAAAGGAAAGTAGTCAGGTTGTTCAAGGGAGTCAAAACTTGGAGAAGCAAATTGCCTGGGGATGAATTTTTCTAGGGTGTTACCCTTAAGTGGCTTTCCCTCCAGGGCAGGGGAGAGCTGTGGGAAGTGCTGCTCAGTCAGCTAGGACACCAATAGGACCCCACCACCATTCTCATCAGTGAAATCAGGGAAAGCCTCCTAGTGCCAGACAGAGAAGAGGAAATAGCTAGGGAGATAGAGCCAGAGAAGAACATCACCTAGTTTTATACATAAACTTGCACAAGGATCAGCCTAACTCTTGAAATACACATGTATGAGACAGACCCAAACAAGAAAAGTAAAAGCTTACCTGAGGTTTGAATACTACCCACAGAAGGAGAGGCAGAACTCACTGTAAAACCTGTGTTTGATTGACTGCTAAAGCAATATCATCCAGAACAATATAAGTAAACCCAGAGCCTATACAACAAAACATTAAAAACATCCAATATAAAATCTGAAATTACTCAACATGCAAGTAATCAGGAAAATGTAGACCATTCTCAAGGAAAAAGACAATCTACACATGGCAATCCCATAATGATCAAAATGTTAGAATTATCAGGCAAAAACTTGTATAAAGCTACTGTAAATGTGCACCATAAAAACAAGGGAAATGAAAAGTTGAAAATAGAAAATATAAAAGAGAACCAAATGGAAATTTTAGAACATAAAAAATCTGAAATTGAAAGCTTACTGTATGTACCCATTAACAAAGTGAACATGTCAGGAAAGATAAGCAGTAAACATGAAGATAAAACAAGAAAAAGTATTCACTTGGAAGAAGTGAAAGGAAATATATTAAGAAAATAAATGGACAAAGTCTGAGGGAGCTGTAGGACAATATCACTGGTCTCATATCCATGTAATTGGAGTTCCAGAAAAAGAAGGGAAGAGATTAGTATCCCCCAAAATGTGAAGAAATAATGGATGAAAACTTCCACAATTTGGTGAAAACCTTTTATTCACAGATTCAAAAAACTTAGGGAATCCTAATCAGGATAAAATCAAAATGCCTAAAGACATCATAATCAAACAGCTGAAATTAAAATTTTTTAAATATTGAAAGCGGCAAGTAAATAACACATTACACATGGGGATTACAGGAAGGGGCAATATGAATTATTGTGGATTGCGCATCAGAAATCATGGAGGCCAGAAGACAGTGGAATAACATTTTTAAAATGGTGAAAGAAAAAAAGGAAACGAAAAGGAAAACATTCTCAACCTAGAATTCTATATTCAGCAAAAATATTCCTTAGAAATAAAGGCAAAGTAAAGACATTTTCCAGTGAAAGAAAACCAAGAGAATTTGTCACCAACAGTTAAATATAAAAGACTATTTTTCCCTCTTCATGATACGTATGGCTTTAAAAAAAAAAACATTATCTGGTAGGTAATGTTTGTCGCACTCTCTGCTTCGGTGGCCCAGCATTTCGCCGGTTCGGATCCTGGGCACAGACCTACCACCTCTCATCAAGCCACACTGAGGCGGCATCCCACATAGCACAACTAGAAGGACCCACAACTAAAATATGTTCTATCAAACATTCAAGGAAAAGTTTTACACAAACTTTTGCAGAAAATTTTTAAAAAGAGGGAGGAACATAAACAATATCAAAACCTGTCGACTATTATAAAAACTTCAGAATATTACGTATAAGGTCAATGGTGTAATGAATAATATGGATACCCTATAAAACATGACTCTGATAATATATCTGAAAAAGAGGCTAAAATGAGGGGAATATAGGATTTGAATTGTAGAAAATCAGAAATGAGAGTCTTGAACATTCTCATGAGGATGTTCCCAACATAAGAGAGGTGTTGAAAAGAAACTGAGTAGCAAAAAGCATGACAAATGTCCATTAAAGTGGGAAGTTATTAGATATTTTTCCAGTTATTTGTAGTTCTGTAAAATTTATTCCATGTTAGGTGTCATATTGTTTCTAATCTATAGTTTGGAATTAGTCCATTATTCTATATTATTTCAAAAAAGATACTACTGTAGGGGCCGGCCCAGTGGTGCAGTGGTTAAGTTAACATGCTCTACTTCAGTGGCCCAGGGTTTGCAGGTTTGGATCCTGGATGCGGACCTACACACTGCTCATCAAGCCATGCTGTGACAGCATCCCACATACAAAGTAGAAGAAGATTAGCACAGATGTTAGCTTGGCAACGATCTTCCTCAAGCAAAAAGAGGAGGATAGGCAATGTATGTTAGCTCAGGGTGAATCTTCCTCACCAAAAAATTAATTAATTAATTAAAAGATATTACTGTAAATATATATTTATTCTCTTTTATTTACAGTAGTCCCCCTTTATCCACAGGGAATATGGTCCAACACCCCCTAGATGCCTGAAACCTCAAATTGTACCAAACCTCATATACTCTATCTTTTTCCTATACATACATAGCTATGATAAAGTTTGTTATAAATTAGGCACAGTAAGAGATTAACAACAATAACTAATAGTAAAATAGAACAATTGTAAAAATATACTGTAATAAAAGTCACCACAGATCTTAGCAACCTCAGCATGTGATTTTTTTCTTTCCTTATTAAGTCCAGAACTTTCACCTTTTCACTTAAAGGAGCACTTTAGTTTCTCTTTGGCATATCCGAATCACCAGCATCACTACTCTTGTACTTTGGGGCTATTATCAAGTAAAATAAGGACTACTCGAACACAAGCACTGCAATACTGCAACAGTTGATCTGACAGTCGAGAGGGTTACTAAGTAACTAAGAAGTGGGTAGCATATACAGTGTGGATCTGCTGGACAAAGGATGACTCAGTCCTGTGTAGGTTAGAGTGGTACCGCGCAAGATTTCATCATGCTACTCAGAACGGTGGGCAATTTAAAGCTTATGAATTGTTTATTTCTGGAATTTTCCATTTAATATTTTCCAACAGTGGTTGACCGCAGATAACTGAAAGCTCAGAAAGCGAAACCATGGATAAGGTGGAACTACTGTATTTATACCATTGATTCAGTCAGTCAAAAGCATTTTTGGAGCATTTACTATGTGCCTGGCTCTCTCTGAGGCATTGAGATCCATAGGGAATAAAATAGACAATAATCTCTGCCCTCTAGGAGCTTATATTCCATGAGAAACTAGTCATTGGAGCATAGCCCGTTATTCAGAAATCACACTGTTTCAATAATAGTGCCAAACAGGAAATAGAAATCAACGATAGTCAAATTTAAGCATATGACATGTCAGTAATTGTCAATAGGATGTTGACAGAAATATGGATAATTATTGCAGCCCATAACCAAAGAGTTTGAGTGTGCAAAATTCTGCTGTCAGTAAGTGCCTAGTTAGGGGAAAAAAATTAACCTCCACAAGTCAGGATAAGAGCTGTGGTATTTACTGAACTACAGCCTGAATGTAACAGTTATTTAAGGACAATCTTGCAGTGCTGGATGCAGCAATCCCTATATTTGTCAAGTGGCAGTATAAAATGGGTTCATTGCACCCGGGAAATGCTTCATAATAAAAGATGCCATACAAATATAAGTCGTTCGCTGGGCTGGTAATTTATATTCATGAAGAGGATGCATCCAGCAATGATCATTTAATTAACAAATATAGAGGATTCTAAAGAGAAATGATCCTTCCCTTATGCCAAATGTGTCATCCAATATCAGTGTCACTGCTGAGGTATCAGGGATGTCAGATAAATCTTCAGATGCCTCGTACTCTATGCAGTGGAAGTAATTTCACTGGGGAATAAAACTGCCATTTGGCTCAATTACCTTCATACAGTCTAATTCTAGAAGGCAGGCAGGATTTTTTCAACACTCTTTTAAGCATCGAGGGGTTTCATCACCAGAATGATTTCCCTGGACGTGGAATATGTTTCAATTCAGCATTAAATACAATTTAAAACCAAACAATCTTTGGGAAAGATTTTAGCAGGCAATTTCTACCTTCCTGTTAGTGCGTTTTTTTAAAGCCCACATAGCAGTGAGGAAATGTAGTCATTGCACTGTGTCCCCATTCAGGTTTTAAAAACAACCTGTGGAGGAGGGCTGATATTTTATCAATGGATTGTGGGATGAATAATTCACATAAGCTCAACACAGGTTTATAGTGAGCAGAAGACAACATTCAAAACCCTGTAGTACTTGTTTGTGTTTACTGTTCATTTCTCCATGAATTTTGGGTGTTCCTTGTAACTTTTATACATTAAGCTTTCCATTTATAGAAAGCACCTTATAATAAGAGGGAAATTTAAGCTCATATTCAAATTTGTTTTTCTGCTTATGGGTAAATGATACCTTGTCTAAAAAAATAGAGCAATGTTATTTCAGTATATGCACAATGCAATGTAAGTTCCATTTTTAAAAGAACATTAAGTAATATTTTGGACAAAATAGTAGAATTTTGATGGGCTGAAGAAAGTATTCTTCTATAGGGTACCCAAAAAAATAAGATTACTTAATCAAAATTATTAATTTTATTTTTAAATAGTTTTGACCTAAATATTAAAACTAAATTTAGGGGCCGGCCCAGTGGCGCAGTGGTTAAGTCCGCACGTTCCACTTCTCAGCAGCCCAGGGTTCGCCAGTTCAGATCCCGCATGTGGACATGGCACTGCTTAGCAAAAGCCATACTGTGGTAGGCGTCCCACGTGTAAAGTAGAGGAAGATGGGCATGGGTGTTAGCTCAGGGCCAGTCTTCCTCAGCAAAAAAGAGGAGGATTGGCAGCAGTTAGCTCAGGGCTAATCTTCCTAAAAAAAAAAGCAAAAAACCTAAATTTAGAAGTTCTTTCTCAATACAACTGTTTTTGCATCTCTTACTACTTTGCTGAATTAAATAATATATTACATATATGTATACACACACACATATATATATAAAATATTTAGGGAGTGAAAAAGGAAAATGTATGAACGAAGTTTAGCTGTGTCTGGGTGTTTCTGATTTTTAATTTCTCACTGAGTACTTCATGATACTGTGTTAAAAATGTCTTTCATAGAACACATAAGTTTGGTCACCTTTAAGAACATATATTTCATTTTCCATGATATGCTCAATTTCAAATTGTGTTCAACCTCCGTTTCTATTATTAGCAATGGAATTTGTTCTTTTGACCTGTTTAAAATAATAACTATCCTTTGCATTGAATAATTACTTAATTACTAGAAATTTCTTAAATATTAGGTGATGATATAGTTTCACCTATTTCTAGGGAGAAATAAATCTTAATTTTGTACTGACCATCCTCCCGTGTCTTTTCTCATTATGCTTTGTCTTCCTGAGTATTTTGCAACAGTAAGTCCAGAGCAATATTCTCATTCCCTCTGTAATCCAAAAGAATAGGGAAGTGAGGAAAGAAAAGCACAATTACCTAGAAGACAACTCATTCCAGCTACTTAATTTAGGAAAATAAAAAATTGTCTAGAGGCCAGCCTGGTAGCATAGTAGTTAAGTTCATGCATGGCACTTCAGTGGACCAGGGTTCATGGGTTCAGATTCCGGGCATGGACATACACACTGCTCATCAAGCCATGCTGTGGCCGGATCCCACATACAAAATGGAGGAAGATTGGCACAGAGCTCAGCAACAATCTTCTTCAAGCAAAAAGAGAAGATTAGCAACAGATGTTAGGTCAGGGCCAATCTTCCTCACCAAAAAAAAAAAAAAAAAGTCTACCTTTCTTCAATCTGATCTCAAATGGAAAACTAAATAAAAGACAAGAGTCACTTTGATGAGCTGACCAAGAAAAGACATCATAGGCAAGTAAAGTTTTAAATGTTTTCACCTAAGTTTTTTTATCAAATAAATTCAAATTCAATGATCATTTTATTTTTGTTTCTTTTATATACAAGGTTGACAATGTGTTACTGCAAAGATTCTTATTTTTGCAAGGTTTATTCAAGTATAGAATAACCAATAATGGACCACATGTAGACGTTGCATTGTTTCTGGGAACCCTTATAAATTATTAATGGCAACTCATAATTTATACATAAGAACTTTTATTATTCATAAATTATAAGAACTTACCACCCTCTCCTAATTGTACTTATTGAAATGATAGTCACTTTTCAACTCTCAGTTGAAAGAAATTTTTTCACGAAGATTTTGCATATCGCCTGCATATCATATCATCCTAATCCTTCATCATGCCTCTTTCCTTTAACTTCATTGCTTCTTTATTACTTTCTCATTTCCCTGGATTTCTCAATGCTCCTGGAAAAGCATACCCTCCATAGAGTCTTCACAAGCCATGAGAATTAGGTCTGTATCCACTGGTTTAGTTAATTATTCTGAGATCACTGGAAAGGAGAATGAAACTTCTCTTATAGCCTGGATTAGGTCCCTAAATTAAGCTCCCAAGATGTGAGGGAGACTCAGGTACTATCTCCCTAGGCACTGACATTTCAAAAGGTGTGGAATCCAGACCTTGGAGATATCTCTAGATCATAAAAGTCAGAGATACCCAGCGTTTCTCTGGCCCTTGGAAAGACATATGTACATTTAAACAACTTTGGGGTGAGAATTCAGGATCCCTTCCATCTCTTCTCAAACGAACAATTTTCTTCTCTCCTTTCAGGAGGGAGGGGAATGGCTGTCTCAGAGTCCATTGGTAATTCACTGTCCTCTGTTCCTCACCCACGGAGTGCCCAGTCAACCGTGTTTGAAGAATTTCCATTGGCCTTCATTGCATGGTCCAGGAGTAAGGTGTTGAGCAGGAGGCGGGGGCACTTGTTATTTACCATCTCTGAGCCACACCACCTCTTGTACAAATTCAGGATAAAATTAGTAAAAGCAAATATTAAATATGTTAAAACAACTTTTGAACATTTTCTGGTAATTTCCACCTGTCTTCTGACCTGGTCATTACATGTGGACATGTCCTTGCTTCCTCAACACTTTATTCCTTCATATGCAGTGAGTTGGACATATGAGAAGGCAAGTGTTTGTCGTGGGCAAAAAGCAGTTCGTAAGTATTCAGTGAATAAGGATAACCAGGAAATGAGCCACTGTTATCCCAGTTTGGATGTGGCAGGAGAGCTCCAAAAAGTGTTGAGACTAGATCTTGAATTTTATAAATGAGTATAATGTTGTATGACCTTAGATAACGTAATGTTATACTGCATGTAATGTAATCTGTATAATGTAAGGTATATTGTAATGTAATGAACATTAGGTTGCAATGCTGTATGTAACGCAATGTTTTGGGTAACATAATGTAATGTGTGCAGTGTAATGTATGTAATATAAATATAATGTATGCAATGCAATGTAATGTTGTATGTAATGCAATGCAATATAACGTTGTGCGCAATGAAATGCAACATTGCATGACACTGTTCTTCCCAGTAAACTTGTAGCTAGAACAGCCCTGAGGAGGCACTTCCAAAGAGAGCCCACTCCATTCCAAGAGTGGACCTGGCATTATCCAAAGTCTGGTGCTGCAGAAAATATCCTCAGTATTCTCCTAAAATCACTTCTCTGTTTTTATCATTAAAGTAAGCTTTCACCATAAACATTCTATATAGAAAAATGCAAATCTTTAGTTGGGAAAATAGCTGTTCCTTATATTCGTTATTTATTCCTAAGTCAGGAATTTAAATTTTTTAAATGCACTTAAAATTTTATTCAGTCTTTTAATGTATTATTAATTTTTGTCTTGTATAGTGCATTAATGGTTGAAAGTGTTTTGTTGTATTCTTTTCTGTTTTATCTTTCTTTGGTATCACTGCCATCAAACAAGAAGGGGCAAAGAGTGTCCCCGGCAGGGAGATCAGCCTGCGTGAAGGCTCTGAGGAGGAGCAGCACAGCTGGGACCATGGTGAGAAAGGGGAAGAGGAAAGCAGATGCCAGGAAGAGGTAGCCAGAGCCACATCCCACAGAGCTAGCAGGTCATGTTAAGCCTTCTATAGGAGGAACAAGGGGGATGTCACTTAGTACTTTTCAAAAACTTTTTATTTGGAAATGACTTCAGGCAAAGAAAAGTCGAAGAATGGTACTGTAGGGGAGGAAGACATTTCCTCTACGTGCTGTAGGTTCTTCTGGCTGGAGAACTAATTAAATTCACATGAGACAGAATAACAGGAGAAAATTAAACAAAGCTTTATAACATGTATACATGGGAAAGGCCCTGGCAACCTAAGCAACTCGCCAAAATGGCTGAAGCCACCACCTTAAATATCATCTTCAGCTAAAGGTAAAGGAGGATGTTGGGGGTTGAGGGGGAGTTGATCATGGGAGATTACCAGACAAGTACAGTAAACAAATGCAGATTTAACTCCTTGCCTTTGGCATTGATTAAGAGTCTCTAGAGATAAGGTCATCTGCCCGAATTCTTCCTGGTACAGAGAGGAAGACACCTTTACAGATGGAGATTTCCTTTACAATGTAAATCTCTCTTAACAAAGGGTAAGTAAATTCTGCTTTTCAGTTGCTTTCCTGTCTGTAGTTTATTAAAAGTAACCAGCCCCAAATAATCCTCATGCCAAAGAGACATATCTTGGGGTGGCCACGTGCAGGCCCCCACAGTACCCTTTACTCATATTTCACCAATTATTAACATTTAGTCACATTTGTCATTTTCCCCCTGAACCATGTGAGTGTAAGTTGCATATTTCATTCCCAATTTCCTAAGTACCTCTGACCATTTCCTAAGAACAAAAGGAGTATCTTGCACAACCAGAGTACAGGCTCAAATTCTGGGACTAGTAAGTGTTACAATATCACCACCCATGTTCCAATTTAGCCAGTTAACTCATTGTGGGCTAAATTCATTTTTTCTCACTGCTGTAACAAGTTACCAAATTAGTGGCTTAAACCAATACAAATTTATTTCTTACAGTTCTGTAGATTGTAAATCAGGTATGAATCACACTAAACCACAGTCAGGGCATTGGCAGACTGAGCTCTCTTCTGGAGGCTCTAGGACGGAATTCCTACCTCACTCATTTAGGTTGTTGGCAGAATTCAGTTCCTTGATCCCTGTTTCCTTGCTGGCTGTAGGATGACAGCCATTCCCAGATTCTAGAGACCACATCTATTGGCTTGTGGCCCTCTTCCTTCATCCTCAAGGCCAGCAATGGTGGGTCGAGAATTGTCATCTCTATCTAACCACAGGAAGGTCGTCCGCTTTTAAAGACTCAGTTGATGGGGTTGAGCCTACTCAGATAATCTAGGATAATCTCCCTCCATCAAGATCTGTAACCTTAATCACATCTGAAAAATCTCTTAGCGACGTAAGTAATATATTTCTAGCTTTTGGGATTAGGAAGTAGACATCATTAGGGGGCGGGGCATCATTCTGTCTGCAACACAAAGCAATAGTTCTGCCACATGGCACGCTAACGTCTTGTGTGTCTCCACATAGTCCATGTAGGAAAGGCTTGACCACAGTCTGACCTGTCTCCTGGCAGACATACTAGATTCCTCCTGCATGGAGGGGAGATACGCGGCTTTGGGAGGAGCTGCCGTGAAGCTGTCTCTCATCCCTTTTCCTAGTTTCAACACAAGACTTTCTACTCCCCACCCTCCTTACAAGACAGCACAGGCCTCTGAGTCTATAGAACTACTTAGTTCTAGCTTACAGTTAGCTCCTCAGGGACCCACCGCTTATGCCACCTGGCCCCTCCAGTTGGTGTCATCGTGTGAGATGAGGGACATAGGGAGCTGACACCATAATGACCTTGTTTATGCTGTGTAAATAATGAACTGCTTGAATCCATTTGTGCTTGCTGTCTCCTTACTTACCCAATCCTTGAAAACATGGCAAGTCAACTCGACAGATGCAGGAGGGATCCTTTTGACGCTGGCCGCCACTGTGCTGTTGCTTAGAGCCTGCTGGACCACTTGACATCCGAGAATGTCCTAGGTAGCCTTATTTTTTCCTCTCTAGGATCCAAGCATCATGCATTGTACTTATTTATCACATCTTTTTAATCTCATTTAGTCTAAAATAATTCCTTCATCTTTCATTTTTTCCACAACATTGACATTTTTAGAGGACACTTCTTCAATTTGAGTTTATCTAATCTTTCCTCATGATTAGAGTCAGGTTATGCATTTAGGGCTGGAGTACTGAATAACTGATACTGTGTTCCTCCCATTGCATCACATGAGGATACATGTGATGTCAACATAACCGTTGTTAGGGATGTTCACTTTGATCACGAGGTTAAAGTAGTACCCACTGGGTTTCTCCACCACAATGTTACTACTTTTCCTTTTGTAATAAATACACCTCTATATAGAAATATCTTGATTCTGTGCAAAAAGACTGATCCTCATCAAAATTCCACCCACCAGTTTTAGCACCTGTTGAAAATTCTTGCCTGAATTATAACTATGATGATTGCAAAACTGCAATTTTCTAACTTCATCATTCAATATATATCCATTATTTGGCATTCGACTAAAAGGAAGAGCTTTTCCTTCCTAATTAGTTATATAGTTGGTTCCTCACTTATATTTAGTTACAGTAAAAATCATGAGATGCTTATTTAATGCTATTTAATCAGCTTAGAGAGTTGCATTACTGTTTCCTTCTGCTTTGTGGTTGGGTTGTGTGGGGGAAATTTTCAACAGCTGTAGTGGTTTTGATTTTCATTTTCTCTTTTCTTCTCACGGTAACTTTGTATGGAAGTGATCTGCTTTTTCTTGTTCCAGTTCCTTTTCTGGACAGAACACCTTGTTCAGACGTGCCCTCTTCTACTAGAGAGAAGTGCAGCTTCCTTCTTAGATAACATGGTTAGTGGTAGGGCGAGCGGCTTTGTCTTGTGGTTCTCTATATTTCTGTGGTATGCTTGATTTCCTCCTTAAATTTCTCTCTCCACTACGTGTTTATAAAGCATGCCTCCCGCTTTCTGTTTACCTTCTCCTCTAGAAGCACTGCTTTTCTGAAGCAGTGATTCATGTCCACATACTTTGAGGCCCTTCCGTGCTGCCAGAGCTGTGCCTAGTAGTGGAACACTTAGTGTTGGGCCTTTTCTGCGGTGATTTTGACTGTGCTCAGTCTGTGTCCTCAGCTCCCCAGTCTTCTATTTGCAGTTGTTCAACTCATCCTCCTGTGCTGTCCATGCACACAGGCTGGCAGTGGCATCAGTGGCTCCAATGCCGGTTCTGTTGTTTATGCAGTGGACTTTTTGTGTGCTCCTTGTTAACTTAAATGGTTCTTAGGATAATAGGCAAAGAAATTTGCATATAGACAGCCAATTAACCTAAGAACAACCAGAAATTCACATAAGAACTTTAAATAGAGAGTAGACATGATTCGATTCGCATTTTGAAAAGATCCTTACTTCTCTGAAGTTAATACATTATAACAGTCAAGAATGGATACAAGAGACAGTTTCAGAGATGGTTATAGTATTCCATATAAAAGATTGTTGTGTTTTGATCAGAGGTTCTGGAAGTGAAGATGGAGAGAAATTGACAGAATCAAGAAATGTTTAGAAGTTTTAATTGAAAAGACAGTGATTGATTAGACGTGAGACACCCAGGTTCCTCACATGAGCCCCAAGCATGCTCCTAACTCAAAGCTTTGACATGTATTCTCCCACTGCACGGAATGCATATTATTGTGTGTGGCAAACAGAAGAACGCCCCCCCCGAAAGATGTCTACATTCTAATCCCCTAAACCAGTGAATATCTAATGGGGAAAATGGTACTTTATAAGTTGTGAATAAATTTACAAAATGGATGAACTCTTGAATGGTAATGCCATTTTCTAATATAAATAACATTGGATGAAGAGAAGATCTGGGGGAAAATAAGTTTACTCTTGGATTTGATGAATCTGAGATGCTTATGAGACACTGTTTTGAACTAAAAAGGTCAATTTGTCCTGGATATGTAAATATGTGGTCTTAATCATATAGGTGGTAACTGAAATCGTGGAAGTAGATGGGCTTTTCCAGAAAGAAAGGGTAGTCCCTTACTGGGCATCATCATATGGGTTGCCTCCCTTGTACCTCAACATCTCCCAGTAAGACTCATTTTTTCTCCTCACTTCCAAATATGGCTTTCCCTTTGTCATCTTTGTCTTAGTTAATGGCACTGCTACCAGTCATCAGAATAGAAACTTTGACTCTTCCCTCTCCCCTACTTTAGTATTGAATTATTGAGATGGGGCAACATCAGGATAAGAGTCCTTATAAAAGAGAGCCGGTAGAGTCAGAGTCAATTAACTAGACACATTCTGTTGATTCTGTTTCATATGTATCTCAGAATTCCATCCATCATCCTCCATTCCCACTGCTCCTGCTGCAGTTCATATGTCTTCTTGACTTGGCTTATTATAATAACCTTCTAACCAAGCTCCTAGCTCCAACCCTCTTCTCCAATTTCTCTTCCTCTCAATCATAAAGCTAAAGTTTAAGTCTGTCATTTCCTGACAAGAAAAGAACTTCTTAATATGCTATACAAGATCTGTCACAATCAATTTCTAACCTCCCTTGCCATACTTATTTTAAATGTCATATTTGTCCCCTCACTAGACATCACCCCAAAAATGCTGCTTCAGTCCCTCCATCATGAACATGGCACACTTTGTTCTGTGCTTTTGCAAATGTTGTTGGTACTTCTCCATCTACCCGGGCTCAACTCATCCTTCGAAATCCACCTCAAACTTTAAGTCCTTCATGAAACCTTCTTTCTACGTTTTTACCCAATATTTGTTCCTCTTTCCTCTCTAATCCCAGAGTACGGTGCATATTTATATAATAGAACTTCTCTCCCTGTTCTGAAATAGTTTATTTCCATGCCTACTTCTCGCTTTTTATTATATTTGTCTTTGTTCTCTCATGTACCTGGCATAGTGCCTGGCTTATATTAGGTTCACAATAAAAATGTGATGAATGAATAAAGTCAGGCTCACTAAATTATAGCTTTGGAAATAATAGCACAAGGGAGCTCTAAATATGTTTCCTAAAGAGCTTCTGATGCCAACTTGTATATGTTAATTTTTATTAGCTCTCTTTTTATTATCAAGAGGTACTGTGCAATCCTGGTTAAAAATACTTTGCAATAATCAGAGAGTAGGAAATGGGAGCTAAATATTTCAGAGTAAGGCAGTTACAGATGAAGGCAATGCCCAGTTTGCGGCCATGGTCTCAAGAAACGGAAATGGAGGAGAAACCAAAGATGGGTAAGGTTGAGATCATGTGTTGGACGCTCACTGTGCCCATCACACATCCTCTCCTTCTACCATGTGCTCCAGCCACTAATACTGCCCCCATTCTCAAGATAGGTAATTGGACAGCACTGTCTCAACTGCACTGAACTCTCACTTATTCCTGAGTCTGGAACCCTGCTGCTTATGAAGCCTGGTGAATGGCTCCAGGAGTGGGCAAGTCTAATCCATGGGAGTGGCTGAGGGTGACTGATTCTGTGTTCTGTCCCTCAAGTGGAAATCTTTAAGCCCATTATACACAGCTCCTTAGAAAATCCCAGGATAGTCTAGCCTCAGTTTCCCACAGTGGTGACACACACAAAACATACTCTGTGTTGGCTTTCTCTACTTCTCTAGCTTGCTCTTCCCAGTCACCCACTCCAGTTCCCTGAAAACACTTCCCCCAAGGTAAATTATGTGCCTTCAAGCCCTTGTCTTAGTTTATGCTTTCTGACAGAAACCCTAAGAAAACTCACATCAAATTGGCCCTAGAAAGCAGACCCTTGAGGTGGAATTCTGGACCTGGTCAGATGGTAGTAACTGCGTGGTGACAACCCCTGGCACATGGTAGCCAGTACTAAGTACTAAGATTCTTACAGGTGGTGAATTGGGATGAGGTCTGAGTGGAAAGTGAATGCAGTAGCTGTGACAGTGAGCAATATGGGGCAAAGGTAATTTTAAGAGTGTAGAGTTGGCTGCTTTTGTTGACTTTTGTTGACTTCAGAAGCATTGAAAAAAATGATAGGCTCAAAGTTAGTCTACTTACAACTCAAGGCATGCTGTGAAAGTCAGAAAACTTCAGTGGTGGTGTAAAAAGAAACCTTTATCTTGTGGAGTCATGAGACAGACTATACTGAAAATCAGGTCCAGGACATAATTGTAGGGGTAGCAGAGCTACAAAGAAGACTGTGTGCAGAAACTCAACAGCTGAGAGGGCAGTAGTAGGTCCCTGAGATGAGGCCTTTGGGTAGATGAACTTAAGATTCGTGAACCCCCTAGGGTTCTCTGAATTCTTCAGGCCAAAAAAATTAACTGTCTCCCGATTGCTAGGAGAGGAAGTGTCCCTTGTCTGGATGCTGAAAATACCTCAGCTGAGGCAGATGTCCCGCTGCATAATACTTGTCCTTCTCTAGAGCTCCCCAGGTGGGACCCCATTGCCTCCAGACCAATAATTGGGGCTGGATCCTAGCAGAGCCTGCACAAGGAGATATAGTGCTTACTCTAAGAGAAAAGAGCCGACATCCCCCCAAATTGTAAGACATGGCTAAATATGTACTAGCAGCTAACAGAGGAACAGGGCGGCAGTGGCTCTTGAGGATATCAGACCAGGAAGGACTGAAATCTGGATAGGCAATAATGTATCGACATGGGAAATTCTCATGATTCAGAGTTCAATGTCATGGCAAGGATGCTTAGTGCCACCCCAAATATGTCTCTGAGATGGCTCCTTGAAGTTAGGATGTAACATCAGCTACAAGAAATGTTGTAGAATTGCCTTAGCAGAGTACCAAGGAATAACTCGGGGATTTGAGAATGTTCAAATGGATTTATTATGCAAGGTTGGAGAACCTGCCATCTGACCACTTTTCGAGGGAGGGCCCAGAGAACAAGTCCTTCACTAACACAGTAAAGAATGCACAGGCACAGATGGCCTGTCCATTTTAATGGTTTGATTATGGCTGTCCTAAAACTGAGATCTCTAGTACCAGGGAGTAATAGGATTTTGCAATGCCAGAGACTAGCTGGAAGTCCTTAACCAACAAAGATAAGAATGTAATTACTGTGATGGGCAGCAAGACTTAAGCAGCAACCAGGGTACCTTGATCCACAAAGATCAAGGGTAACAGGCCATGGTGTTCCTAGGGATTAAAAAGATGAGAAGCCAATTATTTGCCTTGTATAAGAAGAAACTGAGAGTTGTTCAGCAGAACGTTAACGGCAGCTACCACACAGAAAAGTTGTGATCTCTCGTTCTGTTTCTAAGTCTAAGCAAGTTCCCAGACCCAGAGCTCATTAATCCATGAGGAGGCAATGTTCCTTTAAGCAAAGACCCTGTAATGTTCCTAGAGGTATGTAAAGCATGTAACATCAATATTGCCGCCAATCCTTCCCCCATAGGTGCCTTTGGCAATCCCCCAGTGTAACCTGAGGAAGAGGAATACTCAAACATTTTGAGAGTTATTGGACACAACATCTGATCTGACACAACACCTGGGAATCACAAAGGCCATCATGCTGCCCATTAAAGTAGGGACATATGGAGGCCAGAGGAGAAATGAAACCCTGGCCCAAGAAGGTGTAACAGTGGGTCAATGAGTCTGCAGATCTATTCTGTGGTCCATTCCGCAGTCTCCCAGTATATAAATGGAATGGATATACTTAGGATGTGGCCAAGCCCAGGGCTGTAAAGTAAGAGCCATTAAGGAAAAAGGAGCCACTGGCAGGGCCTGACATGCACCCTCTCTTCTTCTGTCTTCGTCTGCTGCAGTGTGTTGTTTTAGTTGAAGTAAAGAATATCCTGCTTCACACAGATATGTAATTGGAAAAGTCAGAAGTATTTTTATAGCCTTTTCAGGTAATTCTGGTGGTTTCAGGTAATTCTTTGATACTACACCAAAATTCCACAAGTAGTAGCTTTTTAAACGTTAGTTGCAATGTGGAATCTGAATTTTATTAATTCAGAATTAATGAACTTTTCATACTTAGTTACTTAAAAATCCATTTGTCTATCCTGCACTTTGAATGGATTTTTTCACCCATGCTTGATTTTATAACATCTTCCAAATACTGACACGCTCCGTTATACAATATTAAAAGATCACATTCATTACTATCAACTCCAATCTCCTCAGAAAGGCCTTTAAGTATTGAGAAGCTGTCAAGCTCACAGTGCAGTTAAACGCTTTCCTGAATTCTAATTGTATCTTAAAACCTTGAATTTTGTCATTGGCAACAAATTCTGTCCATTGTTTTCCTTAAGGTGACAGGCTGACTTCATTCATTTTCAAAAATGGCTCCCAATACCCAAGTCTGAATAACCGTAGTTTATCTATCAGTTGTTCTTTTAAGTAAAAATGATACTCTATGGAAAAGTGACCAGAGTCACTTGTCTCACAGGTCCTTCTCCTGGAGATAATCTTCATGCTTTGAGGGGCAGAAGAAGTACTTTATACATCCCATTTTATCACACAGAATATTGAAAGTACTCAGCAAATATTAACACAAATAACATCTTATGGAAAATAACTATGTTTTCAAACCATGGTGAAAGAGGGACACTTTTACCAGATCAAAAATGAACACACTTACTTTCAGCAGGACATTCTTAAGCCCTTAAACTATTTCATCAAGACTTTTTTTTTTCCTCTGAGTGCCTGGCGGTGAAGAATACAATGGTGACAAATACAGGTTGGTGCCACCGCTTTGATTAGGGCTAAGGCAACAGCAGTGTTGCAGTCCACCGGTTTGTGCATCACTGGTGCAAATAGCAGAGTGAGAAAAGCAAATAACACCTTACATTATTATGAAAATAGTATGCACGTGGGGAACCCGTAAAAGGGCCCCAGAGACCCCCAGTGTTCTACAAACCACACTTGAAGAACTGCTGTCTTATGGCTGATGAAGCCTGGGGCACTGGGTAGAAGTAGCTAAAATGTGATCTTTATCAAGTACCACACAGAATAATGATCAAAAATTGCAGCAACACTTTTTAAGAATCCCAAGTGTGCAAGTAAAGGAGATTCATTTCCCAGGAATTCTTTTCACTCATGATGCAAACAGCCACATGTCCTAGTGGACAGAGGGCAAAGTACCTTTGAGAGGAAGTCAGTCACAGCTCTTCAAGGGATCTTCAACTCAGATGATCAGAGGGCCTGGGAAATTCACATAGACCTTTTCCCATCCTCTTTGGGGCAAGGAACAATTGTGTAAATAGACTTTCAGGAGCAGCTGAATTGTCACAAAGTTTTCAAAGGTTGATATGCAGAATAAGATCTAACCTGAGGCTAGTAATGGCTCTTTCTTCTCCCAACAGGCTTGTAATTTCCTTAGCAACGAAATGCGTCATTTAACTTTCTAAAATGCCCTCACGGTCTCTAGCACGGTGCTGGCCTTGTAATAAGCCTTAGATAAATGCCCAATTCACTGATTTATCGATATAATAAGAAGCCAAGTTAATATGTGCATGGGTTGATGGAGAAGAGCATAACTGAGCAAATATGCCCCAGGCAGAGATATTTCATGCGAACTTCCGCATAACGAAGATATGCACTTATGATAAAATTCTCTTAATTCCATGTCCTCCCATGTTATTTTTATTTGCAGATTGAATGTTATTCCCTTTTTAAATCTATTTTCATAGGCACTGTACACAGTTTGTCCTGTTTGGTAAACAGCACTCTAGCTGCTTGCTCTCAGCTCAGCCTCACTCCAAGCCTTTCAACCAACTCATGTCCCAAAGCGCGCAGACAGGAGGGGGCTCGTGGCGTCTCTCAGGCAATGGCGGGGGTTCTGAAGTCATTGAAGGGCTGCGGAGAAGAAACAGATGAAAGAGTCTACTGCTTCTTGTGTAATACAGCAAGGACTTGAGATCTGTTTCCCAAGCACTGAGTGCTTCAAGAGTGCCTTCCTCAAAGCACCATTTTGCTACCATGAGATTTAAGACACATTTCAAACTTGAGAATACACTCAGCAGTTTAATCTACAGGAGTATATGCTGACATTGAACACACCACTCAAAATCTGGTGCCAAATGAACATCAGACAGTTCCTCATCTAAGCCTCTTGCCTCTGCAGACCACCGGGATAGACTTCTATGACCCAAAGAAACTAAATAACTTATTAAAGTTAATCTTCTGTACAAACCCTCTACAAGATCAGCTATTCATTGCATGTATATGCGTACCTATGTGTGTATATAGGCACACATATATGTAATATGCATATATATACATATACACGCATATATACATATGTTATATATATATTAAAGTATTCTCTGATATTTCCTTGTTTCTTTTATTTTCAGGAAATAAAAAGTCCCATTGCAGCCTTCATGGTTGCCAGAACAAGCTCTTTTTGAGGTGGTTTTAGGTGCAAATGGAAGCGCCCTCCATCTTCTGAAAGACTCTGCTCACAGGTGAGTGAAAGCTCTTTAACAGAAGCAAATATTTTATTCACAAAAACATATGTCTTAAAATACAGAGTTCAGAGTGATTTTTTTTTTAACTCTGATACAAAAGTGTAAATGACTGCTGTAAATGAATTCCCTGCTTGGAGGGAGGGCAGAATTGCAAAGGACTGAGATCTTGAGGGCCCCGGGTGCCATAACACAGTGGAGGAGGATGAAATACCCCCAAGGGGACAAAGGAACTCTACAGAAAGGAAAGATCAGAGCTGCTGAACACCAACTGCATGGATTTCACAATTTTGTTCGCCCATTTAGAAAACGTAACTTCTCTGAAATAGACAATACTGTACAATACAGCCTTATTTAAATAATTTTCCTGAAATGTGTTTGCTTTCTACTAATTGCCTATTACACAGAACTGTCCTGATACGATGGTTATATAGTTGTTTCCCTATTCACTGTTCTCAGAAAAAAAATGTTTTAGGGATTTTTTTAAAATTTCCATATACAGACTAAATATTTAGATTTTGGTCACTTCTTTACAACAAGTTGTGTTAATGAACTGAAAAATCCTAACTCCCTGGTCGTACCACCAGAAAATTCATCCATTTGTTGGTTTGAATTGAGAAACCAGGGCTTCTTCCCTCCCTCTCAGCCACCTTCTCAACAAATCTCAGTCCCTGTCTTTGTAAGTAACTGCTGCTAAGGGCCAGAAGGCTCTAAGGACAAAACACTGAGCAAGAAAGTAAGGACATAAAACTCCTGGGAGGCCTCTGGTCTTTCTGCTTCAACAGACGTCTCAGCTCGCACACGTCAGATGCACCCAAAGAACTTGGTTATAAAATCTTGACCCAACTCTGTCTCCAGATCTTATTGTTCTCTCTTTCCTCGTCTCTTGCCTCCTAACACTTCACCTCTCTCTTTGCTTCTCTCTCTTTCCACATCTCCGTCAGACCGTTACTGAACCCAAACACAGGTTCGTTTACTCATCACGCAAGAGGGCATATAAAGAAAAAAAAACCCTGAAACACCAGGCTTGTGGCAAGGAAAGAGGTTTACTATTATGGAAAGGCAGCCAGATGAGTAGATGGGAGTAGGAACTCAGATCCACCTTCTTGAAGGGAAAAAGGTAAGGGTTTTTATCCAGGGTTTTAGGTAGGGGAGGGGCAGCATGTGGCCTTGTTGGTTGGCACCTTCCCATCAGCCCGCTTTTGGCCTTGAAGACAGTCTTGACATCTGGACCTTGAATTTCTGGGAAAGACAGCTCACTCACTTACTAAGGAGGGACAGAATGGCTGGTTAGTTTTGAACAATAGTTGACTATGTTGAATATGCATAGCTGCAGTTAGCAAAGCTGACCTCAAAGTTTTTGCCCTAAGGAAGATTTTTTAACCCCTCAGCTCTGTTTCAAGACCTCCCGTCTCTGTCTGTCTCACTGTGGCTTTCTTAGTCTGCATCTCTCATCTTCAAACTCAGCTTATTCCGTAGAAAACTGTTAAACATGGTGACTGGAATTGACTTCCTCTGTCTTAGTGATACCTCTGGAGTTTAGAGAACAACTCCAAAAGGGCACAAAAATAGAAAAACAGGCATGAGTGAGCCCAAATGTGTTCTGGATATGTTCTTTACATTATTTTCATTTTTATTTCCATGGTATCAACTAAGAAACGGAATGCAGATATAATATATGAAGAAATGGACTGGAATATATATTTGCATTAAAATCAGAATTTAATGACCCACTAAAACATAAAACCAATCAAGAATTATCACAAAGTCTGCCTTTCCAGCTAGCCTCCAGGATGTCCCCTCTATTCTCTGTGTGGCTCCACATGGATCCCCCAACCGTGACTGCACAGATTGGCTTGGGACACCATGACATCTGTGACCTGCATTCACAATCCAGTGACTCACACCATCTGTGAGCAAATCACCCTTCTGTTACTGAACTGTGACATTTTTAAAAGGCTGATTATTTTGCAATTCCTTGTAGAATTACTCCATTTTGAAGAATAATCTTGGAGGTAGCATGCCCAACTGATTTAATTTCTATTATATTTTACATATTTTCACAATCTTTTTTCCCTTTAAGTTTCTCGTTTATTACTTTTGTATTTTTAGCTCTTGATTCTTCCTTATCCTTCCTTATCCTTTTCATCTAGAATAACAGTTTAAGGTTTCCATCTCATTGGTTTTTATCATTTTGCTGAAAATTTTTACTGCTTCTATACTAATGTTTTTAGAATTTGGCTTTAGCCTTTATTATGAATTTAACCTATTTTATCTGAAATTTTAGATCTTAGCTTTAATGTTTAACTTTCTTGTTAGATCTCAACTCTGCTATACTATGGGAATATAAAAGTTAATAAAATACTCTCATTTGTTTAACTTTTCTTCTCTTAACATTTTGTTATATATATTTTTTTTAATTCCCGATAAGTAGTAGTAAGGGCAGAGTTTCCTTTGTAGAAATTTCACTGAATAGACAGGAAACATACTACAGATTAGGAGCTTATAAAACGGGGACAGGAATCTGTAATAACAGTGCTGCTTCTTAACAAGAAATCCCTTGGCAATTTCCCATTGGGAAGACACCAGGCTCAAGTATTAGTAATAATCCCTTCGTTTTTTAAATAGCTTATAATGTAATGAATAAAAAAAAAGCCCTCAATGTGCTAGAATATTGACCCAAACGAAAATAAACTTCAGCTTTACTGGAATGCAGAAAAAGTAGTTTTGCAAACATTCAGTGGGCCAGTTCCTACAAATAGTAGTTTATACATAAGCACAGAATTCTGCTGAATTAATAAAACTGATCTTTCAAAACCATAACAATGACCTCAGAGTTACTCTCATTTCCATAGGAACACACACCCTAATAGAACATCCCCAATCCATGAACAGTATTGCCATGTATGCTGATTCATTGATACTCTTCCTTTTCATTCCCCCTGAAATAACTGGCTGGGCATAGAAAGAGATGCAAAGTGACCCACACATGAATTCAATCTAGTTCTTTGGCCTAATGCTTCAAACCAACTTGGTTTTTTCCTCTAAAGACAAAATGTATTAAAATGTTTCCTAATGACCTGAGAGAACTTCCGCTTGTATTCACAGTAACTAACTTATTTAAGACAGTACCAAAATCACTGAAAAGAATCATGTTTCCTAAATAATTAACTTTAAAGGAAATCGCAATTTATTATTTACCAAGAAATTGTCACATTACAAAGAGAGACGATTTTATGATGCATGAATATTTCTGCACAACTGAGACAAATGCATATTCTTTCAGTTTTATAGAAGTGAGTTGCTGCAATGCTTTCTAATTTTATAAAATTTTATTTGAAAACCTGAAAAAAAAACACCTGGGGAAGATTCCCAACCCAAGAACTGATCAAAGAGTTCTTTGAACCTTGGGCTTTGATTGTTGGCTGGTCATTTCTTGTTATCCACAGTTGGCGTGGTTCCAGCTACCTAGATGCATAGGGTCATCTAGCCCAAGTTTTAAAAGGGCAACTCATTCCTTCCTTCAGCCAAAATTGTAGACTCATTAATTTATGATACAATCTGTCTCAAATACATGCCACCGTTCTTCTTGACAAATGGCACACGGGGCCTTCTCAGGCCTAGGGGTCATTAGAACCACACGTTGACTTTGGACAAATAACCCTCAAATAACCCCAATTCTACTTTTTTTGTTTAAATATGTTTTTATTTTTATCAAAATTATATATGCCTATGTTTTAAAGATAAATATTTCCATAATGTTGTCATATGAAATAGTAATTTCCCTGACCAATTCCCCTTTGCCCTATGCTCTCCTCTCCTACCCTTCTTTTAAGGCTGACATTTAAAAAAATCACTTGTATGTCATTAAATAACGTGCTTACTAATTCTTGATTATTCAATTTTAGTTTTTTTAAAAACATACCCATTACAGAAGATAAGGACGAAGCTCCGTTTTCTCTCCTACCCTTTTGTACTTGCCTCTTCTTTATCTCCCTGTCCTCCCAATATAGTTATATCATAATATAAAATAGATCAATATTTATGTTTATAGCACTATGTAAACACTATTCTCAACCGAGCTATGCAGTAAACTATGACTGATTGAGTTTGTAACTCTTTGCTTTTCCTGAAGTTAATAATTGTATAATTGTTTAATTTTCTAGGTAATTATCGCTAATTCAACCCTAAACTTTCTGCAATCTTATGTCTCCCCTCGATAAATACCAAATGCATCGGGTAGTCTATTAATTTCATCTTCTTTAAGAATTATATCCTGGAATCATCTGAGCTATTTCCACATGGACTGGTTGCTTGCTGAGCCTTCATTCTTTCCTAGAGATTCCCTTTTTTCTCCTCTCCTAATTTTTTCTATCCTGTACCTTCCCCGTTCTTGGGTTACTTCCTTATTTTGGTAGAGGATGTTTTCCAGAATCTTCCAAGACAGGACGCATCGGAAGCAAATATTTGAGAACTTCCATCTCTAAGAGTATCTTTACTTGTTTTTATACTGAATTGGTAATTTGCCTGAGTATAGAATTATAAACAGAAAATTGTTTTCCTTAAGAATTTTGTTTTCTAGCTTCCAGCATGACAGAGAACTCATACGATTCCTGATCCTTTGTGATTTGTTTTTTTCGAGGGAGATTAGCCCTGAGCTAACTGCTGCCAATCCTCCTCTTTTTGCTGAGGAAGTCTGGCCCTGAGCTAACATCCATGCCCATCTTCCTCTACTTTATATGTGGGATGCCTGCCACAGCATGGCTTTTGCCAAGCTGTGCCATGCCCGCACCCGGGATCCCAACTGGGGAATCCCGGGCCGATGAGAAGCAGAACCTATGAACCCAACCGCTGCACCACCGGGCTGGCCCTGTGATTTTTATTTTTAGTTTTTCTAGGATAGCACAGTGCAATAGAAATTTAATGTATTTGTATGGTGACAGATGGAAACTGGACTTTTGGCGGTGAACACGATGCAGTGTAGAAAAAAGTCAAATAATAATGTGCACTTGAAATCTATATAATGTCTTAAACCAATATTCCTTCAATTAAAAGAAAAGAAACTTAATGTGATCCACAAATGTTAGCCACACATGTAATTTTAAATATTTAGTAGCTGCATTTAAAACATTTTTAAAAAGTTAAATTAATTTTAGTATTTTATTTAATTAAATATATCCAGAATGTATATTACTATTTAACAAGTAATAATATGCAACATTTTAATAATGTATTCCATAATCTTTTTTTTTAAATCTAAGTCTTCTAAATCTGCAAAATCTGCATTGATAGCCTGTCTCAATTTGGACTAGGTACATGTCAAGTGCTCAACTGCCACATGTTGGCAGTGGCTACTTGTTAGACAGTGTCTACTCAAGTAAATTCAAGAAAATTCAAGAAAGATTTAGGATATTTTCTTTGCTTCCAGTGTTCTGATAGGACTTGAAAATCTGCCTTGGTGAGGGCCAAATTTTGCCCATTTTTCTAGACACTCATTAGGCCTGATTGTTTGACAACTCCCGTGTCTCACTTCTGGAAATTTCTTTAAATCGTTGCCTGGATAATTCTTCTTTCCCTCCATTTTCTGTGTTATCTCTTTCTGAAACTTCTGTTATTCAGATAATATATCTTCTGTGCTGGTCCTCTATTTATTTTTCCTATTTTCCTTTTTTTTTCTTAATTCTGCTTTCCGGGAAATTTCTTTAATTTTATTTTCTGAAACTTTCTGTTGAGTTATTCTTTTTTGCTATTACATTTTTACTTTGGAGAAGTTGTCTGCTGCATGACCGTTTTTAACTGCATCTGTTCTTGTTTCGTGATTGTAGTATCTTCTTTAGCTCTCTGAGGATATTCATGATGGTATTTTTTCATCATCTCCTCTCTGTATAGTCTCCGTTTCCTCTAAGTTTCTTTTTTCCCCTCTTCATTGAATCTCTATTTTTTTTTAACATATGTAAGAGGGTTTTCTCAGTTATCTGGCAACTCTCAGTTGTCTCTTCTTATTGAAGAGTAAGAAATTAAGAGTCGACTCATTGAGTATATGGGTTAAGCCTCTCAAGCATTAACTTTATTGTAGGGTGAGCAGACTACATCATTTCATTGGACAACCAGTGATGTCCATACCTTTAGAGCTTTCCTCTTGGATTGCTCAGATTTTCCAGAGAAGATTCTTTTATTCTCCTGTTCTAAGGAGAATAGAAGAAAAAAAAGGAGAATAGAAAAAAAACATTGGATATTAAATTCCAGGAGCAAAATAAGAGAATAATGCTAGAGATTATCTGTATCATATACACCTCTGTTCACTTAATTGAACTTTGTTCCGTATAGTGTCTCCATTTTCAGTTATAACTGATGTCCTCCATTTCAGAAACCATCTATTTCACACACTAAAGAAAATAAACCTTTAATATTCTGTTGGGGTAGGGAAAGCTGTATTATTTTTGCACTCTTTAGAAGTTCTTTTACTTCGTTATACTTTGGCATGGAGCCATAAACATATGTTAAGAGATGCTGTATAAAAGAGCTATGTTGTTAGTTCTGCTTTAATTAATCAATTACACCAGTATATAAAAGTTTGGAATTTAGATAGCTATTATAGGCTAGCCTAGTTTTCAAAAATTTTTCTGTATGAAAGTACACTGTCTCCAACATCTTTTGTCTACTCACAGATAGAAACAACCTAGCCAACCACAACCAACTAGTGTGAAGCATGTAACAACTCCAAACTTTAAGTTCAGCAGATTTAGATTTCACAGAGCTGCACACTCCCTCCTACCCTACCCTCAAAACCCACCCACTTGAAGTACGCAGTCAGGACATACTGCCATCAGGTGGTAGATCTTGGCATCATTCCTGATGTCTCAACTATAAATTGCATGTTTTGGAGGAGAATCAAGGTTTATCCACTAATGTTTTTATTCATATTATTTATGAAAAGAAATGTTTTTTAAAAATTCCAAATATTAAATGTCTTGGTAAGACATACAGTTCACATTAGGTAAGGGTTTTTCTTTGAAAAGTAATTTCTAAGGGAAAGTCCTCACTAATCTTTGATTGTTATCAAAAACCCCTTAATCTAACCCTGTTCTTTATACTTACATTATATAGAACACTCCTAACACTTCTTGAACTCTAAATTTCAAACCAAGATTGGTTTTAAATATTTACGTATGACTTTTTATCCTCCAAATACCTCCTAAGTCTGAAAGATTTTGAAGCACGTCTCCACTTCCCCTAGCGTTTCATGTCTGCTGGCTACTGTACTCCTACAATGTGTTAGTGATACCTAGATAAATGTTTCTACGCCTCGTTAGAGCAAGAGAGACCACGCCAGGAACCAAAATCTAGATCAGTCAAAGCGAGAATAAGTCTCTACTCAGCAATAAAAATGAGCAAATTACTGATACGTGCAACGTAGATGGATCTCAAGGACATTATGCTGAGTGAAAAAAGCCACACCAAAAAGGTCATATACTGTATGATTCCATTTATATAACAGTCCCAAAATGAGAAAATTATAGAGATGAAAAATAATGGGTAATTGTCAGAGGCTAGGGATGGTGGGGACAGGGAGGCAGGTGTGACTATAAAGGGATAGTAAGAGGGAGATCTTTGTCGTGATGGAATAGTTTTACATTCTGATTGCGGTTGTGTTTACATGAATCTACATATGAGATAAAATGACATGAAACTACACACTCACAGTGTACCAATTTCAAATGCCTGGTTTTGCTATTGTACTATAATTATGTAAGACGGAACTGTTGGGGAAACCGGGTGAAGGGTACCAGGAACGCTCTGTACTGTCCTTGTAATTTCTGATGACTTTATATAATTTCAAAATAAAAATATTTTTAAAAAGAATAAATCAATTTCTTCTAGTAATTAAAACTTAAGTACCTGGAATTTAGAGGTTTGAAAGTCTTTTGAAATGTTCCATCAGTTGTGGGCAAATTGTGTTCTGTCGTATCTAGAAATGAAGAGAGGTAACAAAACTCCAAGATTCCACATAGGAACAAATATTTTTCATCTCACTACATCACATTCCCTATTCACATGGCGCCATTCCTTTATACGATTTGAGAATCTATGTACTGTCAGCATTATATTGAATTTGAAATTTAGTTTGATAAGTCCTAATTTGTGCCTCTTCATGGTTTCTTTTCTTCCTGCTGATATGGTGGGGTTTTTTAAGGCTTTAAACTTGAATATCTGTTCTTAATAAGATGGCATCTTAGAATTTTGCACATTTTTCTTTATTACTTGTCATATAGTTTTATTACTTCTTGAAAGATTGTTTTCTTATTATTTTGGGCTGAGACTGTTGAAAAGGTGGCAGCAGCCATTCAGCATAATAACAACACTTTATGGAGAAGTTTGGAACCTTTATTTCATGAAGAAAAGTCAGTCTGATGTTTTAATGATGCCCCTATCAATCATTACAATTATATTATTGTTTGAACCTGCAGCGCTGGAAAACAGCGCATGGCATTCCCCAAATCAAATCTTAATGAATAACAGCTTGATATTTATTACGTTGTTAATGTGTTCTGGTAGCTTTGATTTAAACTTGAACCCTATCAACCATATATTTAATTGATAACTGAAGGTATTCCCTAGCCTAAAAACTGAATATATTCTGGTTACAAATTGATGATTTTTAACCATAAAACTTATTTTCTCATAGTAACACTGTCACTTATAGTTGATTCGCAGATTAATCCACAAAGTCAGATTTAAACCTAGAGGTAGATGTGTCACCACCACACTGCCATGGACCTTCCACTATGATTAAGGCATTTTGTTGATGTTGTTTCAAAAAATCAAAGAAAGGTACAGTTTTATCACTAAGACGTATTCAAACAACAAAGCAAAATGTCTCTCATTTTCTCGTATTCTGTTCTCTGTCTAACTCTCAGATTTCCTCCACTCTTGCTCACACTTTGTCCAATTCTGGCCTCGCACTGACCTCCTAGCTTCAGCGGGAGGCAAGGCCTCTCGCAGAAAGAACTGACTCGGTACAAGGTCACACTGCACTGTGCCAGAGGTTGACTTGCATCCATTTCTGACTCATCGTCCCTGCCAGTTATTACATCATTGGCTCAGCTCGAAATGTTCCGTTCAGTATCTGCTCTGTGATAAATGATGGGATCTCTTGGAGCATTTCTCCTTTAGCGGGAGCACAGTGTTCCAAAGGCACCAGAGGGACACTGCAGGAGGAAGGAGCTCTCCTGTGGTCTCTGGCAGCCGCTTGGGGTCTTCCAGGAGAACACAGAACAGAGCTGTGCCAGAGACACCCACCCAGAGCTCTGCCTTGGCCACCTTGAAGCCTCTGCCTCGCATCACCTTTGCACAGAAACCCATGCCCCTTGAAGGCTTCCCGCCAGCACCAGCACTGCAGAAGGAGGGAGCTCCCATTCCCTCTGCAGCCCCTCCACCTTCTATGCTTGTCTCATGCCCCGGGTGTTCCTACTGAGCCTCTGGAACCCCACCGCTCTGCAGCCAGGGCCACCGCTTGCTAATCGCCTGTTCCCTGCCTGTGCTCCAGAGGTTGCAGCCTGCTGGCCCAGCTCCTGCAGACCTGTTCCTGCTGAGTCAAAGCTGTGAGCTTCTCTACTGTCCCAGGATAGAGAAGGGGACAATTAGAAAGTGCAAAATGAAGAAGACCAAAAACCTGAAGGGGAGGTTAATCCTAAAAGTAGGGTAATGCTCAGGCATATTTGAACATCCATTATTCCATTTTTTCTGCTCAAGAACAAAAATGCAGGAGGAGACTCAACCATGGAGAGCTGCATGGGCTGAGATGAGAGAGCTCCACTGGGCTGCCCAGTAGACATGCGAGTAACTCCTCCGGCTGCCAGTGAAGAGGTGGCAGGTACTGTGTGTAGGAAGAGAGACCAAAAGCCCTCCAGGAAGCGTGAATGATGCCCTGGTCTTTGGCAGCTGTCTTTGAATTGAGTCAATTCTATTGTCCTTTAATGGAGCAGATATTTATTTGTAAATTATGTTCTAATGTCCAAACTGCCTGTATATTTTGGGGGAAGGAAGCTGTGTTTGGTCAAATCTGTTGGCCATCTCTTAACATTATTTATACTATATAATGTTGAATATATATGTATCTCCTAACCTAGAAGTCCAAGATTTCTTTTTGTTGTATTTCGTTTCGGCCCCAGGGAAAAAAATGGACCTCTGATGTGCCTCAGGGATTACACAAACTCCCAGTTAGACAGCTAATTGGTCAATGATTTGAAAAGTAAAAGAAGAAATTTCTGCTCCAGACAAAAAAGAAATTTCTAAAATGCAAATTGTCAAAGGAGGGAAGGGCCTGCTTTAGGAAATCCTCAGTTCACCTTCACTAAATGTGTCCAAGCAGAAGCTGGACAACTAATCTGAAAGATTATAAAAAGAATGCAAACCACAGAGGTCTTGTCAGTGCACGTGTTCAATGATTCATTTTTTCTTTTTAAAGACTGGCCCTGAGCTAACATCTGTTGCCAATCTTCTTTTTTTTTCCTTCTTCTTCTCCCCAAAGCCCCCAGTACATAGTTGTATATTCTAGTTGCAGGTCCTTCTAGTTGTGCTATGTGGGATGCTGCCTCAGCATGGCCTGATGAGCAGTGCTGTGTCCATGCCCAGGATCTGAACCGGTGAATCCCTGGGCCACCAAAGCAGAATGTGTGAACTTAACCACTCGGCCACAGGGCTGGCCCCGCTATGTTTCTAAAATAATCAAAATAAAGTTCATTGAGTTCTATTTTAGTCTATAATTCTAGTTTACTGCTTGTGTAGCACAAATGCAGTTCATTCATTTCCTGATAAGAGTCAGCCAAGGTCCTTTAAACAAAGTTTAATTCATGTGCACAGAGGAGACATTCAGAAAATATCAGGTGATTTGAGAAGGCAATCCCGTAAAAATGTTAAACCAGAAACGAATAACTACCCCGAAATTTTGACATTGGCCTCTGAGTCTTATTCTATTTCCTCCCTGTCTAATGGGCTGAAGGTGTAGGATGCCATGTGGAATAATGAATTAAGCTCTGAGGAAGACACTACTGTTGGTTATAACCATATGAAGAATTAAAAGCAAGGTTTGGTTTTGTTTTGAATTTTAAAGTAACAGTCAATGTGTGCAATAGACTGCAAAAGAAAGACAAACATTTTACTTCCAACGTGTTGTCTATTGTTTAAGATTTTGTTTTTTAATAAAAAATATTTAAACATAGCCCATGAAACAAACTGCTAGAACTCACATCTTCTTATACGAGTTCAGAGAGTTAAACAGGAACTAGTTATAAATTATTTACATTTTAACTTGATTGTCTATTTCGTCAATACATATTTCACAGTTCACCAGTGACCCACCTTAGCGTTTACAAAGTTTAGCACCAGCATATGTTTAGAACTTGAGATTGCTGCAAGAGAAGATGTGGTCACGGATTCAGAAGGGAGTTTTTAATCTGCTTTCCTTTGTAACACTTTCCCCTCTACTGCTATCGGCCTCAAGCTTCCTGCTCTCCAAATTGTTCGGCTGACATTTTATCTCTTCGTCTGTTCAAGTGTAGCACGTCTGCATCCAATTCTACATGAAATTAAAATGTGTCACCACTCTCCTAAAGCCATCTTCTATTGCTTTTATAAATATGTCCATCTTCTGTCATGAGTAGCGAGCACTAGTTCATCCCTGAATAGATGGTATTGATTCACTAAACCCTACAGATTTTTGACCTTTTTAAAAAGTGATTCCCACTGCACAAGATATTTTACAAAGTGACAAGGACTTCTGTGCATTGAGATGAAATCAGTACCATTCAAACTGAGCATATTTCCTAGGGAGATTGTTGACTACATCGCATTCAAAATTGTATCATGTTAAATAAGGGATATTTTGAATAATTTCAGTTGTGAGTCTTCTGAAAAGGAGGGAAATAATATAAAAAATAAAACACCATGCCATAAATTGAATCTAAAATCAGCAAAGGGATTAATAAGTTGATATTGATATAAATTAACTGTGAAGCTGAATAATGCTTTTGGGGATAAAGGAAGGATTAAACCAGAAAGTAATTAGGCAGTGAATGATCCAAATTACCATGTAGAATTAAGACATGAAGTGTATGTGATTTAGAATCAAAAAACCTGAATTGTATTCCTGCCTCTGCCATCTGGTGAAATTTGTTTCCCCTCCCAGGACATGGTTTCTTCACAAATAAAAAGAGTGGATTAAATTAGATGATTGCTACGGTCTTCTCTAGATTTGACAATCTATGATTAACCAGGTCTACATAGCATTAAATAATAACCTATAGTATAAGCAGATTAATTTAAATAAGATTTCTACATTAATTTATTCAAGAAATATTTACTCAGCAAGTATTATGGGAAAAGTATTGTAGCAGACATTTGAAATGCAAAGTTTGTAGAAGGAAATTTTAGTTTGACATATCTGCACAACATCCCAGTAGAGGTATCCTGAAGACCTGTGGAAATGCAGGTACAGAGTTTAGGAGAAAGATTGGAGCTGTGGCTTGGTAAGTGACCATCAAGTACTTCTATTTTGTAATCCAAATGCTTTAAAATGTGTGAATAATTAGTACTACAGGTAAGCATCAAAGGTCACATTTAGTGAAGTAACTCGTAGACCCATGGTCTCTCCATAGAGCTATTGAATTGCTAGCATACGGTATTGCCATTGATTCTTTATTCTCAAATACAAACGACCTTTCTTCTACTCTTTCCTGTATTTTCCGTAGCTATAATCCTTATGTCTCTTATTTAAAATGTCTTGCAGTTATTAAAATGGTTTCTCAAGAGTATATGCATTTCAAAACGAAACAATCATTTTAGTAACCTAAAGGGATTAACTGACAGCTGTAGAATGTCTGGCATCAGTGATAAGCTCTTGGAGGGATATTTTTAAGAGGGGATACTGCCAAGTCCTTAAAATTATATCACCCAGGTGAACATCAACTCTGTCAATGTGAAGACCATTCTTGATTTTGCATTTGCAAGCCATAGTAAATCATTCCATTCTTGAGATTAACCTGGTACTCTGCTACTTGCTTCCACTTTTAATACAACATACGCAGGTAAATCACGTAGGCATTTGCTAAGTCGCTCAAGAACTTCTCTTTTTCATAAAGTTTTATGTGCTCATATAACCAAAAAATATTTTTCTACCTAGTGGTACCAAAACTGGTTTTTTGTTATGGATAGACTCTTTATATTCAAATTAATATATCATATATTAGACTCTAATTATTCCCCTATCTCATTAAATCAATCTCTATCTCACTAAGCGTTCAGTTACATATTCTTGATACAGTTTACAAGATATGTGAGATTAGGGAATTCATTCATTCATTTACTAAACATGTGTAAGTTGAAGTCCTACTATATACTAGGTACAGTTTAACTTTTTTAAGAATATAAAAGTAGATACATCAAGAACGCAGTGCTCCGACTGTCAAGTGGGGAAGAAAGACAAGTAAACCAAAATGGTTGCCACATTGTTCATAATATAAAAATCACAATGAAAAGCTAAATACAACCTAACGAACTCAATAGGAGGTGAGTTAAATAATGATATATTCATGAAGTAGAATTCTATGTCATAAATAAAATTGATGATGCATATTTAATAAGTTGGAAAACTTCCATGATAAACTGTTTTGGAAATGTATCATAATACTTATAAGAGTGTATGTAAATAGTCACATATATGTTTTGTGAACTCAAAAATATATAAATATAAGTGGATATAGATAACACACTATAATAATAGACTAATGTTCTGAATTACAACATGATATATTCTTCCTTCTCCATAACTCAAATTTTTTCCCTCCCCATGTGGCTACTCCATCATTAAAACTAGGATATGAGATTGATATAGGGAAAGGGGAGGGCTGAATTACCAGATGCATTAAATCACAGCACAGTTTTAGTTGAATTCTTTTAATTTCAGAGAGAGACAATAATCTAGAAAGTCAGACTTTAGGGATAGAAAAGATTTTTCTGGGATTCACATGGCTGGGGCTTTATATCACAAGAATCAAAGCTTGGGAAATTAACCATAGAGTAAACAATAGATAAGCAAGAAACTTATAATATGATTTATGGCAAGTTTCCATTCCACAGGAAGAAAGAAAGCCTTTCCAATCCCTGAATATTGGGTAAGGGGAATGACTTAGGGGTAAGAAAAAGAGAGATAAAGAGGTCAAAGAAATAGGAAGAAAATTCTTTGCTTTTCCTATGTCAGGATAAAACCTTAAAAAGAGGACAAAGCATAAGGTATAAACACCCAGGTAAAATGGAAATACAACATACCAAAACTTACCAGATGCAGCAAAAGCAGTTCTAACAAGGAAGTTTGTATCAGTATATGCCTTCATTAAGAAAAACAAAATGATCTCAAATAAACAACCTAATTTTACACCTCAAGGAACTGGAAAAAGAAGAACAAACTAAGCCCAAAGTTAGGAGAAGGAAAAAAATAACAAAGATCAGAGCAGAAATAAATGAAATAGAGACTAAAAAGAAAATAGAATAATAGGTAAAATGAAGAGTTGACTCTTTGAAAAGATAAACAAAATTGACAAATATTTACAGGACTAACCAAGAGAAACAACAGAAGACGCCAGTAAATCAAATCAGAAATGAAAGAGGAGACATTACAGCTGCTACCACAGAATCACAAAGAATTATAAGACACTACTATGAAAAATTTTACACCAGCAATCTGGACAACCTAAAAGAAATGGCTAAATTTCTAAAAACACCAACCTACCAAGACTGAATTATGAAAAAATAGAAAATCTGAACAAACTGATTACTAGTAAGGAGATTGAATGAGTAATCAAAAACCTCCCAAGAAAGAAAGATCCAGAACAAGATGGCTTCATTGGTGAATTCTACCAAACATTTCGAGAACTAATGCCAATCCTTCTCAACTCTTCAAAAAATAGATCAGGAGAGAACACTTCCAAACTCATTTTGTGAGACCAAAATTAACCTGATACCAAAACCAGACAAGGACGCTACAACAAAATAAAATTACAGACCAATATCCCTGATGAACATAGATGCAAAAATCCTCAACAAAATATTAGCAAACTGAATTCAGTAGGACAATAAAAGGATCAAGTGGGATTTATTCTAGTGAGGCAAGGATGGCTCAACATCCACAAATGATTCTATGTGATACACCACATTGACTGAAGGATAAAAATCATACCATCATCTCAGTAGATGTAGAAGAAGCATTTGACGAAATTCAACATCCACTTATCACTAAAAAAAAAGACTCTCAACAAAGTGGGTATAAAGGGAAGAAAACATAGGGAAAAAGCTCCTTGACATTAGCCAGTGATGATTTTTTTGGATGTGAAACCAAAAGCATAAGCAGCAAAAGGAAAAAATTGCCAAGTGGGAGTACATTATATTCAAAAGCTTCTGTGAAGCAAAAGAAACAGTCAACAAAATAAAAAGGCAACCTATAGACTAGGAGAAAATATTTGCAAACCATATATCTGATAAGGGGTTAATATCTGTAATATGTAAGACTCATACAACTTTAGTCAGAAAAACAATTCAATTGAAAAATGGGCAAAAGAGCTGAATAGACATTTTTCCAAAGAAGATGTATAGATGGCCAACAAGTACATGAAAAGTACATGCTCAACATCACTAACTATCAGGGGAATGCAAATCAGAACCACAATGAGATATCACCTCACACCTGTTAGAATGGCTATTATCAAAAAGATGAGAGATAACCAGTGCTGGCAAGGATATGGAGAAAAGGGAACCTCTGTGCACCATTGGCAGAAATGCAAGTTCATGTAGCCACTGTGAGAAACAGTATGGATGTTCTTTAAAAAGTTAACAAGAGGGGGCCTACCTGGTAGCATAGTGGTTGGGTTCACATGCTCCACTTCAGAGGCCCAAGGCTCACAGGTTTGGATCCCTGGCATGGACCTAGCACCACTTGTCAAGCCATGCTGGGGTGGTGTCCTACAGAAAATGAAGATTGTCACAGATGTTAGCTCAGCAACAATGTTCCTCAAGCAAAAGAGGAAGATTGGCAGCAGATGTTAGCTCAGGGCCAATCTTCCTCACACACACAAAAAAAACATTAAAAAATAGAACTGCCGTATGATCCAGCAACTCCACTTCTGGATATATATCCAAAGGAATTAAATCAGTATTTCAAAGAGAGACTTGCACCTTATGTTCATTGCACCATTATTTACAACAGCCAAGACTTGGAAACAACCTAAGTGTACATAGACAGATGAATAGATACAGAAATAAAGATTTTACATATATATATAATGGAATATTATTCAGCCATAAATAGGAAGGAAATCCCGCCATTTGTGACAACACATGAAACTTGAGGGCATTATGCTAAGTAAAATAAGACAAATACTGTGCAATCTCACTTGTATTTGGAATCTAAAAAAGCTGAACTCGTAGAAACAAAGAATAGATTGGTGTCACCAGGGACTGGAGGGTGGAGGAAATGGGGAGACGTTGGTCAAAGTGTACAACCTGCCAGTTATAAGGTGAATAAGTTCTGAGATCTAAGGTACAGAATGATGACTATAGCTAACAATACTGTCTTCTATGTTTGAATGTTACCAAGAGAGTAGATCTTAAATATTGTCACCACACAAAAAATATTGTTTTGAGATGATGGATGTGTTAACTAAGTTTGTTGTAGCAATCATTTCACAATATATACATCTATCAAATCACTATGTTGTACACCTTAAACTTACACAATGTTATATGATAATTGTATCTCAATAAAACTGAAAAAAAAGACTAACCTCATTGATTTTCATTGCAGTAAAACTGTCAGTGATTTCTCATAGTCACCAAACACCATATAGCCCCTCTGAAAATTATGTAAAATAATATCGTCTAATATTAAATGTAAAATCATGTTACGTGTTTTAATTTGGGCAAAGAAATTAGAAAATATATTGTAATTGATTCATGTGAAGATCTTTTTTGAAGATTCTGACTTGAAGAATATTGCATGAAATAAATAGAACAAGGTAAGAAACTGGCACTACGAATTGAAAGTAATAATTCAGGGCTCATAATCAAAGAAAAGACCTATATTTGATTAAAATGCCAGAGGCAAGTTTCTCTAAACTGTAGTAGTAAATAGAAATCCATATGTCTGGAAATAAAATAAGGAATTATGAAAAAACTTTGTTTTTAAAATGTATGGTATGTTTCTCATTTAGTGATTTCTAATTTGTCTAGCTACAGAAAATATGTTTATGTGAATGGTGTTTTGTTTCTCAAATTTCTATCAGTTGATAGTTTTGTAACCTCCTGCTGTCTGCTCTTTTGTTGTTATTGTTAAACATTGGCACCTGAGCTCACATCTGTTGCCAATCTTTTTTATTTTCCTTCTTCTTCTCCCCAAAGCCCCCCAGTACATAGTTGTATATTCTAGTCGTGAGAGCCTCTGCTTGTGCTATGTGGGACGCCGCCTCAGCATGGCCTGATGAGAGGTGCCATGTCCGCACCCCGGCTCTGAACCAGCAAAACCCTGGGTCCCTGAAGCAGAACGCGTGAACTTAACCACTCGGCCATGGGGCTGCCCCTGCCTGCTCTTAGCATATGTATTACACAGGAGAATTCTGCATATACGAATTTGTCTCTATAGAAACTTCAATCTCAATGATTGTTTTTCCTCTTAGTCTATAAAGCCCTAAGGATTGTTTAATGGTCAACGTAGATTTTTAAAAATATCATGTGTGAATATATCATTGATCTGCTGTTTGATTTTGCAAATTAAATGGCTCACATTTTGAAGAGAGGATTTTTGTGCTTGGGTTAACACTGAGTGGTGAAAGTCACTCCGGGCCCTCAGGAATGGCAAAGACAAAACTATGGTGTTACTCCCAGCCTTTTCTCCATGGAGATCAAAGTACTTAAAAATACTTTATGAAAACAGCTAAAATGTTATCCCAGAGGTCTCTTAAGCTATCTTCATTCTTTTTATTCTTTTTTTTCTTCACATTGGGTATTTTTCAATACTCTATCTTCTAGATCACTGATCCATTCTTCTGCATCGTCTAATCTGCTGTTGATTCCCTCTTGGATATTTTTCATTTAAGTTATTGTATTCTTCAGCTCTGATTCTTTTTATATTTTCAACCTCTTTGTTGAAGTTCACACTGTGTTCATTCACTCTTCTTCTGAGTTCAGTGAGCATCTTTGACCTTTAATTTGGACTTTTTATCTGGTAGATTGCTTATCTACATTTCATTTAGTTCTTTTTGTGAGATTTTGTCTTATTCTTTTCTTTGGAACATATTCCTCTATGTCCTCATTTCCCTAACTCTCTGTATTTGTTTCTATGGTTAGATCTCCTCATCTTGAATGGCTGGCTTTATGTAAAACATGTCCTGTGGAGCCTGGTATCACAGTCTTCCCTGGTCACCAGAGCGAGGCACTTCAAGTATGTCCCCTGTGTAGGCTGCATGTATCCTCCTGTTGTGCCTGGGCTGCAATTGCTACAGGTGTTCTGGCATGTGGGGCTGTCACCCCAGGACTGGAGCTGCTTTGGAAGGGCTCCAGTGCTGGCCAGGGCTGCCCACCAGATGGGGCAGGAGAGGAGCCACTTTAAAGGGGTGTCAGCTGGGGCAGGTCCACAGGGGAATGCTGGGCAGGGTGAGTGGTACTAGCAAGATAGGCGGAGAGTGTCAAAAATGGTTCCCACCAGAGCTGGACAAACTGGGCAGAAGGAGAGAAAAAACATGTTGCCTATCAGTGCATCCATCCCTGGAGAAAGTTCCAACACATCCATGCTCCTCCAGCACACCCCCTAAATTTAGTCACTGCATCCCTTCACTTATAACCCAGGCATTTTTCAAACTGCTGGCTCCGTGCTGTGACTCAGAGCTAGTGGGCTTGGGCACACACCATTTAAGAGTGGAGTCCTGGTTTCCTATTGCCCTCTAGCTCTCCTGGATGTAAGCCTTGCTTATTTTCAAAGCCAGACATTAGGGGGACTCATCTTCCCAGTGCAGGTCCCCTGGGCTGGGAAGCCTGATGTAGGCCTTGCACCCCTCACTTGTCCAGGAGGACCTCCATGGTTGTAACGTCCCTCACACTTGTAGGTTACTGCACAGGGGGTGGGGGCCCTGACTAGACAGTGTCTCCACCTCTCCTATTCATCTCACTGTGGCTTTTTCTTTATGTCCTTAGTTATGGAAAATATGTTCTGCTAGTCTTCAGATCATTCTCAGCACTAGTTGCTCTATATGCAGTTGTAGCTCAGTATCTTCCTACTCTGACATCTTGATCTGAGGATTTCCCTCAGGTTCCCACATTCCTTCTTGTATCCTTTTCAATTTCCCTTTCTGATTCCTGTGGACCTGGGAGCTTTAGGTAATGTTATGATATCGATCCTTGAAGCCTAAACAGTTGCCTATGTATTAATCTATGCTGCTTTACCTTTGCAGTTACCTTGAGAGCCTTGATCTGAAATTAAACATTTCTAGGGAATTTTGTGACAAAATTAATCCAGATCCTGCTACACTGACAACCTTGGCATAAATTTTATCAAAATTGTGCCATGAGTTGTTTGGGTTGATATCATAATTTTTTAAATTTATTTTACTCTTCTCAGAAAATGTCTGACAAATTTAAATACCATTTCTTTAACTTTCTTTCTCATTTCTGACAAGACTTTAAACTGTAGGACCTAAGGAAGTGGTAATATATCAGTTTCGTTAGGTATGTTTGCATATGATAGGAACCCCAAGATACAAATGGCCCAGATAATATAGATTATTTCTCTCCCATGTAAAAGATATCCAGAGATAGGCATCTCAGAGCTGGTATAGCAGCTCTATTGTAATAAAGAACACAGGGTGCTTGAACCATCCTGTTACATCATTCTAGCAGGTGGCTTTTATTTGTGAGATTATCTCATAGTTATACTATGATCATTGGAGGTCCACAATTGCATAAGCATTTCTGTTACCCGGAAAGATAAGGAGGGGAAGCAAGAGAAGTGTTTCTCCCAGATGAACCCACTCTCTTTAGGTGGCCTTAAGAAAGTCACTCACAACAGTTGTACTTAGTTACCAGGCCGACATACTGCAAGAGAAGTTGGGCAGTGTGGTCATTTAGCTGGGTGCATTGCCACCTAGAATAGGATTGGAATTATTTTACTACAGATAAGAGGATAACAGATATTAGACAGTAAATAGCAGTCTCTGCCACAGATTGTTATCAATAAAATACTGTTAATTATCCCATCACAGTGGGATTCCCAACCCAGCTATTCAATTTATTCTCTTTAATGTAAACCTGACCATTAAAATGGATGCCATAGAGAGGGAGTTACTGACGGTGACTTTCCCTGAAGCCTCATCCAAGAAATTGTTGAAAATACAACCAGGGAGACAGAATAAATATATGTCTTAATAATAATTGCTATTATTTACTTACAATTTCCTGTGTCAGGAGAATTACCTAGATTACTTTATTGAATACCTACACTAAATCAAGGTACTATCATACCCATTTTACAGAGACCGAGACTAAAATTTAGAGAGGTTAAGTAGCTAAAGCTGTGCTCTTAACCCCAAAGCTGCAATGCTATTGCTGGGAACAACTGTTCCGTGTCTTGCTTTAGGGTTAGGAGTCAGTCTGAGGCTGAAAGGAATATGCAAGTTTATAAGTTAAGAAATATTACTGAATGCCTGACAGTTTGAGGATTTCTTCTTGGAATTTGGACATATAGAGAAATATCATGTAATCTCTACTTTCCAGAGCGGCATTTTCAGCAGCATGCTCTTCAATTGGATATTAAATGTTATTTGATTAAAAACAATAAAGATGCTATAGTGAAATAAATTTGAGAAGTGTTGGGTTAAATCAAGTTAACATGGAGTTTTCAATGTGCAAAAGATCTCAGAACTTTAAACAAGCTAATTTTCTTTCTCCGTTTATTCATTTTAGACCTTCCAGTCTTCGTTCGTATGCACGTAAGGGAGTAACGTCGTAGGTAATTTTCACTTCTGAATATTGTGCCATTCTTTTCATTTGGCTAAAGCATTTTTCCTTTCTCCACCCTCCCCTGCCTTTTCCTGGGCCCATCCCAAACTGTGTCTAGTTTTCTTTTTATCTTTTATTTTAACCATAATAAGATCATATAATACTCATTTTTCCGTTACTTGCTTTTCCCACCCAAAAACATGTTATAGGCATCCCTTCAGGTCGACAGATACAAATCAAACTCATTTTATGATAGCTATTTAACATCCCATGGGATTACTGATGACGTTCAAAATAGTTAACAATTATTATATATCAATTATATCTCAATAAATCTGGAAAAAAACACAATTGGTACGGCCTGGATGTTGATCCATTAGAATGGTCTTCTGCTCTTAAAAGAAAAAAATGGTTTATTCCAACTGACTCTCAAACTTGCTGAGCAATTTTCTAATCATTCCCATGTGAATGGATACTAAGGTGTTTCCAGTTTTTTCATCACAAAAATAATGCAATAAATATTATTGTATGGCAATATCCTTACATAGTCGAGCTTTCATTTCTACAAGAAAGGTTACCAGAAAGGGGATTGCTCTATTGAAGGGTATGTATATATTTTATTACTAATTTTCATGATTATTACCTGACAACCTCCAACTATCAGTGATACATGAGTGCCATTTGCCCAACTTCTTGACAGCATTCAGTTTTATCATTGTTTATTTTTTGACAATCTAATGGGCAAAAAGTAGAATCGTTATTTTTCAATTTACATGTTCCTGCTGCAATGAAGATAAAGCATCTTTTCACTGATTTACTGGGATTTGGATGTCCTCTTAGCTGCGTTGCCTATACATAGGCTTCGCCTCCATTGACTCACATCTCTTTTTCTTATTATTGCCTAGGAGCTCTTTGTAAATTCTGTATATTAACTGTTATCTGATGTAAACACTGTAAATATTTCCCTCAGGCTATTGTTTTTAACTTTGTTTATACTTTCTTTGGATTTACACAAATTTTCATTTTTATGTAGTCAAATATGCCTCTCATTTTAAAGTTTTTGAGTTTGCTTTCTTGCTTGACAAGCTATCCTTCACTAAGATTTTTAAATATTTTTCTTCCAAACTTTTTATTTTTTGTAAAGTTTAAGTTATCTACGCTATATTTCATCTTCTCTGTAAGTGAAGAAGTCTATGCTAGTATTCTTCCAAATGGAAAGCCATTTTTTTCCATACCACTTCTTAAACGTCACCCTCTTCTATAACTGAATTGAAATACCATGTTTGTTACACATTACACTTTTGTATATACTAGATACATTTCTGGGTATTATTCTTTTCTGCTGATCTACTTATCTATTCCTTTGCTGTTATCATTTTCTGTATTATAGTGACTTCGTAGTCAGACTGAATATCTGACTGGTCAAGAATCTTTTCACTATTTTATTGTTTCTTAATTTTGGAGCTATTCTCCAATATTTGTTAGTCCATTTGAATTTTAGATTCAGTATCCTGTTTCAAAAAGAAAGAAAACATATGAAGTGGTACTTTGTTAAATGTGTATGTTTACTTGGTGATAGAAAATTAATTTTTTACATCCTAGAACATGATAGTATTTGAACTTTATTCAAATGTTTTTGTAACCCTTAATACAATGTATAGATTTCTGTGTGGAGATAGGCACTGTCTTTTTAAGCTTATTGCAGAGTATTTTATAGTTTTGTCACTGTTTTATTTTTTTCATTTTCAACACAAACTATTTCCAGTGTAGATAAAACCTAACGAATTTTGTAAGGTTATTTTTATCCATCTAATTTACTATCTTCTAGAATTAATCTTAGTAGATTTATACCAAGGTGTAGATGCATAATGTCAAAAGACAAAACAACCTAGGAGAAAAACAATTTGTAACAAAAGTGACAGATAAAAATACATTTCTTAACACATAAAAACTCTTCCAAACAATACGAAAAAACAAAAATGCAGTAGGAAATCTTATAAAGAATATGAAAAGGTAACCACAAAAGACAAATACAGAGAAAGACAAATGGCCCATAAACATTTGAAAAAATGTTAAAACTCATGACATTAAACAAACACAAATTTAAATGAATTACTATTAGATTGGTAAGCATTTTACAGTTTGCAACTGAATAGCTTTAAAATAGCAATAAAACTGAGATATTCTCCTGGGCACTCTTACTGGTAAATTCAATTTAAATCAGACTTAAGCTCCATTGGAACTACCTATTTGGTTGCCAATCAGCTTGACCAGAATATGAACATTCCTACAGGGCAGGAGTAAAAACAAGATTGAAGACATAGACAGGAATGAGATTGTATAATGGAAGAACAGAGTTCTATTCCATTTTCAGATCCAGAATGTCTGGAAGGACCTGCAGTGCCATGCGTTACCAGAGGAACAAACACCTTTGCTATTAGATAGTCATGGAACAGAGATCAATGAGAACACTCAGATATCTCCTTCAGTCCATGCAAATGCACCTCTGATGCCTAAATAGTATCTATTTTAATCCAATCGTTCTCCATCTTCTCTCCTTCCTTCACATTCCTTAAGCCTTTTCTACCATTGTCCTTGACCCTAGAACTCCAGGCTCCATCTTGAAGGAGTTACAAAGGGGCTCTGCTACGGATCCATTCAATGAACCACTGGATAGAATGAGATCTTCTCACTTAAGGGTAGAGCATCTGCAAGATGTAAGATCTTTATTGACTGCCTTTCACAGCATAAATCAACTGCATTATTCTACTAAAAATCTTTGCATATTTATTCCAAAGGTGCTCCTCACTTCAGGAATGAGTTGGAGGCAGGAAAGAAGTGAAAGTAAACTTTGTCTGCCACACCATACTCTGTGAAATAAAGTAAGATATATTAGAGACCAGAATCTTATTGTTCTTCTCTGGCTGCTTCTATATAGTTCAGCTCTTGCTGTTTAAAAACAAATCATGTGGGCCCGGGAGAGCTCAGTCATGTTCTTCCTTTTAGTAGCAGAGCCAGGTATTGACCAAGAAAAATCTGGGAATAAAGTTAATTCCGGAATGCTATTGCCCTCAGTGGAAGAGCAAGAGCTTGGACATTCTAAGAGCTAGATTACTGCTGACTATTGAAGAGTCACCACCATTCCTTCTTATCTGGGAACAACAGCTCAACAGATAAGAAATGGAAAGTCAGGTAGGAATATGGTAGAGGACCCAGTTCACAAAAGGCACAGAGCTCACTCTTTGAGGCAAATGACCCCCACAGAAGAACTTCAAGCTTCAACAATGAGGACAATAGTGGAGTAAATTGAAAAGTTATTTCATTTTAAAATGAGTGGTTTTCTACAGGTACTGAAGGGAAACAAGATATTTCAAAGCTTGAAGATTAGATCTACAGAGGCCATGAACGGAAAATACCTGTGTAGGTTTTTGTTTTCATTTTCACTCCTGTAGATACAAAATGCACTCATCTTTCACCTCACTAGGGTCACTTGATTTATTTCCTGGATTTTGTGCCTTATGAGAACCCATTATTCAGGTTCAGGCCAGCACTTCCATGTAATGAATGACTGGAGCTTTTTTTCTTTTAAAGCCATTTTTTCAGTGCTCTGTCTACATTCCCAGGAACATAATAATTCAGATTAAGGATAATAAGAATTAGCAGATAGAAAAGAACAGAGTCACTAAATCATTACGTCAAACTCTGGGTCTTTGCTTTTCTATCCAACAGTCTGTAGAATTCTCTTCCCAAATTCCCAGTCTGTCCAACTGATAAATGCTGCTCGTCGTTCAAAACTCAGCTAACCTGAGTGAAGTCCTGCCCATCTGCCAGCCCTCACTCATGTTAAATTAACAAGACCCCTTTTTCTGTCTTCTGTATTCAGGACAAGCCCTTAATCACAGTATGTATTTTTTGAGGCTTTTTGATTGCAGTGTCAGAAAACAACTCCAGCAAATTTTAAAGGGTAATTAGAAAATAGAAAGAGCATGAACATAGCCATCTTCAGAATAGAACTTGAACTGAAAAAAACATTTTGGAGTGTCTTTCTCATCTTGGCTTCATTTTCATTTTTGTTTGATTATTTTTGATCTCTGCAGACCAGTCTTATCTTTTTCTCTGCCCACATACTGCAATCTGACTGCCACACAGTTCTAGTGGCTACTTTTACAGTCCAGCCACCTGCAGAGATTCACTGACATTTAGAGTTCAATGCCACATAGAAGGAAAATGATTAAACCAGATAGTATTAGGTGAACCCCAGGAGCAAGCGATCATAGCTCAACAGCAAAGTCACCTGAGTGCCAGTGCCCAAACCCTGTGGATAAAGGAAACTTTTCAGACAAGTGGGTAACATTTTAAGCAGGAAAGACACCCCAAAATTGTTTACTCTGGTCTGTAATATCTTCTTGAACTTATTTACCTAACTAACCTAAATAGAACAGAAGTTCTTTGAGAGCTGGTACCACCTTTTATCATTAATTTTTCAGCATAGAATGCTCAGTTTGTGCCACACAATATGAGCCTAATGTTGTTTTTTAAACAAATCCCTTTTTATTAACATTTTGAATGAAATGTTCATCAGAGTGCAAGTGGATAGTCATTTTATTTTCTCAGTCTTAAGAAACGAGTCTAAATCATAACCTTACGTGGAATATTTGTGGGAGATGGGGCAAGACAGTATACATTAGTGCCCACATGAAAGCATCTTTGACCATGTATTGGGACAGCACAGTGAAGTGATTTGTTTTAAATGGGCTTTGGATTCAAGCAAACCGGGGTTTGAATAGCAACTCTGCCACTTTCTATTTATATGACATGGGCTCAGTTATTTAACTTCTAAACCTCAATTTTCTCATCTATAAAATAAAGATGATAATAACGTTCCATAAGCATATTTTAATGTTGAAATGAAATACTGTATGTAAAGTGCTTTACAAATAAGTAAACAATCAGATGGGGAGGGGAGTCCCTCTTTTTACCTCCAGTATAGCTTTCCTAAGTAAAATTGCCCACTGTGATGCTATGAAATGCTTAGAAAGAAAAGATAGTGAGACAGAAGAAATAAATCAAACCAAGGATTCTATTAAAACTCATTATTGAAGTATTGAGAAATTAAAGAGCAATAAGGAGATTACTGAAGTTGAAAAAAGTTTAAGCATAAAGAATTTAAACACAACATGATGACACTACAAAGCAGAGGGTTTAACTTACTCACTTAAAAGGGAGGTATGTGACATTTATAGAATGGAAGTTCACAAAAATACATAACAGCTAGCGGTGGAGCTGGGTTTCCTAATGACCAGTTAAATGTTCTTTCTAAGAATAAGGACGTGAACTGAACCTATAGAGGATGACTGACAGCTGGTTCATCCTATTAAAATATATTACCAAAAGTCAGGGTTCATTGGCTGACTCAACCTAATACCCACCATTCTTAATTTTCTCAACTGAACTGAATTCACTTTGCACTATACTTCAGTCATCCATTCCATTGGCTACACAGTTGACCTTGCCATCACTCAGAACAGCTCTGAAGCCTTTAATCCTTTGCCCAACTCAACGATCACAACTTCCAATCCCTATAGAGCTCTAATTCCCTTATCTCCACTTCACATGTTCTTAGAGTCATTGACATCTCCAGTTCTCTAATTCCTTCCATTTTTTCCCTCAATCAGCATATTTCCAATGTTTTGCCTTCTTTCTCTTTTTGCCTAGGTTCCATGAAGCTCCATGGGATTAATGTTTGCCGATAATCTCAAATCCCTGTAACTGAGTCCTTCCACAATACTAAAAACAACACAAAAATAGAAACTCAGTAATATTTCTTCTTTATCCCCAATACTGGGTGCTGAGTTTTGCTGGATAAAAACTCAAAACTAGGCAAATTAGTTCCACTCTAAATGTGTGGATGATAGCCTCAACTGGCCCCTCCATGTTTCCTTACAACAATTATTTGAAAGTCTCACACTCAACTCTCTTTTTTCCATCCTCAGAGAAGCATCAAGCTTCCTGTATAACAGAGAAATAGAGGCCATCAGGCTACAAACATCTCAATTTCCTGCCCTTTTGTTTCTCTCCCACCCACACCTTCTTCTCTCCCTCTCACAAGATGAAGTATTTTCTCATCTGCTCAAGGATAATTACCCCAACTATACTTTGCATCACATCTCTTCTGACTCTTTGAAAGCCCCAGACCGTCACGTTTTCCTTCAACTCCAAAAAGAAAATATGTAATATATAAGCATAGCCAATACATCTCATCTTAGAAATGAGATTATAGGGGCCAGTCCTTGGAGTAGTGGTTAAATTCGGTATATTCCACTTTGGCGGCCCAGGTTCGCAGGCCTGGATCCTGAGTGTGGACCTACACCACTCAATAGCCATGCTGTGGTGGTGACACACATACAAAATAGAGGAGGACTGGCACAGGTGTTATCTCAGAGCTAATCTTCCTTAGCAAAAAAAAAAAAGAAAAGAAAAGAAAAGAAAAGAAATGAGATTATAGTTTCTTTAAAATCCTCCCTTAGAACCTTGTTAATTCCATGTAATAGAATACCATTTGGCCATAAAGAGGAATGAAGTACTAATCCATGCCTCAACATAGATGAACCTTGAAAACATTATGCCAAGTGAAAGAAGCCAGATACAAAAGGCCATATACTATATGATTTCATTTATACAAAATTTCAAGAATAGGCAAATCCATAGACACAGAAAGTGATTGCCAGGGGCGGGAGGTGGGGAAGAATGAGCGGTGACTGCTAATGGGCATGGATTTTCTTTTGGGGGTGATAATGTTCTAGAGTTCATAACTTTGTGAATATACTAAAAGTGACAATGATATACTTTAAAAGTATGAATTTTACAGTATGTGAATTATGTCTCAATAAAGCTTTTATTTAAAAAAAAAGTCAATAGAACTGCTAAGACCTGTATCTTCTGACCAGCAAAGTAAATGGAACATCATTGTTTCCATCTTTAAGGGATAGATCCTTGACCAAATTACAGCTCCCTAGAAAGTCCAGTCATAATAATGAACTTGCAGTAGAAAATATGACTACAATGAATCACTCAATAACTGCCTAATGAAAAATGAATCCAAGTAATAACAGATAATCAATAAAATGTAAAAAAACATCAAAACCATTTCATTTTATATTTCAAAACTAAAATAGCTACACCATATGTTAATTAAGCTTTGGGGAAAGATTGTCATCAGTCACCTACATAATTTTTCCTAGAAAAAAATTAAAGTGATTATTTTAAACGTAATACAGTTTTAAATGATAGTTTCCAAATAAGGTGAAATCTCTAATAAAGTCCCCGGGATATTACATTGGACTTTATGTAACCTAACAATTTTTTTATGAACCTAAATAAAAAGATAAAGTTTCTGGATGATGAACATGATAATTAACTCAAAGAAATGAACTCGTGTTTTATTAGCATTCATTTGCATATTTATTCATTTGCGAAACCTTTGAATGCCACTATACAGCAGGAAACTGTACTGGGTTGTGTTCATTGCTAGTGATGTTTCAACAGTGCGTTTTTGCTTCAAGAAAAAAAAATAACGGAGCACTCATTTATGCCTCTTCCACACGCAGAATTTCATAACTAACAGAGATAGACTGCCCTTTGTTCTTTTTTATTTAGAAGATAAGGACCACGTGTCAATAAAATGGACCTGAAAACTTCAAGGAATATGAGGCTGAGTCCAAATGAATCCATTTGCCCTAACAGAGAACTGTAATGGAAAAACTGTTTTATATTTTACTCAAGTCCAAATATCTTGAAAAAGATTTTTTTTTTTTTGAGTTGCAGTATTCTCAATTCTGCCAGTAGGTTAAAATGAAGAGCTACCTTTTGATCAGCAAAGCTCATGAAGTATTCATTCGTATAACCTCCCTGTTCAACACTCGTCCCTTTTCCATATCTGTTCATTTGTTCAATATGGGATTTAAAACAGAGTTCTTTTTTAGTTTACAACATCTTCCCCTCCCTCAAGTCTTTTTTCAAACTATAACTCTCAGCTCTCTTTCTTAGGCAAAGATTACATTTTCTTTTTCTCTCAGTCATTGATAGAATAGCAGAGTCCCTTAACCCAAGCTGATCAAACGTTCTTTTTTTCTGCGCTGAAGGTATGTTTTCCTCCGGGGTTTCTGTAACCAGGCTAGAGCCTACGAAGCAGGTGATACTGTGAGGAAGAGAGGAGATTCATTTGGCCATCAAATGTTGAATCTGCACCCAAAATTCCACTTACGGTTTTTGCCTGTATAGAAACTATATTTTAATCCACGTAAAATAGTTGGATTTTTTAATCCACATAAAATAGTCATGTACTCATTGACTCAACAACAAAATTTTAAAAAATGATTTGTATATTAGAAAGTGAATATGTTTATTTGTGATGAGAAAAGTCTGTGTCCACTAATCTCAGATAAGTCATCTTCATTCAGCCCTATCTCTTTGCCTAGAAGGGAAAGAAAATATTTTAAAAACAAAGCTAACCAGTGAATAAAAACACAGGGAAAATAAAGAAGATTATTTTAACTCAGTTTTCTGATCATAAAAGTGATCCTAGGCTTCTGGGCAAGATAGAATAATAGGGATCAGATTGACCCTTCTTTCCTGCATAATTCCTGCGTGTCTGTCAAAGCTCCAGTGGGGCATAACCTCCCCAAAGCCTTCTTAGTGAACTCTCTTCTTCTGCCCATATCTAAGTGTTCATGTTTATTTTACCATGTTATAAATCTCCATGCCCTGCCTTTCTCCAACTAGGGATGAGGTCTCTGAAGGTAAAGACTCTATCTATCATTTACGTATCTTCAAATACTGACTTGTAGGTGGCTCTCAATAAATATTAAATAGAGGGAGAGAGGAAGGAAGGAAGGAAACTACATATGTACCATAATGCTAAAAAAACATTCATACTCAACAATTACAATTTTTCTAGGTTCTATCATAATTTTTCCTTTTCTTTTTTACCCTTCCATAGCTCTAAAAATTATTAACTTTTCTAATAATGGCCTCCATTTAGGCTAATTCTCACTGACATTTAGGGAAGCACATTAATCAAGAAATTGTCTTTAAATCTCAGTGTAGAATGGGTTGCTTCTGGAAAGATTCCCTGAGAACGCTGATATAATTTTTATACCTGGATTTTTTTTTTAATCCTACTGCAAATAAAAATCTCCCTTGGATTTTTCATTTTTACTCACTTCCTCTTAGTAAGTCTGTCATCATGTATGATAGATTCCCATTTCCAAATTACTGTTGCACATTCAAGCCACATCTCCTTTATGTCAAAAAAAACCTCCTCTTACTTTCAAAACATTATTTTTCTAAACTCTGCAGAAATATTTTTGCATTTGAAAAATAGCATTGAGATAAAGGAGTTCATACTAAAATAAATTCCAGAAAAATTGAATGGTTAAACATGAAAATTAAAATTCTAAATCACTAGAAGATAAATTTAATATTTATCTAATATTTTAAAAGATAACTTTCTTAGCTTTGAAGGTAAATTATTGAATACAAAAATATTTAGCATTTAGACAAAAAATCAAAATAAAAAGACAACTTCTTGAGAAAATTTTTATAAATATATCAGATATTTTAATATACACTGAATCAAAATGTAAATAAAAGTATTTAAATCCAAAAAGTTGATTTGATAAAAATTTTAAAACAATAATTACCAAAAAAAATACGTAAAATCAGTGAGTCTACATATAAAAAGTATATATATGAACCAAAACTCATATAAGGCAGGGACAGGTGAAAATTAGCATAACACTTTAGGAGGTAATCTAGAAAGAGTTATTAAAATGGCTATAACCCTTGATCAAATATTTACATTTTCTTGATATTCTAAATACATTATCCAAAAGTTAAAAACAAACCACATGCATAAAAACATTCAAAATAACACAACAGAATGCATTATTATTGTATACAATTATTTACAATAGTATAAAGTATAAAGGACCAGAATATCTAAAATAGATTTTTCGTTAAATCGTGTAAATCATAAAACATGGAGTTGTTAAAGTTAAAAAGATAAAAACTCTTTAGCAAAGTGGAAAATGTTTTTAATATAATGTTAATCGAAAAAGTGAGATATGACAAGTTCTACAGAATGATTATGTCTGTATTGAAATTATGTGTGACCATGGGCAAGATCCACAAGGGAACATGGGAAAATCTAAACATTTGATTTCTTGGAACAGCATAGTCATAAATTATTTTTTTTAATTGACATTGATTTAGAGTCTTGGTTTCACAATATAATTTATGCAATAAACATTTTAATGAAATAACAGAAAGCTAAACTTAAAGGATTCTTATTGATAAGAGTCTTGAAGCCAGGCTAGAGGGTGAGTATGGCTAGAGTTGCCAGATTTAGCAAATAAAAGTACAAGACTCCCAGTTAAAGTTGAGTTTTAGATAAACAATGAATATATTTTGTTTGTTAAAAATTTCTTATTTTGGTTGATTTTTATAACTGTTGGAAAATATTTTACCCCAAAGAGAAATGAACTCTTTCTCTACTTTTTTACTATAAATATTTTTCTCTAAATATTTGGAACATGATTTTACTACAAAAGCATTTGTTGTTTATCTGAGATTCAAATTTACCTGAGTGTTTTGGATTTTATCTGGAAGCCCAACCTGTGCCACTTAGGAGCCCATACCCACCCCAGTCATTAGCCATAAATATTAAACCCTTATGCTCCAGTATGAGAAGTGGGGTGGGGCAGGGCACAAGTGAAACAATCATTGGAAGAAGCAACCTTGGCTCTTACCAAATATAAAAATGTTCAGTTTTATTGCCGTAATACATCCTCTGGGAAATCTTGATTTTATCCATGAGGGTCAAGAATAAGAACAGATCCTGAAACAAAATAGAGATAAGAAAGATGAGTGCGATCACTGTATAAAACAGGGACTATTATTTTCCCAAATTTTCAAGCCCAGGTCAACTGCCCGAAACTAGTCTGCAGAATGCATTCTGATTAAGCCCCAGTAACAGTCTCTTGTATTACACAGTTTACTCTATCTTCAAAACAGCCCCACTAAATAAAGCAGTTAGAGAAGATCCAGAATGGTTCAGGAACCACTGTCACTGATGGATCTAATTGATTCTTGCCAGATTGTTTACTTTCATCAACAATATGTTCATGGTCATCTATAGCTGGATAAAGAATGTTGCCTAAAGGGCAATGCATAATTCTTTCCAGATTATAGCTTTATTAGCTAATGAGATGTTTCATTGAAATTTTATATCCATTTCCTTCCTGATATATTACAAATCTCAGCATCTTTAGTCAGAGTTATAAATGGCCCAGGCAAAAGGATTGGTTACAGCAAGGATTCTGAAGCAATAATCAGCTTGCGGTGTTGAAAGCCTGGGAAGAATGCTAGTGCGACTGGAGCTTAGTGAACAAGAAGAAGAATAACAGAAGATGAGTGCAGAGAGGTAGACAGGGGCTGAAACCCTGGACAGTGTTTGAATCCCATTTGAAATGCCATAGGCAGCCCCTAGGGGGATGCAGAGGAGGGATTGATATAATCCTATTTGGGACAGGTGCCATGGTTTTATTTTCATTAATTAGGAGTGATTCTAACAGACTCTTTTGTAATTATTGCTGTGAATAAGAGCTGCAGATCAACTATTCTAAAAATGAAATCATGTTTTTTTGGCAGATGTCCCTCAACATTCAACTAGCTTGTATTTAACAGTCCTATGCAGTATTTTAACTCAGTTTCAGAAATAGGCCAACATTCTGCAGATAATATGTTGCTGAGCCCAAACCATGGTCATTTGTCACCTTAACTACTACAATAGTCTCTTAAATTAATTGGTGCTCCTATTTCTACTTTTGACCTCCTCCGATCCAGCCAACACTCAGGAGTCAGTATAATTTTTATAATAGCAATCAATCAAATCATGTAATTTCTCTGCTTAAAACATTCCAACATGGACTTTGGGTTTCTTTTCAGGATGTGAATACCTGGAAAGAGCATCACTCTCATGCATATAACACAAAAATGCTAAGCAAACTTCAAGTTCATGATTTTGAACCCTTCAGATGTGGAAGGAAAGGCATAGCTATTACTAGGCGTAAAACCTATTTATCTCAGTCTCTATGGTCCTATACAAAATATCCAGCTTTCAACCAAAATTATGAGGCATATAAAAAGGCAACAGGGAGCAACATATTGCCAAAAGACAGAGCAATCAATACAACCATACCCAGATACGACACAGATGCTGGAACTATCTGACAGGGAATTTAAAATAACTATGACTAATACATTAATATCTCCAAAATACTTTCATTAAATGAAGATCAGATGGGAAATGTCACCAGAGAGTGAACTGAAGGAAGGAAGGAAAGAAAGGAGGGAAGGAGGAAGGGTGTGAGAGAGAGAGAAAGAAGGAAAAATGCTGGAAGTGAAAAACAGTAACAGCAATGAAGAATGCCTTTGTAGACAAGATATAATTGAAAGTAAAATCAATAAACTTGAAGACAAGTCAATGAAAGTCTTTAAAACTTAAAAACCTCTCAAAACTCAACAATAAGAAGACAAACAATCCAATAAAAAATGTGCCAAAAATTTGGACATTTCCCCAAAGAAGATTTATTGATGGCAAATAAGCACATAAAAAGATGCTTGATATTGTTAACATAAGTTAAAACCACAATGCGGATACCACCAACCACTTTTTAGAGTGGCTAATTTTTATTTTAATTGGAAATGCCATGTACTTGGAAGGATGAAGAGCAACTGTAACTTTCATACATTGCTGGTGGGAATGCAAAATGCTACATCTACTTTGGAAAATAGTTTGACCTTTTCTTAAAAGTTAAACATATACTTACCATATGACCCAGCAATCCCATTTCTAGATATTTACCTAGAAATGAAAACTATGTTCATACAAATACCTTTACATGAATATTCATAGTTTTTAAACTCCAAAAACTGGAGATAACTCACATATTCTTCAAATGGTAAACTGATAAACTCCAGCATCCATTCAAGCAACATTACTCAGAAATCAAAAGGAATGGACTAGATTCACACAACATGGATGAATTTCAAATGCATTATGCCAAGTAAAAGAAGCCGTATTCCAAAGGCTTCATATTGTATGACTCCATTTATATGGTATTCTGGAAAAGGCAAAACTATAGGTGGGGAAACATCAGTGGTTACCAGAGGGAAAGAGAAGGAAGAAGTTGACTGCACATGGGCAGTGTGAGCTATTTGGGGGATGAGGAAAGTGTTCTGTTTCATGACTATGGTGATCAATACATGACTTCATTCACTTGCCAAAATCCATAAGACTGTACACAGAAAGAGTATATTTTGCAGTACCTATATTTTTTTTAAAAAAACTTTCCAGTGGCCTCTATAACACTTAAGATAAAATTTAAGTTCATTTCCATGTCTTATAAGACTTTGCATGATGTTTCTTCTGCCTCTGTCTCCAAGCTCATCTCATTACTCACTGAGTATAGCCACACAGTTCTTAGTACACCACATTCTTTCCCATTTCATGCTGCTGCACTTGCCATCAAATTCCGGGAGCTTCTTTTTTCCCAGGTCTTTATTTGGTTGGTTTCTTCTTCTAATTCACATCTCAGCTTTAATGTCAGCTCTTGGAGATCCATTCTTAACCTCCAATCCAAAGCAGATTCCTCGCTTAGTTCTCCTTCCCTCTACCATATTACCTTGCTTAGTTACTTCACACAATTATCAGAATCTGAAACTAACTCTGTTTGCTTATTTATGCTTTTCCTTATTTGTTAATTTCCCCCCACCTCTAGGATACAAGCTCCATGGAGACAGGGATTATTTGTCTTTTTCACAAATAGAAAAGTCCCTGCAATGAAACAGGCACTTGGTAAGTATTTGTTAAATGAATGACTAAATTTGAAAACTTTTACATTAAACCTTCTGAATCAGTTCCTCCAAAGGTCTCCCAGGCTACACTAGACTTTTATAAAAAGGAAGAAAAAGAATTGGCTTATATGTAACTACAGTATTTCTGGAATAAGGTGGGTTATTAATTAACTCATCAAATGATTTTTAAAAGAGACTATTGAGCAAGATCAAAAATCTCTACAGTAGCCTCAAGGCACAGGGTTCTGTTATAGTTTTGTCTGAACATGGATTCATTCATTATTGGACTGTGGGAGTGGTTGCTTGAGAACAAATACACTCAGATAGAGATTACTTCTTTCTGAAGAAAATAATACTATAAATCTCATCGTGAAAAACATGAGAGCTGAAACTATTTTGTTTTCCCAATCTTGGTATTTCAGATGTTTACCACAGACTCTTGCACATGGCATAACACAATAAATGTTTGATGTATGCATTAAACAATTAACACAGTTCCTCTATAGACAATCCCAATGTACAAATATCCAGCATGTTATAAAGAAACCACATTAGAAGAAATGGGTTCTACTGCCAGCTCTGCCACTAATTAGTGATGTGACCTTAACCTTTCTGATCCCCAATTTCTGTAGAATGAGGGAGCTGGGTTAGATGACTTCTCATGTCCTTTCCTCTCCTCTCAGGGTTTTTTCCTATTTTGTGTTCAGAAATTCACTATAAGACAGTTTTTAGAACTAGAACGGTTTTTTCCTGGAGAGTCAATGTTTTCAATTGAAGCAAAATCTCTCAATTACCCCCAAGAAAACCTGGTTTATCCTGAATTTAATGTATTCAAACAAACCAAAATGTCTATGTCGGTGTGTACGTGTTGGGGTGTGTGTGTGAAAAACCAAGCACTACAACTCTGAAATTGAATAAAACTGAAAAATAATAGAATTGAATATAGCTTATCTAATCAAACATAGTTTATCCTGAAAGCAGCTCCTCGAGGCAAAGTAATTTTAATTAGTGGAGAATGAGCTGGTAGATGGAAACCATTTTAGGAATTCTTAAAATGTTCTGAACATTTTCAAGACCTTTTATATCCTGATGACACTCTTTTGCTTATAACCATTATTACATCTAACATTTCAAAATGTATGACTTTTCTTTTTCTTGTTATAATGTAGCTCTCTGTCATAATTTTTACATTCAACAATCGTGTTAAGTTATTCTCTGACCTTCTCAACTGAAAAGAAAGATAAAGGTGATTCTAGATTTTCCTGAGGCCTGAAGCAGAGTGTAAAGGAGGCAGGGAAGTAGGGGATTAAAGACAACAGTCACAGTGTGTTGGTGGGATGAGAAAGTAGCTGTTACACGTGGAATTAACTAAGCTTTGGGTTATAAAAGGAAAAGCAATGGAATCGGTGGGATTCGTGAGGACAAAGAAAATAGAAAGTAGGATAGAGATACTGAGTCCAATCATTCACCACCCCAGTCTCCGTTAGTCCAAGATGCCATGGGTGGTTTCTGAAGGAACCAGAAGGGAAGAGAGAGTTGCTTCAAGGCAGACGATTGGAAACAATTTTCCCTTTCACATTCTTTAAGCATTTCTACTGGCTCACTACAAAACTGGACTTCCCTTCTCCCTGAGCTGTTATTTTGGTCTATTTACCACCTCATGAAATCGTAATAGTGCTATCTATTATTTACTTTGATATCATACATGGGCAACTTCCAGAATCACATGGCATTTTTGTTAACATTTGAAAACTTTAAATTTTTGAGTTATCTCACTGTAAGTGGACAGTATCTATTTATATCATATAATTATGGCTATACAACTGGAAGGCTACTATAAATTCTGGAGAAAAAAAGCCCTAAATAGTCTAAATGACAACCTCTTTGTTGACAAAGTAGCTTCTGATGATATAGAAATAAAAGCCATAATCCAAATATCACAGACTTTGATTGGAAATATATTCCACATGAAAAATATATGAAAATAAAAACAGTTCTACAGATTCTAGTAAAAACCACAAGGAATCTAAATTTTGTCAGTTTAATCCCTCTTTGGTGAGTGGGTCTCATGTGACGTCCCTCAAAGTGTGTTCCACGGATCAGTTTCATCCAGATCAGCCGGGCGCTTGTTACAATGCAGCTTCCTGAAATCCACCCTCGGCTGGTGAATCAGAATCTTTGAAAATGAGCCTGATGTTCTGAATTTCAGCAAGCTTTCTACATTGCATTGATGTTTGCTCAAATCTCAGCATCTCTAGTTTAATGCGGGATCCTGTGGTGTCAGAGCAGGCACCACGCCAGCACTCGGCATAGAGGAGTTTACCAACCACAAAGTAAACTGTCCTTCCTGTCTCTCCTCAACCCCCCACAGTGCTTCCAGGCTTTGCTTGCCGATGACACAGATTAGATGCTGCCACGTCCTCAAAAGCCCAAAGGTTAATGAGGCATCTCATTCATATTTCATGATTGCTGTTTGCCCTTCTCTGCCTTTGGGACACACAATGGAAAAGTGCAATCAATAGAATAATATCAGAAACACCAGACAATTAAAAGGTACCAGAAATAATCTATAGACTCCTACTGTATTTAAAGCAAATGCCCTGAATTAATAAATTATCAACAGAGATCATTATTTCATCAGAATTTGTCAATGTGTGAAACAAAACAAAACAAATATACCAAACCCCAGGAATAAATAGCACCTACCAATTCATTTTTTCAATATCCCATTCTCCACATGCCTGTTTTCATAATGTCTGCCCTGCTGCTTGTCGTTGAGGCCATCATTCTAATACTTTGTTTTTTGTGCTTACAGACTATTTACAGCTCTTTACTCTCAGGCTGATGTGCTCACACATGGGACCATGCTGGAAAAGACAGGAGAAATTCAATATGTCTGTGTTGAAAACTAATACTTCTGGCATTCACTTTCTAAACTCTCTAACTCTTTGCTACATTTTAAAGCATATTTATTGGGTAAGGTTCCTCCTAAAACCTTTTGGGAGAGGGGTTCTTTAGTAAGTATTTTTCTTTGCATTTCCTCTTCTCTGAAGACCTTTAGCTCTCCTTTCTTGCCCTTTGTTTTATATTTTAAAAGTTGATTTATAATAGTAATAGAAACCATTGAGTATCTATTATATTCCAGAAATTTTCTAGGCATTATTTTTAACTCTTAAACAGGTATTTCCCCAAAATAGGTTATTTGTAGCTCAAGTCCTCTAAAATGTTTCTTTCAAAAAACAGGATTTAGCAATTAGATAATTCAGGTACTGCTTCAAACTCTTTCGTGATTTTCAGATTCCCAAAACATATTCACATATTAAATCATCCAAGGAAATCTAGAGTGAAAATAAGAAACTGCAAAACTCTTTACCCCAGAGTTCTTATATTAACTTGACCTTGGAACATTTTTTTCAAGGTTTAAGTGAAATCACTTCGGAAAATGCTGCCTGAGACCAAATTAGAAAGCCATTTAATATTATTGTTGTTATCGTTGTGATTATTACTCTTACTTTAAATACAGTAAAATTAAGACGATTCCCCCAAAGCCACACAACCAATGGATGGCAGAGCTAAAATTCAAACAAATCTGACTCAAAAATCTACTTCGTTTCCATTACTTCCACTATGTTCTTTCTCTTTAATTTCCAAATCATTTCCAAAATTCTGTGAATTCAAAGAAACTTACATCTACAATGGATATTGTACACCCAACGGAAAATCTTCATTTTTAAATTCTCCATAATGCCCATAAGATAAAACAAATTAAAACTTTTTTTTGGTTGGATCTTGTTTATATAATAATGAATTGTAAGCCATTAACACACAACACTGTTTTGCTCTATAGTCATTTTTAACGTTAAATTTTAGGATAAAAGTTCTGAAGTAACAATTTATCCCAAGCAATTTTTAAAGAGTTGGAGACATGAGGCAGAAATTAGCAAGAAAGCATACCTCAGAGAAAAACCTTCACGAAGAAAAGAAGGAAGGTTGAGAGGAAGGGAGGGAGGGAGGAAAGAGAACATAAAAATTAAATAATTAAATTCAGAATGAGTGAGAACAGGATTTGCAGTTCATGAGATCTAAGGACACAGCGCCTCACATCCAGGAAACTGTCCTACAGCAATATTTGCAAGGGACGTCAAAGTGACAAATACAAAAATGTTCATTACAGCATTGTTTATAAGAAAAAATTGCAAACAACTATGTCCAAAAATAAGGAAATGCTTAAATAAATTATGGCATAGAATATTGAGATAGGTTTATACAAACAGATAGGAAATAACCACAAGATATTTTTCTCCCTTTAAAAAAGGTCACAGAATATAAGTAGCATAATCCCAAATTGTGAAGGAAGAAGACGGGAATGCTGAGGTGAAAGAAGTTGGGAAGGGTTACCTTGCTTTCACTCTTGTATTTGTTATAGTTAATATGTAATAGCAATAAGCATGTAATCTCAGATTACTTTTCTTATTTAAAAATAAGTTTAAGAGATCAAGTAGAGAGTGTTGTGTAATGCAGGTGGTGTACTTCAGTGTTTCCAGAGAACCTGAATTAAACTATAGCTCTGCATCCTATTATCTGGCTAACTTTAGTATTGTCCTAAATTTATCTTAGCCTTTATTTTACCAACATAAAATAGGGATAATTTATACTTGTTTTTCAGTATTCCAAGACTTAGAAGCGATATATATAAAGGTACCCAATATATGGCATTTAATAATAGCAAATCTCTTTGAAGAATTAACAGTATATCGCATATTTTATTGTGTTGTTCTGTATCTGTGTCATTTATCTGTTCCTAAATGCAAATCCTTTTAAAAAAGATTTTGTGCTCATACTCTTAAATTTCTGTCTCCTCTGCCATGTTTACTTACCACTACCTGGTAATATCTTAGAATGTTGCAGAGTGGCGAAATAAAGTAGAATTATGCAAATTTTAGAGCTGGAAAAGATCTTAGAATTTACCTGGTCCAATTTCCAATTTTACTACTATGAGAACAATTGCTTGGCATATTAATTAGTTAATTAAACTCATCAGATTCATAGTGTGTATCCCAAGGTGTCCTGTCGCATGTACACTGTATACAATCCTTATACGATGCTGAGTTCTGTTCTCCTGGGAAATCTTCCACTTAACTCACACCATTGAGCTTCAGTTCCTGGCAAGAGGGTGATAATTTTAGAAGACGGAGTATTTGGAAGTGTACAAGTCTGAAGACTATCACTGCTTAAACTTTAAGAAGGAAGAGTTTGACGGGGGTAGGGAAAACATAAGAATACTGGTACAAGAGACAAACTTCATCTGTTTGGCTGTTCTCTAAATTCATTTGTATCATGTCACTCAAAAATAATTTCTTACGTCTGCTTTGGTACATATGTGTGTTAGACTGCTACGCCGTCCCAAGGAATAAAGCTAAGGAAGGGTAAAGTGATGAAAAGACACACCCTCTTTGCATTCCTAGTACCCACACTGATGGGAGATCATTGGAATACTATGAAATATTTTTCAGTAGTGGTATTTCAGTTACATTACTACCTTTTCAAGTTTTGTGCATTTCACGCAAATAAAAATGACTATTGAGGTAAATATCCTAACAAAGTAGGTTTTTCATATTTAAGGCCCAGAGGATTAACTCCCTATGAAGTGAATAATTTTACTTTGGGCAAGAAGTACGATAGAAATAATAACCTAAAAGAGATTTTTTTTCTGTTATGAAATATTTTCAGTCGTATAAAATAGATAGTAAATAACACCATGAACTCGGTATACCAAAAAGTAAAGAGAACTTTCCAGACATAAATGGTGTACCTCTCTCCTTCCCAATGGTCATCATTACCCTGAATTGGCATTATTCATTCCTTTCATGTTTTCATAGTTTGACCGGAAAGTGTGTATCCTTAAACTATACAGTATTGTTTGCAAGTTTCCAATCTACAGGTACATTGTATCATTCTTTATGTAACTTTATACAATTTGCTTTTTTTTCACTTAAAGTTTTGTTTTTTAGATTTATACATATTGACACGGAGCTCTGGTTTACTCACTTTAACTGCTATTCGTATTATTAACTTATAAAAATATATGTGTTCTCCTATCAAAGGGTATTTATGTTATTTTCTGTTTAATTGCAAACAACATGGTAAGGAATGTTCTCGTATATTATCTCCTTCAACTCATGGGCATAGGGCATGTGCGTCTTCAGCCTTGATAGATATTGCCAAATTATCCTTCAAGTTCATTTACCGATTTACACTCCCACCATATACATAGAGATTTTCTACTGTGCTAACATCTTCACCAATACTACCTGGTAAGGCCTAACTTCATCATTTTAAAAGAGCTAGTTTTCCTTTTCTTTAAGTATTTATCATGCTAATGAATTTAGTTTGTTTTTTACAGTATATTTTGCAGATAACATCAGGTAAGAGTGATATGAAAAAGGAAATTGGACCTAATTAGGATAAAATAAAAAATATTAACGATTAAACTTTGAAAGATATCTAAATATAAAAATATGAGGAAATATTAAGCATCCATTTTAAGGACTTTGACATACTTAGAATTATAAATGCTCTTTGCAAATTCAAACTGAAAGGACTCTCCAAGAAAAATCCCTTAATGCACATGAGTGCTTTGTAAATACACACTTCTGTGACAATTACAGGTCTCTTATGATAGAACATAAAACAGACTAATTAAATATAGTGAAAGTAATTTATTCTTGTGCTTACTATTTAGAAAATATGTATTAGAATTTAATATTTTGGTATGTTTGGAGTTTTGTTCTAAAGATTTTTTGTTGCTAACTTTCAATAGCTTTTTAGGGGGCCCTTAAATTTCTCATTTTGATCTTTCCTTTTTTGGTCATAGTTAGAAAACACTTCTAATGGTCTATGATCTAAAGAAGGTCAAGAATCGGTATTTCCTTTCACTGGACAATTAGAAGTCTATAACAGGGAACTTTCTATTGAATGCCAGACTTCATTCAAGATGTTTTCACTTGGGTTTTTCACAGACAGATATTGATTTCCTTCTCCAACGCAATATATCTTTTCATGTAATAATGCCTTAAGCAGAGCAGAGATTCAAGAAGAATTTGAATTTTTATCTGTTGAATACTTATTTTCAAAACTTTGACATGCATTGTCTCCTTCCTTCATATCAATTGAGCAGGGCTAACTCATTTTCGCTCAGAATTATATTTTCATGTTGTAGGTTTAGAATTTCAAATAGGTAAAGGATTGTGTCAAACATCACAATAATTTAGAGGAAAGGGATTGAATAAGCTAAGGAAAGCCTCTTCCTAATTCCCAAGTGGCTTCATAGAGTAGCCAACATTTAATTAAGTGGCCGCAGTCCAAGGCATTACATGTTGGTGGTGGTGATTTGTCAACACAAAGATGGGGGCAGTCACATTAACCAAGCTCACAAAACTAACATGCAAAATCAGAATATCAATTTAGTGATTTACAGTAAGAAAAATGACTGCAGAGGGGACCGATCTCTTAAATCCTTTGATCGTTGTACTTTTCCCTGCAAACACGCAGCTAGAGAAGTCAAGTTGTAAGGTTGTTTGGCAAACTGGAAACTTATCCTTAAAGCAATTATAATAAGTGCAGAAATTCAAAAGAGATGAAAGCTCATGCTTGACCATCACAAAAATGTCATGGCTAAGAAGAAATCATCTAAGAATCCCAATCATCTTCCAATAGGACTTGCAAAATGCTACAGCTATTGAAGAAATTAGGGTTAAATTCCTTCCCATAAATAAAACTGCAGGCCCAGACAGTTTCACTGATGAATTGTAACAGACATTTAAGGAAGACATAATGCCAGTACTTACACACACTCTTCCAGAAAATTGAGGAGGGAACACTTCCCAATTCATTTTATGAGGTCAGCATTATCAGGATACCAAAACTATACAAAGACATTATAAGAAAGGCAAACTACAGACTAATATCCCTCATGGTATAGATGAAAAAGACTAAACAAATTTTAGCAAATTGAATCCAACAACATAAAAAAAGAATAATACCTCCTGACCAAGTTGGGTTTATCCCAGGAATGCAAACCTGGTTTATGTTCAAATGTCAATCAATGTATCAACTGATGAATGGGAAATAAAACATGGTATATCCATATGATGGAAAATTTTTCAGCAAGAAAAAGAAATTAAGTATATGCTAGAACATGGATGAAACTTGAAAATGTTATCCTAAGTGAAATAGTTCAATCACAAAAGACCACATATTATGAGATCCATTTATATAAAATATCCACAAAAGGCAAAGACATAGACACAGAAAATAGACGAGTTGTAGCCTAGGACTGGGAACTCGAGGGGGAGGGAATTGGGAGGAAATGGGGAGTGACTGCTAATGGGTACAAGATTTCTTTTCGGAGGATAAAAATGATCTAAAGTCAGTAATGCTCGTACAACTCTGAATGTACTGAAACTCATTAAATTGTACACTTTAAATAGGTGAATTGTGTGATATATAAGTTTTATCCTGGTAAAGCTATTAAAAGTTAATCAATGTAACTTACCATATTAACAAACTAAAAAAGAAAATCATATGGTCATCTCAATAGATGCAGACAAAGTATTTTTCAAAATCCAAAATCCATTCCTCATAAAAACTTCAGCAAACTAGGTATAGAAGGGAATTTCCTCATTTGATAAAGGGCCTCTAGGAAAAACCCTCAGTCAACATCATACTTCATACTTTCCCTCTAAGATCACAGATGTATCAATCATATACATCAGCGATAGGAAAGCTCATTCAGAGCTATAGTTTGTCTGCTTAGAATCTTGATCCAAATTGACGCAATTTCATAATGAATTTTGAAAAGATGGCATTCAATTTCTACTGCAAAAATATACTCTGATATTAACGTTTTAGGAATAACAAATATTTACAACCTGGTAATTGATATTCGTCTATTGAATAACTTAAGTGATCTAAGTTGCCCGAACAAGTATCCGTTTTTCCTATTATACATAATGAAACTGTTCGCAATATGAATGAAAAAAGGTACATTTCATAAAAATGTATAGCTTTTCAAAAATCTATGTTGGGGGTGGAAAGGAATGAGAATGCTCACAACTGCTATATCAACATATTCCATTACTTTCAGGTAAAATTTGATATGTGATTTAGAAATAAATGATTTTTAGTAAAGCAGAAGGAGAGTTGTTAGTGAACACTTTTTTTTTGTGAGGGAGATTGGCCCTGAGCTAACATCTGTTGCCAATCTTCTTCTTTTTGCTTGAGGAAGATTAAGCTAACATCTGTGCCAATCTTCCCATATTTTATGTGGGATGCTGCCACAGTGAGGTCTGACGAGTTGTGCTAGGTCCGCACCCAGGATCCAAACCCGTGAACCCCAGGACACTGCAGAAGTGGAGCTCGAGAACTTAACTACCATGCCACCTGGCTGGCCCTGGCAACACCTTTTTTTATTGTTGTTTTTGCCCTTTTTGCTTTTGTTTTCTAATATTTTTTTGTGCCACCAGGAAAAGCTGTCATTTTCCTGAGCAGTTGGGGATCTTTTGGTTTGCCTTTTTTTTCCCCTTAATCTCACAGAGACTATGAATTGTATGATCCAAGGTATTTCCCTATTTAGGCTGGTTACTTTTAATATAAATGCATAATCTTGCTTCTGGAATTTGTGTAGTAAATACACTCATCCTCATTTCATTTTATTTTTTCCACTCCAATTTTCACTCTACCCCTATTTCCTCAACAATTTATTTTTGATGTTTTATTTTGTCAAAGTGTATATTTTTAAGTTGATGACAGCTGACATCATACTGTCTTGTGAGTTTCAAAAGCTACTATTTCAGAATCCAACCCAGCCTGCTGTGGGAAACAATTCCTTCCACTCTTTCCAGATACTGGAGGAAAGGGAAAAAGAAGTGGAGATGTACACAAGATCTTTCATTTCTTTAAGGCAAGAATGCTTCTCAATTTCTGTTTTTAGCCAATTAATTCAACTTACAGATCACCTTGCTTTCTTGTAGTGCTAACAGTTTCTGTACAGCAATACTGAAGGTGGGCACCACTCTGATTTATTCCTTCAAACTACCACTGACATAAGGCTATTATTGTAGTAAATGATTACTTCCTTGGAGAAAGGGGTGCTCCCTGTGGAGGCAGATTAGGCCAAAGTAAATACTTCTCTATTTCATGACATTTTGTAAATTGCTTTAATTCCTCTTCAAAATAAAGCAAGTATATGAACATGCAGTTAAAAATCTATCTCTGTTTCTATTGCTAATGTACAAATCTGTACAAAAGTAAAAAGGAGAAAGAGCTTCTCCTCAATTTCTTTCTGGAAAAAAAAGATAGGGCCAAAAATAAAGATGTCACCATACTGGCAAAAATTTGATAATATGGGAATACAAAGTATTGGTGAGAAAGTGGAGCCACAAGAACTCAAACATTGCTGTTGGGAGTGTAAATTGGTACATACAGTTCAGAAGACAATTAAGAATTATCTCGTACAGTTCAGCTTTCACATATCCTGTGACTTAATAAGTCTATTCCTAAGAAGATTGCCTGGAGCTATAATGTCCAATACAGAAGCCACTAGGCATAAGGGGCTATAAATTTTTTTTTAATTTTTAATTTTAGTTAATTAGAATTAAATAATGTTACCCAGTCATGAGCAGACCTAGTACCCAGATGTTGGTCTCTAATGCCATTTTCTAATAAAAAGAATCAGACCCCTTAGAGAAATGTCTGATTCTAGAATAGGGACAGGAAATATACAAGATGAGCCTGGAGCATCTTGTAGTGCCATTAAGGACGGAAGTGCTAAACACCCACACACACATACACACACACACACTATTGGGGTATGTTAAAGAGACACAGGAAACAACTGAAAAGCTCCCAATAGCCAAAGCAGGAATAAAAAATGAAAAACTAAATTAGATTATAACCCAAAGTATAAAATAAATATCCATCAGTCCACACTGATGTAAATTAATTATTGAATAAAAGAGTAAATGGAGGAGAAAAGATAAATTCCCCTTGCAAAAGAATTCCAAAGAATTCCCACTCTTTAAGTGTGGGCTGCACATGGTGACTTTGTTCCGAAAAGTACGATGTGGAAAAGTGGGACAGGGAGGGAGAGTAAAGAGTAAACTTTACAGAGGAGAAAACTGATAAACATGACCTCAATCAGGTGATCAAGGTCAGCATCAACAGTGACAAGTCATGTTGATAGCATTCGTAGGTATACCCTTGATATCATGTGATTAAAACGGCAATCTGCCTCTGTTGTCTTCCTCCCCCTAACCCATAACTCCAGTCTAATCATGAGAAGAACAGCAGAAAATCCCAATAGAGTAACACTATACAAAACACATGACCAGTACTCCTCGAAATTGCCAAAGTCCTCAAAAAGTAGGAAAGTCCCAGTAACTGTCACATTCAGGAAGCACCTATAGGAAAATGATGACTAAATATAGTGTGGTATCCTGGATGGGGTCCTAGAACAGAAAAAGGACAGTAGGTAAAAATAGTGTAAGTAAATTATAATTTAATATAGGTAAATATTAGTAAGATATGGACTTCAGTTGATAATAATGTATCTGTACTGGTTTATTCATTGTTAACGTGTACGATACTGATGTAAGATGTTGAAAATAGGAGACACTGAGTGAGGAATTTATAGGAACTCTCCGTGCTACCTTTACAATTTTTCAGTAAGTCTAAAACTGTTCTAAAAGCTGAAGTTTTTTTTTTAAAGACGAGATATAATCAGAGAAACAAAATACCAGTAAAACTATATGAGGTAAATTTGAATGGCATGTAATATCCCCTTTTCCCATTAATCTTTCATCAAAATAAGAAATTTATTTCAATACTCCATGGATTGATTTTTCTTGGAAATTAAGCACATAAAATTTATTTTTTAATTAAATTATATAAAAAATTCAGTTCCTCAGTCGTACTAACCACATTGAAAGTACTCAAAAGCCTCACATGGGGTTCGGCTGTGATATTGAACAGCATAGCCATGGAACATTTCCATCACCGCAGAAAGTTTGGTTAGACAGTACTGCTCTGGGGAAACTCACAAATGTGCACCAGTAGATATGGACAAGAATGTTCATAGGAGAATTGTTCATGATATTTAAACATTGTTAAAACAAAACAAAACAATACCCATCAACCAAGGAATGGATAAATAAATTATGATGTATTCATAAAGCAGAATCCTATACAACAGTGAAAATTAATGGACTATGAGTTCATACATCAACATGGATGAATCGTTAGATTGAGTGAAAGAGGCAAATTCAAAAGTCACATATATTATAAATTCACTATTAAAAATTCAGAAACTACAAAAGCAAGTAATACATTGCTTAGAGATATGTATGTGGCAATATTCCAAGGAGAAGTAAGAGAATGGTATCACAAAATCCAGTTCAGTCCTCTGGAATGGAGGAGAAAGGAGTCGTTTATTGGGAGAAATATTTGGAGCTTCAATGGTATTGGTAAAAACCTTCTGCTAAGATGGGGTGCTGGTTACAGATATGTTTGTTTTATTATTATGCTTCATAATTTTCTTTTTAATTACATAAGATATTTTGAATATATTGTCTATCTGTCAAAGCTTTATTGGATTCCTCCTTTTGTTACATATCACTTACCACTTTTCTCTATTATGGATTTCTCATTCCCATTATCAATTGTTGTGCCACTAAAGCAGTTGAAGTTAAAACTTGCTGGCTTTCATGGATTTTGCTATTTGTTTCCTGACCCCATAAATGGTTTTCATGCTTCCGAATTTGTATTACTACATTTTAGTCTGGATTTGTAGCCTAATTTAGCAGTTCAAAACTCAAAATGAATATAAATATATGCTTCTCAATTCAGAGGATATTATCTTGCAATTCAAATGAGCAAGGCCAATACAGACAATCTATTATTTAATCTTGTGTCATCCAAATATTGACTCTTCTTATAACGGAGTATACTTACCTAGAAGAATCAGCAACTTACAGTGCACAAAATGTTTCAGAACTCACTTAGTAGACTTTATTAATATTCTACAAAATACTGTTGATGCTATTTCATTCATATTTCAAAATCCTCTCCTTAAATTAGTTAACTGAATCTCTACCCACTCTTTCCAATTCTTTATGAAATACTAATTTCCTTTTATATCCTGCTAGGGTTTCAAAAATAGTAGTCAATGGGGAAAGCCTATTTGAAACTATTTTTTTACTTATATCCCTTGCTGATTTCCTGAATTACCATATTTTTCATAATCATATTTTAAAACAAATTATGTATTTAACCACAACAGATGGATATTTTGGTTATTTTTAACAATACATAGATTTTTAAATTATTTAACCTATTTTATTTTTACTTATAATGTTTTAAAATGCCCACTGTTGAGAAATTAAATATAATGAAAAACCAAATCAAGTTAATAGAAAAACAAGCCCTCTTTCCCAGTTAGCTAAGCTAACTCCATAGTCCAAAGGTGTGACTAGAACTTTCTACTGTGAACATTGTTCCATTGTCTTTTTATGTATGCACTGAAATACATGCTGCTTCTTCAGTAAAAGTGGTAAATATCTATTTTTCAAAATAAAATATTTTGGTCAATAAATTATATTAATTGATATCCACTTTTAAATGTCTCAGTGTTAGGGACACCAACACCAGCCTCATTGCTGCTTTCACAATATTAAGAAAATAAAAAGATGAAAACTCACAATACTGTAAATGAAGAGTGAAAGTTAACTAAATCTGTAATAAACTCCATCCATGACAAGGCCGATAGAAATGACAGAAGAAGACCTGTGAGCCACCTTGGCTATGCCACCACCCACCTGGAAATAAGTACAAATATTCCTCCTCGTCATTCCTTGTCATTGCCTTGAAGCAAACAGAAAATTGCTCCAAATCCTGAAAAGATCTGAAGTGGACTGGACCATGGGAGAAAAATAGCTGGGCCAATAAACTTGTTTGCTAGTTAATTTAGACTTGGGAATAAGATTTCAGATCAGTCAGGTTAGTTTCATCACAGAAGAGATGTTATTTGGGAGCTAATGACAGGTATGTTTTAGACTAGACCAACTTCAACAGCAGAATCGAGTGAATTAGAGGAAGCTAGCCAGGAAAGAGAAGGGGAGAAGGGAGTGGGGAGGCATAGAAGGAGGGACCGAGGGAGGGAAGAGGAGGAGGAGAGATGGAAAGTGAACACAAAAGCAAAGAGGAGACAGAAAGAGAGTCTCAATGGCATTTTATCCCTGGCCCAGTGGCTCCTGTTGCTCAGTGGTTTCCAAGGTACTCTTCTGCAGTTTCATACTAAACTTTGTTTTTGCTTTAACTTAAGCTACTTAAGTAAATTTCTGCTATTTAAAGCCAATATATCTCTAGGAAATATGTGGAACTTGTTATACAGAGAGAATTTAATTATTCTTTACACACCAACTTACCAAACTACTACAAATATGCAAAGGAGCTTTAATCTTCTAAACAAACAGATAGTAGGGCCAGAGACTATATATATATATATATTATTAGGACAAGAGACAATATATATATTATTACTAATAATACTAATTACTATATATTATTACTAATATAAATTTTGGTTGTTGACAACTACCAGATGTGAATACATCACTTACCATATAAGTAACCTGGAATGAGAATATTGCAGGGCGAGGAAAAGGAAATAGCTTTCCAAAGGCTTAGAAGAATAGCAGACTTCTGAGTTACGGAGTAGAAGAAAATTGTTGGGTATCCTTAGATACAAGGAGTTTCTATGAAACTTTTGCAGAAAGTCATGCAGACTGAAATGAAAAAGAGACAATCAGGTGAGATTCAAAAAAGAGATGGAGGAGATAAGAATTGGAAGGCATTTAAAATCTAACAGAAAAATTAAATTAGCATTGCAATTAATAAAGAGCAAAAATGAAACTGGGATCAGCCTTATGGAGGACAAAGTTGAGAGTCCCCACATTCCTCTCACCCTCAGAGATCATGTTGGTGGGTCTTCGCAGCCTACCCAGTAGTGTGACTCAAACCTTCATTTCTAAGGGGCCTGAGCCCTTCTCTGTTCAGTTGCTCATGTGTCTATTCAGAGTTACACTGAGACAAGAGAGTCCCAAGATGTGCCACAGGATCACCTGAGCTCTATACATTCCTCCCTGCCACAATTGTCTAAAACCATCCCTACCTCCTCCTGCTCATCAAGATCAGTTAGCCCTGCCAAGATCATGACTCCCTTCTTACCTACTGGACCTGAACAAAAGAAGTCCAAAGTGCTCAGTTAAATGAGACTCTTTCTCTGCCTCTTGGCAGTAAACCCACTTTGGACCAGGAACTCTAACAATGCAGTTAGAGGGTTACAGGGATGAGAAGCACAAAGTCCCCCAATATATGGTTGGAAGTGATGACAGGAGGAACCACTTCTGCTACCTGCCTTGGTTCCTGGGCCATGTATTCCTCCTATGTTGACAGAGCACCATATATGGGTCTCTGATTTAATGCATATAATTAATGCATCCTGAGGATGGCACTCTATCCTTTGAAAGTATTGCCTCCAAGCTATGCCTCAGCTGTGCCTTTAGAATGCCATTCCTAGAAGGTCTATCAGAGCAATGGGCTAATTAATTCTGGATACTGTACTACAGGATACAAGCAGTAAATCCACTGGTCATGGGCCCACTTCTGTACTTCCTTTGCTCTAAGTGAATCCTCTGGTCAGATGGCTGTTGCATAAGATTCCACATCTATGGATCAAACATTCCATAAGCCCCTGGATAACAGCGCTGGCTGAGGCACTACAGGCTAAGAAGGCAAATTTATACCAAGAGTAGGTATCTATCACTGTGGAAAAACTCCTATTCTTTCCAGGTTGTAGTCTCCTTGCTACCAGATTAGATTCCACAAAGAATAGTGTCATTTAGGGGCTCAGACTTGGTCTCTGTTGGTGGCAAGTCGGACATTCAGAAGCATCAGTATCTAGACAGACCATGACAAATGGAGTCCCTTCTGTTGGGTCCATGCAAAGCATCCATCTCTGCCATAATGACCACTCCAGTAATGTGCTTATTGGGCCAGATCCAGGATGGCTAGTGACAAAGCCTGGATAACATTGACTGGACAAGCCATTTTGCCTACTTGATGTCCCGTGACTCTTTCCCGATGCATGCTTTCTGGCAGCATCAATGTGTGATAGAAAAATTTTTATGCTTTATTCTCACTCCCATGTCCACCTCCTTGTCTCTGATCTTCTATCCTTCCTCTTTCCAGGCCCATGACCAGCTGGCCAGGCCATTGCCCACTGTCATTCTCATTCCATAAAAAGCAGAGTACACTGCTCACAGCTCTGCCCATAGGGAAGAGTTTCCCTGTCTGCTGTTTTCAAAGCCACCTTTGAATATGGCTACAATGGAGCTGCCATCCTTGTTCAGCCTTCACACACATAGAAAGCTGACTCATTCATAAACAGAAGTTGATGATTTTTTTCTTTCTTTTTTCCAGTCATACAAGACCACCATATGACTGTGGGAGTGAGCTGGGAAAAGACTGCTGGGGTTACTGTGGTGCGTGTCTGGGATACCTGCTTCTTCAGCTTATTCATGTTCTCTGGCGCTTCCTGGACTCAATTCCAAATGTACCTTTTCCATCTTGTGATTGACTGCTGCTGGTCCTGTCTGACTTTTTGACTCTGCTGATCCAACATAACCCAGCTCACAACAGGCAGTTCTGGATACAGAGTCACTTGGTGCCTCATAATCAGAGGTTCAGTCTCTACCAGCACCCACTAACACACCAGGAACTGTGTCTAAAATGACGTTACTCTTTGCTGCAGTTGGCATGGTCTTGCTTCAAATTCTAGAGGCCTCTTTTGTGATTTTCTCACTGAGGCTTGCTATGAAATGCACACTGAATCTTTTCCCCCCACCAAAACCCGCAGTATCTTAGAGTCTGTTGGATCATATGACCGAAGTGCCTGGGAAGCCTGACCTTTCTGCAGAACTCTTTCCTGTCACACATGCCACTCACTGCCAGCAGCCTTCCATGTCACTCAGAGGAACAACATTCCTAGCATTCCTGTGTCCCCTGAAAAGAGTACATCTCAACTCCTGGGGTCCTTGATGAAGTGTTAAACTCATGTTCCAAGAAAGAGCAACTAAAAAACTAAATTTTGCCTACTTAGTCTTACATTCCGGCCACCTTGATCAAGCATTTGAGCTGAGCAACAATACATTGATAAGTGGCACAGAGATCTGGTAATATGCTTTCAAGGAGGTCTGTTGAGGTCATTCATTTCCCCAACCATCTCTGTGTCCTCCAGAGCATCTCTCACAGAGTGTGCTCTCTACTTCATGATCATATCCATACTCAGGACTCCCAAAGTAGGTGATTCTGAAATCTCCACTTCTAGACTCAGCCTTGTCCAGGTCAAACGCACAGCCTCCTCTACTTTCTCTCCCATTCTAATACTTTCCCCTCTGCCCCATTCTGCTTCTCAGACAGAAGGCATCATGGCATATTGGAGACAGCAGTAGAAATCAAGAACGTTCACCAATGGAATTACATTTGAGCTTGGCCTAGATGAATGAATTGAATTTCTATAAGCAGAGAATGAAGAAAGGTAGGTCCAGGTAGAGGGAAGAAAAACAGAAAAAGGTTCAGAAGGAGGATGAGATGTGGCATGTTTGAGGAAGAGCAGTGATCCAGTGTGATGCGACAACCTTATAATTCTCCAGTTAGGGGGGTTGTTTTTCTTGCTATTTTCTATTATTTTTTTAAATCTTAGAGCCATTTCAAAGAACACAAACTAAGGGCTGTAGAACAACTGAATATTGTAGTTTACATATAAACTCAGCAACATGGTTTTAAAAGACACTGTTATTCCCCAGTCATATATATGATGTATCAGTTAATACTTTCTCACATGACGTTCCCCCATTTTTGCGATAGTATCTCATTGTAAACTCATATCAAATTTATTGACGAATATCACCTTAGCACTTTTTTTCCTCCATATTAATGACTCCAAACCTACAATTTTCTGGCTTTCACTCTTGTTTTTTCTTCAGATTTGGTCTTTCCCTAGTGAATTCCTTTCCATTTATCTTGATTAAACCTCACTCTATTGATTTCTGTCCTTTCTCTAACTTCTCAGAAACCTACTGTATATTAATTTTGTTTTCTGTGATATTAGCTACCTTCCCGGAACTGAGTAATATTCAGGGAAGTTAAAATACAACAACATTGAAGAGCCAGCCTTGCAGTTAAAGTTCGGCACACTCTCCTTCAGTGGCCAAGGTTCCGTTCCCAGGCACAGAACCACGCCACTGGTCTGTCGGTGGCCATGCAGTGACGGCGGCTCACATGGAGGAGGTAGAAGAATTTACAACTGTAAACAACTGTATACTGGGGCTTTGGGGAGAAGAAGGGAAGAAAAAAGGAGGAAGATTGGCAACAGATGTTAGCTTAAGGCGAACCTTCCCCTGAAAAAAAAAAAAATTCCAATAACATGGAGTGACCTCCCTTTCAAACTTTGGATGCTATGTTAAATTCTAACAGGATGAGAAAATATGTGCATGCATATTTTATCTTAAGAAGAAAAATTCTTTGTGTTCCAATGATTTCTCTTGCTTCATTGGAGAAAATTATAACATTTAGGAGTCATCTACTAAAAAGCCAAGCTTAAATACATGCCTTCCTTTGCAGTGGGACAAAATAAGGAGAAAGGTTCATATCCTAAAACCAAGAAAGTTACTATTGGAGAGTTATGATAATAAGCAGAATAAAAATAATATATAATTACTTTTGACTTTATTTTTCTGTGTATCAAATATTACACATTCATTCATTCATTTAATCTTTATAAGTGTTCTAAGAATTAACACTTAAATAATTTATTCAATGTGATGAAGCAAGGTAAAATTTGAACCCAGGTCTTTCTGACTCTTTTCTTGTTATAGTATGTTCTGCTTTTAATTCATTCATTCAACTCCATAACTTTTTTTTGAGAGTCTCCTATTTTCCAACCACGCTGCTGGATGCTGGAGATATAGTGATGAACAGGTAAGTTTCTAGTCCTCATAGATCTTAATGTCTGTGGGGAAGACAAATCTTTCTCTTAGGCTCATCCATATTCTTTTCTTTACTGCACAGAAAATAAAACTATTTTTTATATTTTTATAGCTATTTTTTTTATAGCTCAGCCACGAGCTCCCTCAACTGACCTTCCCTCCACCTCAAAATGTATTTATACTCCTCCCATCTTCACTTCTCTCCACATCGCCTGACAGGAGGAAGATCCATCCTGTTCTTTAGGATCTACCGCCAAAACTGTCGTTTTGACCCCATGTACTCCCAACATTTCTCGAAATTTTTTTCCAAGCTTCTCTCTCATCTTCAATATTTCCCTCTCTACTGATTGTTCCCTCCGGCCAACAATCTCCAGAAATAAAAATATATATATTTGGTTTTGGTCTTATCTTTCTCAAGCTACTGCTTTCTTTCACTCTTGTCCTCAGCAATAGATTTAACAGGTTTGAGACTCATTTTCTCACTTTCACACATCATATTCACTCTTCGAACCAATACAATATGACCTTTGCCTCTCCATTGTTAAATTCGAAGACAAAGGGAAATATAAAATACCCCGGTCCCTCACTCCACGACTGTGATCATTCTGAGGGATGTATGTCACTCGGCCTCCCAGTTTCCCCAGGAGATTCGCTGCCGTCACCCCTGCAGACACCACTCACTGGCTGCGTTCCCTTTGCCTTATCCATTCCCCACTCCCCTACCAGCATTGTCTGCACTTCCTCCACTCAAATCTTTGTTCCATCTGCTTCTGAGAGAACCAAACTAAGAAAAGAGATGTTTTCAAACCAAATCCTGTCAACTCTAATTCTTTACCTTCTTTCCAAATCTTCTTTTTTTCCCATTTCCTCTGTAATTGTTTTATTTTAAGCACTCGTCTTCTGGCTCCTGTACTAACTTCACTTTCTGCCTCCATCACTTTCTCCCTCTAATGCATTCCTTACATACTTTGAGTATATATTTTTTTCTAAAATATAAGCCTACTCATGTCACTGCTCTGCTTAAAAACTTTTGGTATCTCCCTTTCTATCCATAGAACAAAGTTATTGTTGACTTGGAATCTTAGGCCCTTCCTAAATTTGCACCAACCTACATTTTTGGCCTTATATTCTACCATTCATTCTAAAGTCCAGCCACATTGAATTAATTATACCTTCCCTAAACACACACCCTTTACTTCAGAACCCTTGCTTTTGCTGTTTCTTCTTCATGGAGTGCCCATCCCTCTTTCCATCCCTCCCTCCCCTAGAAACTCTTATTCGTTCTTCAAGACCCCATTCAGATGCATCATCTCTAGAAAGCATTCCTTAATCTCTCTAAACATGGCTATATGTCTTACATGATGATGTAGCACTCTGTTCATATCTCTATCAGACCACTTATGTTTTATTGAAATTTGTTTATATATCTCTCTCCTTCACTGTCCTATAAGTTCTCTCAAGTCAAGACCATAACTTACTAAATCTTCTTGTTTCTAAATACTAGCATCTTCCTGTTTCCAAATACTAGGACCAATATCTAGCGATAAGTATTTGGATAAATGAATGAATGCTAGAAATTACAATTAACTGACATGAAGGGAAAGAAGCAAGTGGGATTATTCCAGGTTTTTTGCTATCCCATCTCCCCCATCCTCCTCCACCACAACCAGTACATATAAACCAAAATTTCTGAAGTAGATTTAATATTAAAGCAAGTCTCAGGTACGATATGATTTGTGAAACAAGAGGGCTATTGCAGCCCTAAAACTATCTTTCAGACTACCTCTTCAACTCATGAAAATCTTTTACTGGGACACAAACCTTTCACTTCAATCTTAGAGAAAAAAATGCTAAAATTCAAATGACTTGGGAATTAATACACTTATGTAAATTAGTTTTATTGCTAAAATAAATTATATCAAATTTCGATGTGAGGAGAGGATTAAAAATCAAGCAGGCAATGAGTCTCTGAAGAATGGGGTTACTGGTGCCCTGAATCCATTCCTTTGTACTGAGACAAACAAAATTTATGCACAAAAGGAGTTTTCTATTATATACTTCCACGCATTTTCTACTAAGTTTCAGATTCTTACTTTTTCTACTACCAAAATATCTCTGTTAATATCCCATCCCCTTAGGACCCTGCTCTGCACTTCCTTGGGTCATACTGGATAAACTCCAGTAATCACATCAACTAAGCCAATGGATCTGAAACTTGTCCAACCACCCGAGGAGGAGTATTTTTGAAGAGTTTCTCAATCCCTCCTCAAACGTATTAAGTTTAGAACCGCAGATATGAGGCATAGAAATCTGAATTATTTTAAAGCTCCCCAGGTGATTTTGATGCTCATCCAGGTTTGGAAATCTCTAGACTGGCCAATATATGACCTCTTTTGTCGTACTTCATTTAACTCAATTGAGTAAGTATCCACCGGGTGTTGATCATATGCTTAGCATAGATGCATCATATAGCTAGCATTTCACAGTGTATATGGTTCCCTCCCAGTGTTTTCCATAGTGCTAACTGAGCATTCATTGCCTCTAGGGAGAGTTGTTATGAGTAAACCAGTTAGAGAGCCAAAAGAGAGCCATATCATATGGAAACGATTTTGAAGAATGTGTTATTTGACAGAAATAATATTTCCCTTTCCATTACCTTTACCCACCCTCCTTCCCTCAGACTATAAAGTTTCTATTCTGAGGAAGAGGAGAGAAAAGTGACAGGATACCCAGACAAGTTTAAATATTCAAGAGAAGAGGGCTTGAAATGGAGCAAGAACCAAAATCATCTGTCCTCAACAGCCCCCATCCCAGCGAACACAGAAACACACCCTGTAGTGCTAAGGATCGTCCAAAAGCCAGCCTGAAGGGATAATAACTAGTTATCACACTCATCAACCTCCCAAGACTAATGGGCAAACTCAGGAATGGGGGATACTGAGAATTGAAGACATCTAGAATTGACTTAGGTGGAATTTCTACCAAACAGAAGAATGAGGACAAAAATAAAATAACTTCCACTCACAGGAATTGAAAGAAAGATAGATATCTTGCATAACTTAATTTATGGTCTAGTATTTATGCCAATACTTTAGCATTGACCTAAAGTTGTGGGTGACTCTAAAAGCAGAGCAAATTGCAGCGTCCCTTCCTTTAAAGGAGGCTGTGGAAGGCAGCAGTGGGAGGAGAACAGGCTTCAGAGTCAGACACACCGGGGTGAATCCTGGGTGTCCTAGCAAGGGTTGGCTGTTTGTGTTCACTGAGGTTCACTTGCATCATCTACAAAGTGAGAATGGTGCTTTAGAATGAAATGAGGGGTAAGGGTTAGAACCCTGAGACAGGTTACAAGCTCAGTAAATGTCAGTTCTTTTATTTCTTCCAAGAGTATTTTATCTTAATTTTGAGGCCCCTTATTTACACAAAAGAAAGAATAATCATGCCAAGGTAGAATGACTCAATCCTGTAATTCTTATAAAGTATGACTTTGTAGATTTCTGTCACTGTTTGAACCTGTGGGAAGAAGCTGATGTTCTGCTGAGTGTGTTGGTGATGACCCTTCCCTCCCGTCAAACATACCAATGAAGCAGACACTGATTTCGCCACCTCCTCAGTTTCTTAGATGTTTGAATCAGAGTTTAACCCAAATCACTCTGGTTACAATGGCTGCAGAGAGCTAATCTGTAAACGCGGGGTCTTGTTCTGATTATAATAGCAAGAGGAAGCTTTTTATTTTCGCTCAGATTGGCAAGCTTTTGTGCAACTGCATTTGAATTGTAAAGTCCATTTGAAACACACCCTCTCTGAGCGCTGGTCTCTGCAGATGGAGGAAGTAAATGCGGTTTCTAATTTATAGTCAGTGTTATGATGCACAAGGTAACCATAGCTTTCGGGTAAGGAAAGTGGAGACTTGGCACAGCAATTTGGAATTTTTATAGTTAGTATCATTTTCTTGTTAATGGGTCCATTGACAATCATAATATTGGGCCATAAAAGTTGGTGTTAACTTTACTTTGCCATTTCCAAATTTTCACCTTCTTTTTTTCTTATTCAAATAATCATTGATGATTATAGTTGAAGACGATTATAGAGATTGCACAACCCAGGGACAAGAAAGCGGCAGTCTTTAGGCAGAAGTCCAGCTACAGATGGGTTTATTTTCTCCCCACAAAATGTTTCTTTCTCCTTTTCTTCTTTTTTTTGGTAATTCTTCATTTCTATTTTTCTCTTTTTTTAAATCAAGGGATGACTTAGATACAGGGAAGTGCCCAAATCTTAATGTGAATTTTGTATATGTGTATACTTATGTAAACCACATTCCAATCAAGATACTGGACATTTCCACAGTTTCCTTACAGCCCACTTAAACAACCAAAACAACCCAAAATAACCACTATTCTGATATCTATCCCCACAGGTTAGTTTTGCTTGCTTTTAAATTTTGCATAGACGGAATCACATAGTATGTCATCTTCTTGTGTATGAATACAAATGCTATGAATAGTCTTGTACATGACTTTAGGTGGACATAAGCACTCATTTCTAATGCATGTCTACCCAGGAATTAAATTGCTAGGTTGCAAGTTATAAATAGCGTATAAGGATGCTTACAACTGCCAAATGGTTTCCCAAACTGATTGAATTAATTTATACACTTATCGGCAATATGTGACTTCCAGTTGCTCCACATCTTCGCCAATACTTGGTAAGGTATTTTCAATAAATTTTAACTTGAATATGTCTAGGGTCTGTGTGCATCTTCCTCAGTCCATAAAACTTCCCGTTGTCTTATACCTAGGCATTTCATATCCAAAATTTAAGTCCATGGTCCTTGAAGTCTTTTGAGCCAGCCAACTAACTATTAATCTCATCCAATTTCTCACTTATCAAATTAAGAAAACTGGTCCCAGGAAATTTAACTGGCTAACCCAGTGTCACATAACTAGTGACAAATTTAGAATTAGATCTCAGGCTGGACTTCTAGACTAGGCCACTTTCCACTTCACAGCACTGCCATCCACTGATACTCAGCCCCCATTTTAACTCTTATCTCTACTTGATAAACCCCCTTTCAAATAACTTTATGAAAGGAAACGTACCCATCAATAATGTGCCTCACTTGGCACCATATTGTTGGCCTATATCACAAGACTTTCTATTGCTTCTTTTCTTGAACAATAAATGGAAAGCATAAATACAAATATGTGTTGAAAGAAGTATTTCATAAATATGTGATAGGAGGTATAAAAAAAAGACTGGAATGGGAATCAGCCGACTGCCTGCTAGTTTTCACAATCTTATTCAAGGAGAGAGGAGCCTACCAATAATGGGAATAGGTCATTCTCATCCCACCTCAAGGGCTATTTTACCAGATTCACAAAATCTTCATGGAAAAGTGTAGTGGTTTACTGGCTGGTATTTCTTCCTGGTCTCTACCTTCTTGATATAGTATAAACATTTGCTTAAAATCAGGGAGAGGTGTAAATGAAGTTATGTGAGTAAATATGGTATAATTTGAATTAGGCAAAGGCCGTGAAAGAAGATTGAAAAGTGAAGGCACTATGATGATGTCTATGGACTTCACCTCAGTTTCCTCATATAGAAAATGAGGAGTTGGCTGAATTATTTTTAAGATTGCCTTCAGCTTGGTGGTTCTATGAATGGATTAGCCATAAATATAATTTATATGATGAAGGGAAAACATAAAACAAACTCAGAATTTATTTATGAATATCTGGTTTGAGAAACAGACTTAATTATGTAAAATGGAGACTCCTGTCATCTGATAAACTGGCATTTCCATTAATTGGTCATTGACATGAACTTGGTCTAGTGATTTCATAATCCATCATCCCCCTTCTCCCTCCTCACCTGCCTTCCAATGTATTTGATTAAACAAATTTATGTTTAGTATTTGACAAAGAAATAGTTTCTATTCCTATAGTTTCTTTTCCACTTTATCAACCTGATATATTTCTTACTGGTTTATCTGAGAAAAATGGGATCAATTATTATGCTATACAAAGCCAAAAATATGAAAGTAATAAATCTATCTCAAATGAACAATATAAAATTGTATTTATAGAGTCTGAAATGAAATTACATTAGTCATCTTTTCACCAAACGATCTGAAGCGTATTTCTTTTCCCAAAATGGTCTGAAGCAATGGAATAAAAACTCAGGAAGAACCTTCTGGATTTCTCATACCTAGAAAAGAGGAATTCCTGTAAAAAAAAAAGCTAGATTAAAATTATCAGAGTGTTTTGATTTGTTTTGACAGACTGGGAACTCCAGAGACAAGACATTCAGTACCTTACTTAGGAATCACCTTTTCCCCTTGTCATATGAGGATTCATGTTTTCCTTAATTAGAAATTGATCAGAAGCCTAATAAAGCTTGATGAGTGATAGCACTAAAAATCCTTTTCACAAAAGGCTGAACTCTATCTACTCACAAATTTTCTTCCCTTGAACTCACTCCATGCCCTCATTGCATGTCTGAAGAGAGGATGGGGGGGAAATTCAACTTATTTTTCTTTGTACAGTTTCCCACTAAATTTTTCATTACTAAGAGTGGTTCTAATAAGTTAGTCAGAGTAACTGAAGAAATGTAAATGTTTTTTATACAGAGGAAGATGAAATCATTTAAAGATTTACTTGAGGATGTTTCTAGAGATTTACAGAGGTGGAGGAACCCTGGCTTAGGAAAGAGAAATAATTTAGTTTACACCAACAGGACCTGTGGTTTGTGATTCACTCAGACCAAAATCTTCAGCCCTCCCCCTGGGAACAAACACATGCATAAACAGCCAGAAACGTAGATTGTGGGAGTTAATAAAATAGTATGAAAATCAATCAGTTGGGTGAAGAAAGGCTGTTGAATAGAATTCAAAGTTTAAATATCCCTACATGATGGTGTAAGTGACTGCACTGTGTCACACCTTCCTTACAGTCAGGATCTTGATTTATTGTGTATATGTTTTGATGGAGATATATATATATACAGAGAGAGAGAGAGAGAGCACACACTGTCGGTAAAACTGCCTTGGTAGTGGGTAAGCAGGAGATCTTATTCTTTACCAAAGAAATCAAACAAAAATTCCACGATGAAACGGATCAAGTGAAAAAGTCTGACTTAGAAGGAAAGTAGGCAGAATATAGTTAAACAAAGCAAAAACAAGCCACAGAGAGATGCCCTGGCTGGGAGGTTCAGCCTGGGTTCAGTAAGGGACACGCTCAGCATCAGGGTCACCACCAGGCCTTGTGTTCAGGTTGTTACAAGAGCAAGAGTAGGACAGAGGGACAGACGGGGGGAGTGGAGTCATGACAGGTGTTAAAGCAAGTGAGAAGAGATGACGGGCTACAGTGTGGTCACAAATAAGTGTCAAGAAGCTGAGTTTGGGAAGGACATGCTTAGCGAGGATTAGAGAGCTCACAGTCAAAGAAGTAAGAACAGCAAAATATATCTGAGAAAAAATATCTCAGATGACATCAGAATTCTGTCTTTTCAAGGATTTTTATTATTGCTGTAGTTAAATGCGATAGTTTTTCTGGGGAAATGACAAACATCCCCTTGGCAACTCTGCTCCAGGGCAGTCTTCCTTACTAGAAGGATTTTAGGCCCAGAGAAGTGATTTTATTTTCATCTAACCAACCTTTCTCTAGTCTATGCTGGATATTAGTCATTGTAGCCAGCCTGGAGCCATAGCCAAGAAGCCAGTGGAGACAGAGTCCTTTGAGTCTCCTAAAACTTCCACGGTTAGCTTTTTCCCCAAGATAAGAGTTCCAATCTAATAGCTGAGCTTTTACCTGAGGTTCTGACATAAACCACAAAAACATTCAGAGTCATAGAAGTTAGAAACAGCAAAATACGCAGCTCCAGGGAAAACCAAAGTAACCTGTTGACTACTGTTTCCTTTAGTGTCCAGCGGAAGAACTGAACCAGGAGCAAGGACTAAATCTCAGTGAAACTAGAAAGAATGAAAAGATTTCTTAAATCTCCTAGGAGAGAAGAGCACAGGCCAGATTTGGGAGGCAGACCGGGGAGTTCACTATAAATTTCAGTGATTGCACACCTGAAAGATTTTACACTTTTAAAAATCTTCATGCCTGTGGTATTGTGGTTTCTGTTTCAAAATACCCTTCCTAACCACAGTGAAGGGATTCGGGAAAAAAAGAACTAACCTAAGCAATTTTTTTTTTCTTACTGAGGAAGACTGTCCCTGAGCTAACATCTGTGCCAGTCTTCCTCTATTTTGTATGTGGGACACCACCACAGCATGGCTGCCAACGAGTGGTGTAGGTCTGCACCTGGGGACTGAACTCAGGCCACCGAAGTGGAGCATGCAGAACTTAACCACTATGCCCCAGGGCCAGTCCCCTAAGTGAATTTTTAAAACAGTATTTTAACTAGATATTTTAAGGCTAAAGAAAAAGGAACTGTGAGTGAATATTGTACTCTGGCTAGTAGATTTATTTCTTACAGAGCATGGGTTATCAATTTAGAATCTACTTTAAGAATACTCTAGTATCAAACAAATAAGTAAATAGTTTATACACAATGAAAGCCAGGTTTTTCACTGTTGAAGAAAGAACGTTCAAATGAAGAAGAGAAAGACTAGAATGAATCATGTGCTATGGATTGGGTTTGGAGGTATTATTATTATGAACTCATAGTCTTCAGATAGGTAAATAAGTAGGTAGATAGACAGATAATCTGTGTGTGTGCATGGATTGGTATTTATATATATACATTTCCTAATTCTGTTTGCTGAGAGGGCCTAGAAGCGAGAACACCCAATAGAAATGAACACATCTTGGCACCCACATCTCGGTTTACATATAGTGTTCTCCCATAAACTGAAACATGCGAAGTGTTTGATTCCAGAACTGGGGCAGAGAAAAGGCAGATGAGCCTGGAGCATCCTGAGGGGCCATAAAGTAAGAAATTGCCCCAAAATGGAAGAGGTAGCATATTGAAAGGGCACAGAAACCACCTAAAAAGCTCCCAATGGCCAACACTGGAACACTTTGAGATGAATAATGAATAAATAAATAAGGAAATAATAGTATTGGATTAGAACTCATAGAATAAAATAAGTATCAATTAATAAATGTGGGAAGAGAAATAGCTCTTATTTACAGCAGAATTCTGATTAATAAATATGGAAGAAATGAGGGAAATAGACCATTACAACACCACAGTAGTAATTGTGCAGGTAGGTGCCACTCAGACATGTTAAAATTAGTGGGTTAAAGTTTGAGGAACAGGAATTTCTCAAACTACCTCCCCAAGATATTTATTAATGAAAAAAGAAAACTAGTACGGTCACAGCAGAGAAAGCTGGCAGACAGCACCCTGACCGGTACTAGGTATGTGGACGTCATGCACTCCCTGATACAGTGCACCGAGAAGAGCACACCACATCTGCAACAGTCTTGCCAAAAATACGTAATCTCAATCTATTCATGAGAAAACATTAGACAAGTGCAAACTGAGGGCCGTTTTGCAAAACAATGGTAATCTGCAAAAGTTTCCAGGTCATGAAAGACAAGGGAAGACAGTCTTTCTTGTAAGCAACTCTTACAGATTTGAAGAGACGGAGGAGACAGGACAAATTCAGTGAAAGTTGGCATTGTGGACTACATCCTAGAACAGAGAAAAGGACTTTAGTGGGAAAACTGGTGAAATCCAAATGAAGTCTGTAGTTTACTTAATAGTATCATACCAAAGTCAATTTCTTGGTATTGATCATTGTACGGTGGTTATAGAATGTTAACATTAGAGGAAACCAGAGGAAAGGTAGAGAGAAGCTCTTTGTACTATTTTCACAACTTTTCTGTAAGTCTAAAATTATTCCAAAAGAAACGTTAAAAAAATGTTTTATCTAAATAAATCTTTTGTCTTCTCACTAAATATTGGATTGAATTGCATTGAAATGAATTAAATTCTAAGAATCAAAGATAGAGGAGGAAATGCTATAAGGAGGAAGATAAAGATCGCTGTGTGTCCCCAGAACTAAAGCCGCAGGAAAGGATCCCAGGGGATGGTGTCAGGCAGAGCTGGGGTGGGGGCCCCGCTCAGATCTAAGCTGTGTCCTACCAAAGAGCTGTAGACTTCTCCGGGCGTAGTTAGTAGGCTGTGGAGCTGTGCCCTCCAGAAGAATATGTCCATTAGGGACCAAGGGAATTCTGGAAGAGAACTTATCCAAAGACAGTGTTTCTCAAACTTTAGTTATTCTGCATACTATTTTCACAATTTTTGCTAGCTCTTATATGACCTGAATTATTATTTGCTCCACACCTTCCTTAACATTGACTTTGGAATGGCTTGCTTTTTTAACTTGCTCTTATCCCTATGCTACTTAAAATCATCTTGCATGTCACCAGTGGTCCACATACCACAACAGGGGGCCGGTCTTAGAGGTTGTGAAGGGGTGCTGTAAATAATGAAGAAACTAAGGGGAAGGGATGATTGTCCATCCAACACATCACTCACACACACACACACACACACACACTACTGTCTCAGCCTAAACAGAGAGAAACACAGAAGAGGAGCCAGGCATTCTTGCTGCTTTGGCACGGAAAATTCCATGACTTTGGAGCATTGAAGGATCCAGAGAACATAATGAAGCTCTGGAACCTCAAGGACGTAGATGTCAGGAGTAGAGGTGATGGAATCCAGGAGTGGCAGAGATGGTGGAGGACAGAGGAGTGCTGATGGCACTCAGGCAGCAGACAAAGGGAGAACCAGAGGTGGTAGCAAGACCACCATCTCTGGAAGCACTCAGAGTTGCCCAGCGCATAGGCAAAAAGATTCTCATAACTGGCAATTGAGCTATGCAGCTGTAAGGCCCTCTCAGGCAGTTGTGTGTGCTGGAAACTGCGCTAAATAGGCTGGAGAAGGAATGAAGAAAACAACTATATCACAAAGTGGCAGAACAAACTTGTATTGTAAGTCTATGCGTGATATCTTTAAGGATTCTGAGAAATAACTAGAGCTAACTGGTGTGGCTTTATATGCATGAAGGTCCTGTATTAGAAATTGGAGATAGAAGCCAATGAAAACTAATCACGCAAGTAGTAGCTAGGATGTACAGTTATGGGAGTGTAAACCGGTAAAGCCATTCCACAAACTGCTGGCAGTACTTAGCAAAATAAAGTGTGGACACATCTTATGATCCTTTAATACGAGAAAAATTCCCACACAGTCTTATAAGAGGAAATGTTCATTACATTTTGGTTTGTAATGGCACAAATTTGAAAGCAATCTAGGCTTTCAATATTAGATTATTGGATAAGTAAAGTATAGTCGGTGTAGACCATGGAACACTGGGCAGCAATCAGAACAAGGAATTACATGTGTGAACAGCACGTGGTTTGATTTTAAAACAGAGAGTTGAGAAAAAATACAAATAAAATAGTCTAACAGCTAGCAGCCATGTAACACTTACTATGTCAGATACTGTTCGAAGCACTTTACATTTATTTTAACTTATTTCTTCCTTGCAAAAACCCTATGTGGTAGGTAGTGTCACTGTCCCCAGCTTATGGATGAGGGAATTAAAGCACAGAGAGAATAAGTGACTTGTCCAAGATCAAATAGCTAATTAGTGGTAAAGAAAATGTTTAGAACCAGGCCACCTATCGCTAAAATCCTTGCTCATACCACTACATAATATTGATATCCTCTATCAATACAAAACAGGAAGCAACTTTGATCTAATGCATTCTTGTGATTTACAAACATGTCCATTTCCAAATTAGAGTACAAATGTTTTAAAATATATATATATTTCCAAGAATGTGTAACAGAAAACCAGCAGAATGAATATGCCTATTTGGGGTAGAGTGGACAAGGGTCAGAGTGCATAACAGGTTTAAAAGAGGATAATAAATAAAATGAAATGAAAGAACATAAAATAGTTGTAAGGCTTAGAACTGACAAGGCAGCTGGGAGAGTTTTAGAGAAATCAGAGGGGCTGTCGCTGGTAGCGTGGCCTCAGCATGGTCCAGGCTGAGAGAGAAAGAATTGAAGCCCGGACTAATGGTCTACCACATAAATCAAGACGCATTCAGTACCTGAAGGAAGGATTATTCCGGGATAGACAATCTTTCCTTGCTTCATAATTACCGTATAATATTCATCAAATTTCTTGTCCATTGAGTCAACAAAACAGAACACGTTTTAACTTGAGATATAATTGACATATAACATTGTACTGGTTTTACACGTTCAACATAATGATTTGATGTGCGTATGCCTTGCAAAATGATCACCACAAGAAGCTTAGTCAACCTCCATTACGACACAGTAACAATTTTTTTCTTGTGATGAGAACTTTTAAGATCTACTCTCTTAGCAACTTTCAAATAGATAATATTGGTAACTATAGTCACCATGCTATACGTTACAGACCCAGGACTGACTTATAACTGGAAGCTTGTACATTTTGACAACCTTCACACATTTCCCCCGCGCCCAGCCCCCAGCTCCTACCTCTGGCAACCACCAATCTGTTCTCTATATCTGTGAGTTGGGTTTCTTTTTCTGTTGTTTTGTATTTTGTTTTTTGTTTTTAGATTCCATGTGCAAGTGAGATCATACAGTATTTGTCTTTCTCTGTCTGATTTTTTAATCAGATTGTTTGGTTTGGGCTTTTTTTCTGAGTTGTATGCATTCTTTATATATTTTGGATATTAATTCCTTATCACAGATATACGATTTGCCAATATTTTCTCCCATTCAGTAGGTTGCCTTCATTTTGTTAATAGTGTCCTTTGCTGTATGGAAGCTTTTTAGTTTGATGTAGCCCCATTTGTTTATTTTTGCTTTTGTTCCCTTTGATGTTTGTGTCAAATCCAAAAAATGACTGCCAAGGCTGATGTCAAGGAGCTTACCCCCTATGTTTTCTTCTGGGAGTTTTATGCTTTCAGGTCTTACTCAAAGCAGGATTTTCATTTACTTTTTTTTTTTTTTTTTTTTGGTGAGGAAGACTGGCCCTGAGCTAACATCCATTGCCAATCCTCCTCTTTTTGCTTGAGGAAGATTGTCACTGAGCTGATATCCATGTCAGTCTTCCTCTATTTTGCATGTGGGATGCTGCCACAGCATGGCTTGATGAGCTCTCTGTAGGTCCTCACCTGGGATCCAAACTTGTGAAATCCAGGGCACCAAAGCAGAGTGCACGAACTTAACCACAACACTACCAGGCCAGCAGAATATTTTGACCCCAAAATGTAGTCCCCACATGCCCCACATTCCATACTTTAGACCTGCTAACTTTCTTTGTTCTTTGTATCAAGAATTAAATAATAGCTATGAATCCTGCATCCAATTCATAATGAATCTTTCTGGTAGTAATAATCACTACAAAATAAAAGTGATGACTAAAATTATGCATTCAATGTTTAGTAATGACTAGAAAGTGTTGAAAATTTCAAAAATTTCTTGAAAAACTAGATCTGCAAATTTGGCTCAAGAAAATTGGGTACTTTTTATACACAGGAAATAGTAGACACAAAAGAAATTGGACAGCATGGGGCCGGCCTGCTGGAGTAGTGGTTAAGTTCATACACTCCACTTCAGTGGCCTGGGTACAGACCCACACACAAGTCATCAAGCCACACTGCAGCAGCATCCCACATATAGGACAGAGGAAGACTGATACAGATGTTAGCCCAGGGCAATCTTCCTCAAGCAAAAGAAAGGAAAACTGACAAGAGATGTTAGCTCAGGGACAATCTTCCTTACCAAAAAAAAAAAAAGAAAAGAAAACTGACAGTAGTGGACATTTTAATATCTAATATTGGACTAATGGGTGGATTTAATCTCTGTTGTAAAATTTATGCAGAAAATTGTTTTCCACTTAAATAGTTTCATTAAAATAAAAATAGAGTGGAAATTTTTTGAAATGGTTTACCCTTGCTATATAAAAAGTGATTAAGTAATTTAATTATAGTTAGCCCCAGGAAATTCTTTCTCAATGAAAATCCATCCATGATGGTGAAATACTGTTTTAACGTATCTGTAGTAACAGGAAATCAACGCTTCTTAGGGTCACAACCCAGGAGAATACCAGGTTGTCATCTCCTCTTCACAAGCATCAAGCCCACACCAGACACCACAGCCATTCGGAGGTGGGATAGGGCAGACAAGCCCGTCCAAAATATGTAAAGGGACTGGGAAATTCAATCAAAGGTTAGATTTCAGAGCAATCACTGCAGGCTAGGGAGAGCAGGGACTGTGCAGGAAGCGGCTTTGATCTGGGCCTTAAAGGGTGAACACTATTTTGATGGGGAGGGACCACGATTGAGGGGAGTAGGACTTCTAGCTGGTGGGAACAGTCTGAGAAAATTAATAGAATAGGGGAACATATAAGGCATGATCGAAAAATCAGAAGGTGACCTTTTTGGCTTGATCATAGGTTTTACGGAGGGAAATAGTAGAAGATGTAGCTGGAAAGGCAGGCGTGAGCCAGACTTTGGGGATCCTGAAAACCAAGCTGCACAGTTAGGACATCACAGAGAAACCATGGAACTGCCCAAGACTTTTGTTTGTTTAGCCAAAAAACTGACAAAACCCCAAACAAACCTTTAAACTCCAGGACGCTTTAGGAAAAAAAGCCTAGAAATTATCCACTAAAAGATAAGATCCAATGATGTAATTTTGCACTTACTCTAAGTCTTTATAAAACATCACACTAGAGAAAAGAGAATCCTGGTAAGGCACTTGTTGGGAGAATTATAACCCTCTCCCAACATGGAGAATAGATTTCCTGCTTAGAATCCCTCCCAGCTTTTTGAGTCAGGCCCAGCACAGCAGCTCCGCTGCCCTCAGGGCGATCATAAGGACCTGGGACTTTGGTTTGTGGCTGTCACCTCAGGCTCAGGGCTCTTCCTCTCTGCTGCTGAACCAAGACAGCTGGGGTTGTAGTGGAAAGAAGCCTGGACAGAGGACAGAGTTCGCTTAGCTCGGCCACTCTGGAGCTTTGTAAGCTGGGCCTCTGCCTTAACCTCACGGGGCTTCGTTATCCTTCCCTGTGAGGTGAAGAACTTGACCTGAGAGGACCTCTAAGTATCCCTCAAGCTTTGACATTTTATGTCCGTAAGACGTTCCTTTAATAAGCTACTTCAACATTTCCAGAAGCACCTTCTCCAGTGCGACACAAAAAGTACTTGACGACAGGTGTTAGCAGATCAATGGACAAGTCAAAAATTATAGGTACACAAAACAAAAGTAGCTCTTTCTATATTCAGCTTAAAATGGAGACCTTACTAATTTGCCTTCTTTCCATATACCTTTACGTACATACAGCTGAGCTGCCTGAGCGTAGTCTATTTTTGGTGCAACATCAATTACGCAAAACAGATTAGGAAAAAAATTCTAATTCTCTTCTTTTCTTTTCAATCTGCTTTTAATACTAACGGCAGACAGAAAAGCAGTGATCAATAATATAGAGGTTGTGATCAGAAGACCTGTGTTTGACTATCATTACTACCACTTATATTACCTTGACCACATGTTTTTTTCTTTGAGGAAGATTAGCCCTGAGCTAACATCTGCCACCAATCCATCTCTTTTTGCTGAGGAAGATTGGCCCTGAGCTAATATCTGTGCCCATCTTCCTCTATTTTATGCGGGATGCCTGCCACAGCATGGCTTGACAAGCGGTGAGTAGGTCCACACCCGGGATCCAAACTGGCGAACCCCAGGCCCCTGAAGCAGAACGTGCAAACTTAACCGCTGCACCATGGGCCTGGCTCTACCTGGACCACATTTTTTAATCTCCCTAAGCCTTAGTTTCTACACTTACAGCGTGATATTTTTGTGAGAATTAATCTAAATCATGTAAATAAAGATAACATATAATAAGCGCTCAGTAAACAGCAGAATATAATAATAATGTTAAACATACATAAAATATTGAACAAAAAAAAGGATGTCTTTTAATATGGAAACTTCCCGAAGAAAATGGCTTAGACTTGGAACACTAACCTGCTAGGATTTGCCTTCCTCTAATTAAGTGGCTCTCAATATTGACTTCATGACAGAATCATTTGGGAGTTTTTGAAAACTACCGATCCCCAAGCTCCACCTGGGCACAATAAATCAGAATATCTGGCTCACTTAGACGAAGAGATGGACTGGAAAGCTGAGCTGCTCAGACAGCTGGAGAGCTCTCAGACCTCAAGATCCAGACGTAATTTAAATTTTAGAGACTCAAATCTAATTGAGTTGCCTTCTCCCATTAAAATCTGAAATTACAGAACTGGACTAGATTACAGGTGAACTCATGATACATTTCATACAGTGAAAAACCCCTCCAGGAAAGCGATGATTTTCCCCAAACCTGGGATTCTTATATGTTCTTTATATTCTGAGATAATTTCCATTTCAAATATGCCGATGAATGCCAAGATTTGGAGCTTGGAATCTCTTGTCATCTAGCTCAGACTCAAAGGCAGAACGCAGGCCTGAATGACATATGATGTCGAGATTAATATGTGTGAGCCCTATTTGATGGTTGCGTTAGATGTGTTGGGTCCCTAGTATGTGATCTGATCACAGGATGTGGAGTAACAGAAAAAAAGAGCATCAAAGTTTTTTATTCGCAGTATAAAATTCAGGATTTTTTCCTCAGTCTGATAAAGACATTTCACACTTGGGAGGTTTTGTTATTCTTAAAAATACGTTTTAGTAGTAATAAGGTCCAAATAACTAAATTAGATTGTAAAGAAAAATTTTAACATTTCACATGACTATTTCCGTTTCAGTTTTGAAAGCATATTAATTACAATAGTGTTATTTTAGTGATAATTTTGTAGGCTGACATCATTTTCACTAACTATGAGCCACTTCTGCTATGATACAAAGATAAGATGACTCTACCACTTTTTTTAATGAAATTGCCATTGCTCAAAATATTGAACCTCAATATGTCACTATCTGTATATTGGAAATGACATATGGAACGAATAACATTTTCACTTCTTTTCAAACCTAGTGATTCTCATTAGGAATTCATTTTCAAATTTGCCATTTGGAGATCCCAGACTCTGCCTCCTATAGCATTCTGTGAATTACATTGGCATAACTAAACATGTCACTATCAATCAACAAAAATGCTGATGTCCTGTTTTGGCAAAGTTTTCAAAATATAATAAATTCGGAGAATGAGGCAGTTTACATCATAAATAAATCTTTCACTAAAATCATAGCAAATTTAACATCCTATAGTTATTACAATGGAAATTAATATAAAAGATTTTCTTAAAAAAAAAAAACAGGATAGGGAGTAGAAACAGCACTACTCAGTTCTACCCCCAGATCTTTGTCTAATTGATAATGTGACTCTGGAGGGTTTACTTAAATTATCTGGGCTTCCGTTTTCTCCCTCCGTCTCTAAAATTCTTTCAAGCTTCAATATTCTTTAATTCTTTAATTATATGTGCTGTCATGTTTATAATCAAGAGAACCAAAAGCTCATTTCCATGACATAAAAAGTGAGTGAGTTTCTCTTTGGTTATGTGCAGATCTTTAATATGAGAATTTTGGTCTGCTTGGCACTTATATTACTCCATTAAAATGAATAAGCTTACTTCCTAGCCTAAGTTACTGTTCTGAGAATTGGGACAGCTACAGTATTTAAGGAAAAGGTTAAGTTTCTATGCAAAGAAGCCCTAAAATACAATGGCCTAAATTAGATAGACGTTTCTGTTTCACATACCGTTCCAACTGGTCTAGGGAAGGGGGAGGGGGCAGCTCTTTTCCATGAGGTCATACTGGCGTCCAGTTTCTTTCCCTCCTGTTACTCTGTCCCCCTAGAGTACTGTCCTCATCATAGTTGGGGAGTTGAAAATTTCCTTAGTAAAAAAGTTCTGGTTTCAAAACCTCAGTTTCCAGATAAGAGAAATTCCTGGAGCGTAAGTGATTTGCCCAGTACAACACTACTTCTTATGGTTAGCATTCAGCCAGTCCTCTATCAGCTTCAGCAACGTGTGTCTTCTACCACTTCAAACCCTAACCAGCCACTAACTACATCAGTATAGTGCAATGGAAAGATCACTGATTTCAGAGCAAAGCAGATATTTGTTTGAATTCCAGATCTCTCACCTGAGCAAGTGACATAACACTACTTACCTATAAAACGGAGATAACCTGTATTTCACAGAGCAGAAGTTAGCATGAAATAACATAATGTAAATAAACTTGCTTGTCATGGAACCTGACGCACAGTAAATGTTTCATGAGCACCCTCACTCTTCCTCACACAGAGAGGAAGAAAATAGCTTTCTGTGCTCAAGTACTGCATTGTGGAGGTAAGATATTCCAACACAAACATCTCTTAAATGACCAGCCTTCTGAGCAATACAATGATGCTGTGCATTCATAGAGTCCTCTCCAGTTTTCAGACCATATCTGCATATATTATCTCATTTGCTCCAATATTACAAGGTAGGTAGTCAGTAGAATCACCCTCCTTTCACAGCCACATGGAAACCACTGGATCACACTTGATATTTCCAAATCACTCTACACACTTTATTCCATCTGATGCTCGCAACTTTGTGAAGTAGGAGGCGCAGATACCATTACCATCATTTTACAGATAAGAAAACTGAGTTTGAGAGAAGTCATTAGCTTCACTTTTATCAGAATAAAGAGCTAATTTATAAATAGTTCTCAAAAATTATTTTTTAAATGGCAAAAAAAGTGAAGGGATAAATCCGTCTCTTGCTTTCAAAAATTGTTTTATTTTGAAGTCTCAGAGAAAAGTATATTCCACATTTAGGACAAGATCCTGATTGTTTTTCTACGTATGGACCAGTATACTCCCTGCTACGCTGTAACAGCAGGCACCTTAGGGGTCAGAGCCACAGAAATCAGGGGTTACTCTCAGCTCTTTCCTCTGAAAAGATACAGACAGCCAACTCTGTGACTGTGGAGCTGGCCCGACTATTCTGTTCCTCTCTGTTCCTCTCCTGCTACTTCAGCAGGATGTACATCAAGAGGCTCAGCTCTACAAGCCAGAAGTGTTGGTCCACTATACTGTGGTGGTGTGGTTTCATTGGGTCAGATCGGGATCTCTCTCCTGGGATGTATGGACCCTTTTAGTTCATTGACTCTGGAAGCTCCATCTCCAGAAACTCACTCTTTCATAACCAGCAATGCTTTGGGCTGCAGGGGTCAATTTTTATCAAGCAGAGATCCATTTAAAAGAAAGAGAGGGGCTGGTCCTGTGGCATAATTGTTAAATTCAAGCGCTCTGCTTCAGTGGCCCGGGTTTGCGGGCCCAGATCCCAGTTGCAGAACTTCAACACTCATCAGCCAGACTGTGGCAGTGATCCACTTACAAAATAGAGGAAGGCTAGCACAGATGTTAGCTCAGAACGACTCTTCCCAAGCAAAAAAAAAAGGAAAGAGAAAATGTTAAGTGACTACTGGCCTTGGCTCGGCTCAGTGGCTCTATGATAGCAGGTGCAATGTCTTCATGATTTTCTTGGCCTTTTATCAGGGTCATTTGATTACTGCTATGGCTGCAGCCCTCCCATCCTTTTCCAGACAAGACAAATTTGGATAGAGGAAAGGTGGTGCCTATAAACATCTGCTTGACCACATCTCTCACTGGCCAGAACTCTGTCACATGGGCACTGTTACTTGCAAGCAAGGCTAATCACCCAAGCTAGAATAATATCTACTTTCATTAATCTCAGGGGAATAAAATCAGCATATTTGGGTCATGGAGAACTTGCTTCCTTCTGATTTCTTCTTACTACTTTTTCTTTCCAAAGTCAAAACAGAAAAAAAAAAATTGAGAAAATATCTTGAGTTTCTCTTCTTCTCTGAACAGGACCCAGTGACACTCTCCTAGTCATTTAAAAATTTCCTTGGTAAATACATATGTATCAGTATGGGAAAAGTTTGAAAATATTTTGTATATAAACACATGCAATGCCTAAAAGATGGTCTGGAAAGATATATTCCAAACTTTTGACAGTCATAAATTGTGTGGAAAAAGATTAACTCCATTTATTCTGCTTTAAGAAAATATTCATGTACTACTTAAATACATTCTTTTTAAGACGATATAGATCAAAAAATCCTTGGAAACTAAGTTCTTGATGTTTTAATTAACATCCATCTTCTTCATGAACATTCTGTCTCCATAGAAAGATATTTTCTTCAGAGGAAATCTACATATACATTCAGCCTCTGTCCACATGTCATTTTGATGAAACTGATTTCTTAAAGAATGTTTGTCCTCTGTATTCCTGGATATTTAAAACCATCATTTAAATGGAACCAAACAAACTTAGCTACGTTATGAACTCCTCATGTTAATTTCTTCTCCCTACAAAGTAACATATAAGGTACTAATAAGATTTACTATATGATGTTTAGTCAAACTAATAATATGACACATTTAAGTGCCACATATACTACAGGAAAGAGAATAATAATGTGTAACGAATCTATAAATCATACCAAACATTGGACTGCAATTGGACTTCTCGGCAATAAAGAGGTGGCATAATAAGCCCAACAATGGAATGATGTTCCATATGGGATTCTTAAAGCAGCAATTTTTAAAAGAGTGTAAGTGGAAAACTAAAAGTACAATTAGTTGCACAAAAATATTGATTATACCCAGTAGTTTTATAAAGAAGTGACAAAATAAAAACATGTAGTTGTATGATTAGCTATTAAAATATGATACAGGCAAATTTTATAGTCAAAATGTCATTATGCTTAAGAGAATATCACCAATGGGAAAAATGTGGGCCTCATCACAACCTATAAAATTACATTGCACACTTCCAACTGGATACCATGCAGCTTGTTCCCTTTGAAGAAAGAAATTGCCCCAATTTGTTAAAAAATAAAAATATAAATAAAAATGTATGTATACATTAAGAAATTGAAGTTTTTGGGTACTGTGATATACCCAGGTCCTAGAACCATGCTGCCAGTTAGGAGGCACACAGCAGCTGTTGTTGAATGGATTACTAAATTGAAATACACACCCAAAAATATTATCTCTGAAAAATGGAATTAGAAAGTATTTTAATTTTCTTTCTTTCTCTCTTTCTTTTTCTTCTCTACATCTCTTAAATTTTTAATGAATATATATTACTTTGTCATTAGATAAAATAAATTATAAAGCAATCTTTAAAACAAAATGGTTTAAAATGGCAAGCACCATTTGAAAACCTACCAGACTCGAGTAACTAGACGAGGCAGCTGGGGATAGCTAGCAGTTGGGCTTACCCGCGGGAGACTCACAGCCAACAAGATGAGCACAGCAGCAAGGAGAGGCCTGGCTGGAGGCCTTACAAGCTCAGATTTTGTGCTTGTTCTCTCTCGTGAAGTTGAGATCCAGAACATGTTGCCCTTCTCTGATTATAAAGCTGAATATCTCTTTGCTAACCTGGGGTTAAGGCCATAAGTGAACCAATAACCTCAGGCCCTGGGGGAAAAAAGTTACAATGAAAAAGAGATTGAAATACCGAGCTTGTGGTACACATGCTTGTTTGGTCTAAAGTCAAGCTCTCCACATAGAATGCATAAGCCCAAAACACTAATGTAAACTTGGTTTGAAGGACAGAAACCATAGAAGAGTCAATCCTTTGGTGTAGCTTCATAGGAGTCCTCACCTGTGAACCTTTCAAGACGATTCTCTCAGATGATGAGTATACATAAGGATTGCAAAATACATGAGCAAGTCCAAAGCCATATTAGGCCATGTAAAAATGAACAAATAAGATAATTCACAGAATAGAATAAAGCAAACTGGAAAAAATAAACCAATTTTACAATAGGATTGTTTAAAGTATTCAACAAGATAGTAAGGGAGAGAATATCATTCAACAGGAACAAGCAGTTATAAAACAAGAAAAGGAGAAAATGACAAATAGCCAAGGTAGAAATTCTAGGCATGAAACATTAAGTCATTGAAATAAAAGTAAAATACTCAGTAGACTAAAGAAAATAATGACACAAATGAAAAGAGAATTAGGACATTGGAAGAAAAAAGGACATCTCCCTGAATATAACACAAAGAAATAAAGAATCTGCAAAAGAGAAATCAAAGCTTGGAGGACAACGAGAATGAGCAGCTCTGACATTTGTCTAAGGGGAGTTCCAGAAGAGAGGAGAGAATGTGACTGAGAGAAAACATGTGAAGCAACAATAGCTGGCAATTTTCTAGAAATTGGTCAAGAGATCAGAAGTGGTGAAAAGTATGACTCTGGCCCTATCACTGGTAAGAAATTTTAACACTGGATGAAGCAAATCTTTCCAAGAATTGGACAACAGACGTGCAGGTTTTGGTCCTTGAGAGAAAGAAAACCAAAGTAAGCTCTACTTTCCAAGCTGTGATGGAGCAAAATGGAAGCCAAAGACAATGCAGTGCCCTTGTTGGGCAAAGGACACAGATGGGAGGTTGGGCTTTGAGGGAAGTGAAATTTATGGGCAGGGAACAGGAGAGGAGGAGCCCTGGACGGCTCCAGACAGTGTCCATTTTGCTCTTAGCCAAATCCTATGTTGTGCATTCACGGGACAAGTCTCCCCGAGGCCCAGTTGTGAGCAGCTACTGGAGATGGGCAGGAGGCTCTGAGCTCAGCAGAGACTCTGTGAATAAGACCTTTGTGGAGAAGATTACACAAGTTTACTAAAAGAGTTAAATTAATTATGAATACATGAAGACACATACCATGTTTGCCAGGAGAAGATATTAAATACATTTATTCTCTTCCAACTAACCTATAAATTCAATTTAATTTCAATCAAAAGTGTCTTTCTAAAAGTCACATAAAAAAATAAACTCAGACAGTTTTTAGAAATGAAAACGAAGAGAGGGTGTGCACACCTCAGAGTAGAGAAGATGGGATTAAGACACAATAATCAAAAGACGCGAAGCAAAGATTGATGCCTTTGACTACATCACAGCTCAGAACTTCTGTAGGGCTAAAGAAACTGTTAAGAATATTCAAGATCAAGGAAAGAACAGGAAAAAAATTAGTATCCTGGATATGTAAAGAATTCTTGAAAATCAGTAATAAAAACACATTAATGGTAAAAATAGGAAAAATTGGCAAAAGATGATTGGCAGAAGAGGATATGCTAACGGAAAATAAATGTACAAGAAGTTGTTCAACCTCAATAATAATCAAGGAACCTCTGATTGAAAACAGGAGATACCATTTTTGTTCCATCAAGTCAAATACAGATGAGTCCAATAGTATAAAGTGCCATCAAAGATGTAAAGAAAGAACTTCTCATACACTGCAGGTGGGAGCAAAAATAGGTACAGCCACTTCAGAGGGCAGTTAAGCAGAGCCTAACAGCATTGAAAACACTTACAACCTGGAAGCACTGCTCTTTCATTTCTGAATATATAGCCTCTTCCTCCCAAGCCCCTCCCCCTAAAAAGCGTGTATATGCACAAGGAACATATTCAAGGAGGTTTGTTGCAGCATATTTTTAATAGCAAAAATAAAGAAGGGGAGACAAATCTAATTGTACATAAACACAAGAAAATGAACAAATGCAGTATCCTTATGATGAAATACTTTTTAGCAATTAAAAAGAACGAACGAGATCTATCTATCTATATATGTATATAAACATGGCTTGAGCTTAACATAATAGATTATAAAAAGCAATAGTATGATATATATATATATAATATACACACACATAGACAAATACATAAAACACAGTATACAGCATATGTGTTTTGCTTGTTTGTTTTTAAAGAATGGAAGAGTAAACATCACAGAATTTATCCACAGTCAGAATTGTGAATAGTCTAGATAAATCTATAATGATTTATTTGAGAAAAAAATACTAAAAGAGATTTGTGATAAAATACTAAATTTGTCAATTTTAGATGGAAAAAAGTAAGTAATTGTATATTATTCTTTATCCTCTATTGTTCTTTTAAATGTCATAAAGCTTAAAAAAATTTCACTGTTTGTATAACAGATGACAGAAATTGGTGGTGGTGAAAAATAATTGAGGGAATCTTGGGTCATTGCAAGTACCACGACAAGTCACAAGTCACGTGGGGGATCTGGTTTTGCTTGTCATGGGTAGCTTTGAGAGATCTAGATTTTCTTTTTTATAGAAGAGGTAAATTAGAGTGACTTCAGCTTTAGAAAGAGACTTTTTGTTTGTTTACCTTAAATAACTCCCATCTGAAATATTTGTTGGTAACACATATACTTGAAAGAATCCTTTTGTTCCCTATTATCAGGCAGCGAAGTTTTCCCCAAGAACATTTCGGAGCAAAAACCAGATATAAGGCCATGCTCTAATGGCACCATTAAATTGCTCAGGGCTTGGTCTGGTACTTACAGTAATACTTAAAGCATTCCCCGAAGGCCCATCAAAATAGAGCTGAGATCTGATGTTCATTCAAACAAATGTCTTGCAATTTACACCTAATGAAATTTCTCTCTAACATTGTTTCCTTCACTCCTCCCTCATTAATCAATTAAGAGGGAGTAGAATTAAGATACCAACTTTAGCATAATGTGAGAAAGTTCAGCATTCCATAACTGGGGAGTAAGCAAATGACACATGGTTTTTTAAATGTGTGCAATATATCAGAAGTGGAGAGAGGAAATTAATGTGAACTTGGGGGAAATAATACGACTAATATTGCTCAGTAGCAGATCTTGGATATGTTTTTCTCTTTGATTTTGAAATTATTGGATACTTTTATGGACTTTGCCAGTAAAATAATTCCAGTTTTATTACTATCCATATCCTGTGGTTTTATTTCCTAATAAAAAGATGTGTAGTGTTAGTGTTGTCCTGAAATGTAATTGATTTCTGAGAGGTATTATTTGCTATCTGGGAAATGGTCTTCTGAATTTCTATGAAACAGTGCATGGGTGAATGAGATGCTGAGAAAGACTGCAGTACCAAAAAGTAATAATGGAGATAAAAATTATTTCTCATTATTTTAGTATTGGATAGTTTTGAGTTCAATTTATTGAGGTTTTTAAAGCTTTTTATTGAAATTGTATAGTTCAATAGAAACCAAAAATTAGTTTTGATGTCATGAAATATTTTCATTCCTCAAATCATTATGATATTAGTAACATTAAGTTGAACCCCTCCTTTTTTCCCCCAGAAATGCAAATAGATATACTTAGGATGAAATCAGAGAGCATAGGAAATTTAACTGGACAGTCCTTATACATGAGAATTCTTGATCTGTTTAGGCGCTAGCCACAGGAACCGGCTCAAACATCCCAAAGAACTTAAAATATTTACTGAGAGCTTATGTGAAGGAGACATCCTAAACATTGCGGGAGGCACAGAAAGTAGAGATCTAACTGGGGAGAAAAGATGTCATCAGCTCATATTTCAGCCCTCCTTACCACCAAAAGCCAGACCAAGCTGCTCCCAAGCTCCTCTCCCGTACCTGCTCACCAATTCCAGCTGCAGCCTTCAATGGGTTTCATTAGTCCAGCAAGGCCACCGCTCTTGGTTTGGGTTTCACTTCCCCATGTCACGGTTTAGAAAGTAGCCTTGGAGAGAGCTCACTTTGTGTGCTTCCTTTTTCTCAAGAATCACACCCAGCGCATCTGTTGTCAAGTTCTTGAAAACAGCTGCTTTGCATATCTTGTGCCGTGTTATAGTTTGTTTACTGCAGTAGAGCAAATCTGATATTCATTACTACTGTGTGGCCAGTAAAGTCCCTGGGCGTTCTCCCCCCTTCATATCCATATACCTCTTATTTCCTTTTTTTCTTCTCTTCTCCCACACTATGACCTGAGTCACCTGAGGGCTGAAATTATACATTTACTTATGACATAGCCCTAGAGCCAAGGGAGAAGTGTATTGAATGAAGCTAAAGGAACCACAAATTTGAATATGACTGATGATCAAAGGTTTTTCCAACTCAATGTTATTTCTTCTTAACAAAGATAACTCCATTTTGGGTCTCTCTTCAGAACAAGAATATAAGTATCAGATGTAACAGTCTCCATATACAGATACATAATCCGTTATCCCACAATTCTGAAAACCACTAAAACCCATAATATTTGGCCAATTGGTTGCCAAAACTCATTTGGTAGCAAAACCAGACCTGAACTAGCATAAGTGGTCAGTTGTGTCTCAATGCTTCTCCCAAGCACAGGCACCAGTATTGATTATTGGTTTTTTATCTTGTAAATTTTGGTTTAATTGAACTATAAAAATTTCAAAAAGAGTTAAAGTTTGGGTAATGTTGGGAAGAAAGGGAAGCATCTGTCATTATCAGCAGTGCAGAAAATGGAGTTAATGGGCCACTATAAAGCATCTTACTAAAGAATCTAGTATGGCAGCTGCCCCTACATATAATTTAAAGAAGAGAAAGACAAGATGTTGAAGTTTTATGATGACAGTGATGACAGGAAAAGCACTGAAAACAGGGAAATCACTTCAGAAGGTGAAAAATGAAGAGCTTAACTGTGGGTTGATTAAAGGATTCTGACAACATAAAAACAAAAAAGGAAAGTGTGAGATTGGGCAGTGTTTCTGGACAAGCAACCAACCATGGAACGTAGAGATCATTTTCCATAAGACACTTATCAAATTTTTTGCCTAAGCAAACCAAACATATTTACCTTTCTGTCCTTCAAGAAAGGGACTATTAAGAAAATGGGACATTATCAAAATCCCTACGTAATGTTGAAGTTTCCATCTTTAGCAGTGTTGTTTTCATGGGAAATGCCAAACAGTACCATCTTGGGACCTGATTCTTAGAATTACACTAGATAGTTCGCACATTACCAGCGTTCCAAAATGTTATTTTTAATACATGTGAGTTAATGAAAATAATTAAAAAGATATATAAAACAAAAATTGAATCATCAAATAATATGTGAATTTAGACATGTTTACATTTACTTTATAGTAAAAATAATTGTATTGTTGTTAGAAATGGGCTATTTTTTTTAAGTCTGAGCAATTCCCTCCCAGTTTTCTAGCTTTCTTATTGGGTCAGCCTATTTCACAGTTAACACAACTAGAGAAACATGGTAGAGAGAGAAGACAAAGAGCTTTGAATCTTTTGTTAATTAGTCTATAATGCTCCTAAGCTAGATTTAATTCTCTCACAATGTTGTGGCTAACTTCTTTGAGAAGGGATGTGGAGAAGTGCAAAATTTGACTTATTCAGCCACGTGAAAATTGATTCTTTTCATCCCCTGTCCTTTTTATTTATGCCATTAACTATATCTAATATTATTTTTGAGTGAGATCACAGCAGGTAGAGCGTTCTAGAATATTTTTCCTGCACCATTTTAGATTTTAAGGAAGTTATCTGATTTTCACTTAGTTTAATATAATTTTTTCTGTATGGACGTGCCACCAAATGGACTTTGTTTTACTTTCACAAATGTAAAACCAATTCAATAAACCATCTTGATCCAAGCTGCCACTTAAAACAATTCATCTCTTTGATTTCCATAGTATAAACGCAACTCTGAAAAAATGCCTAATTTCATGGGTTGTTTTCTAAGTATATAGACCCTTTCCTATTATACTTAGTGATACAATGAAAAATATATATAACGAAACACTGGGCTGCCTGCAGCAGAGCGCCCAAACTTAACCACTCGGCCACGCGGCCAGCCCCCTTTTTCTTGTTTTTTTAAAGATTGGCCCTGAGCTAACACCTGTTACCAATCTTCTTTTTCTTCTTCTTCTTCTCTTCTTCTCCTCAAAGCGCCCCCAGTACATAGTTGTATATTCTAGTTGTAGGTCCTTCTGGTTGTGGCATGTGGGATGCCGCCTCAGAATGGCTTGATGAGAGGTGGTAGGTCCATGCCCAGGATCTGAACCCATGAAATCCTGGGCCGCCAAAGTGGAGTGCACGAACTTACCCACTCGGCCATGGGGCTGGCCCCAAGATTTTTCTTTTAATTGAAATAAAATTGGTATATAACATTACATAAGATTCAGGTGTAAAATATTATGATTCAACATCTGTATACACTACAAAGTGACACCACCAAAAGTCTAGTTACCATCCATCACCACATAGTTGACTCCCTTCACCCATTTTGTGCCCCCTGCCTCCCCGCAACCAACCTCCTTCCCTTTTGGTAACCACCAATCTCTTCTCTGTATCTGTGAATTTGTTTTTGTTTTGTTTTGTTTTGTTTTGGCCAAAATGGCCAAAGCCCTCACCTTAGACACCATCCTTAGCTAAAGACAAAAGAGACGTTGGGTGGGGAGAGTCAGGGACTTCAAAGGGAAGAAAGGCAATTCACAGGCAGGTGAAAAGGAGCAAATGTTTGGAAAACACACGTATGTTTGGCCACACAGAACGAGAACACAGAGGGGAGTCCAGCAAACAGGCTTTTCTAGGTTCCTGTCTCCCGCCTAGTTCATGTTATGCTAACGGGATACTTTGCTTCCTGAGACAGGTTTTTTTTTTTTTTAAAAAAAAAAATCTGAATTCTTTAGACAGTTAAGGGGGAGGTAACAGGAAAAACTTTCTGAGTTTTTTGTTTCTTAAAAATAATCAGCCTAAAATAATCCTCATGTTGAAGAGACATATTTTGGGGTGGCAAATTTTGTTCCCCTTCAGTCCACTCTATGATGTTTGCACAGTGATGAAATCACCTAACGACACATTATTCAGAACCTATCCCCGTTGCTAAGTGACCCATGACTGTACTTGTATCTTACAATGGATTGCTGCTGGGCCCTCCTGCCTTTGGTGGGTCTGACAGAACTCAGCTCATGATGGGGTGTTTTGGTTATATGGTCCCTTGATGTCCCACAGTCATTTAATGTTTCTATTAGCATGTTTTCTTTCCAAAGGTGTATAATTCTTCACTGCCAATGGCATGGCCTTCTGTGGGTGTCCAAGGGATCAACATTGAGATATGGAATGAGGATGTCTGAGTTGAGGCGCTTGAAAATCTTGAATCCCCTGCACTCTCTTGTCCTGAAGAAGAGGTTCAGAGTCCCATTTCTTTCCAACCATTTGACATAGCAGATTTGTGGAGTTTGAGAATTCATTCTCTCTAGAGGTCTGCTACTGTTGTAATTAAGCCCTGGACCCAGTCTTCAACTTTTTCTGCTGCAGAAGAGTTTTAAAATGCTGACAAGGATGTCCTCTGGCTTTTACACCTTTTCTTAAACTGGCGAGTAATCACCCTCAGCCCTTCACTGTCTTTCTCCAAAATATTAATAATCCCCAGCAACAGCCATCCCAGAATCCTTATATTTATCACTTCCCTGTATTTCTCAATGTTTCATACATTGTTACCACCAGTGGATTTATTTTCTCACTAGGATCCCATCCCACTTCATCATCTGTGAAAGTTTTAATGATTGCGCTGCTACCCCATACCTGGAGCTATCCACTACTGCAAAGTAAACTCTGAGACGTAGATTTGCATACAGCAAATTTACTGGTGAGCTCTCTAAGGATCAATACCTGCGGGGGTGAGGGGAATACGACTGAGCAGAAGGAGGCGTAGAACCACAATGCAGTTGCAACGAAGACCTCAGCCAACCCTACGTGAGACTCCGCTGCTGAGCATGGCCCTTCAGCCTTCCGTTATACTAGGGTAAGGATGCTGGGTCTTTTTACTCCCTCATCATGCTGGCCATGGGATGAGAGATGGCCCGGGGAAGTGACATGACCTGAGATGAGGTGGCTCTCTTCAGCTGATGACAAGTCTGAGAGGGACTCAGTTGAAAGCTGAAGGCCACCGGCACTCTCAGCAGCAGCGTTAGTGGGTACTTCAGCGCTAGAGTGGGGCGTATAGGGAGTGTACCATGAGACAGGTTTCCCTCACTATCCGAAAGTAGACCGTTCCTGTGAAACCTTTCGTAAGCTGAAGCGGTGTAAAGCGAAGAAGCGACTGCCATTAGTTTATATGGAAAAAATTTTGGACCGTTTCCAGGCCCCCAAAATAAAGGTAGACGGAGCACTGATGCTCACGGACGCAGTTCAAAACTACGGTGCTGATGCTGAGATGCTGAGCGTAGTTCCTGGGGGAGGAGCGCGGCGGTGCCACTCTCACTGCTCTGGGTGCGGGCTGCTTCTGTGACGGCTCGCAGAAAGACAAGCGCTCAACGCTATTTGCGCTTTTTTTTTGGTAAAAGTAAAAATTCTCTTTGGATTTCTTTCGGTTAGCGAAAACAGGTACTAATGTAGGTCTTTGGTAAAAGCGAAGCGGCATAAAGTGAACTTTCGGACAGTGAGGGAAACCTGTATCCACTTCGGTAGTTTTCTGAATCATTAGAATAAGATTTTAAAAATATCAGTTTGATGTTATTTATTCTTTGTGGGATGGTTGGTCCGAAATAAGCTAATCTGCCAAGGCCTAAAGTGCAACTTTGCTGCCTGCCATTTATTTTGCTTCAGCTGGTTCAAGGCCTTTTTAATTTTACTTGCAAGAAATTATTGGATCTACTACAACCATAGCAAAACCACAAGCCAACATAAAAATTGCTTTCATATTTTCTTCTCTTGCTGTGTGGTTTTCTGCTGCTGACTCACCAGAACCACCTTCTTTTGATCTCTGCAAGTATCCTTGAACCTGTCCTAAGGTTCAATCTTGATTTCCTTTCTTCTTTATCTGCCCCTACCTGTTACATTCATTCAAGTTATTTTCCCCCTTTCTGTCGGGAATTCAGGCTATTTTCTCATCTTCTGTTTGGGGATTGTTGTCGACATTTGTCCATTCACGCTTATTCCTTTTGGATTTCTTAAGTGAGGTGACTGTGCTTATAAAAATTACAACAGAATAGACCTAAAATGCCTTTATAAATTTCTGAACAAACGTTCAATGCTCCTCAATGTAGTAATTGGACTGGAGAACTTATAGTTTCAGTTGGGTTGGACAATTTGACTGAGATTTATAATCTAAGAGGATTTCTACTTACTGTATCTAAGATGACTGGAACTATGACGAAGCCTTCAACCTTACTTATCCTATTGACAGCTCATAAGGTAAATAATAGAGATAGAATGACCTTACCAATTTACTGTTTAGCATGAAAAAAGGAAGTATGTGGGGAGCTCTACTCAGGGAGTGCTAGAATTTAACACATAGAAACCACATCTACCAGTTAATTGTGGTGCTGACAATGTCACAGCTATGGACAAATCAGAATTTTAATTCCTCTTTCCTTGGAGAGAACTAGTTAAGACATGGATAAGCAAAAGTATGGAGGAGGGATTAATGTTCGTCCTCCAAACCCTTAGTACTTGCTTGGGTTTGTGTCAGCGTCCTCCCAGCTCTTCAGTAGCTCAGTACTCCCTCACGAGTCCCTTCCTTGATACTGAGAAAAAGAAGCATTTATGTCCCTTGAGTTTAAGGGTTATATTGCTAAGACCATGAGATTAAAAGCAAAGAACTTTGGGATAGTAAAAAGTTAAAAAACATCTGAAAAAGTTTATGCATTCATTTTCCCTTGTGGGTATTTTTTTCTCATGCTAAGATGTTCATTAAAATTCCCTTTAGAATTCTTGCCTCTGTGTTTATGCCTGAGGTTGTAGAGTGGATATTTGTTGCGTACATCCCTAGCATCCATTTTCCTTTTTTTTTTCTTAATGACTTTGATTTTCCCAGCTGTGCAGTTTGGGCAGGACTGACCCCTAGCCCCAAGCTCTCAAATTCAGGTGGTGATCCCTGATTGCCTTAATTCAATCAACTTATCTTAATGCTTGGCAGCAGTGATTGGCTTAAAGATGAGACTGGGACTCAATTAAGGCTAATGAGATACGAGGAGGCATTTGTAGCATCTTTTGGGAAAGAAACTGCCTCTTCATTTCATGAGAGCAACCAAAAAAAAAGACATACTCTTTCACCTGCTGGTCTTAAAGTAGGAAGTATAAAACCCCCATTGGTGCTGGCAGCCGTCTTGCTGCCATCAGCAGAACCAACAGGTGGCTTTTGTTGGCATGAAGCCAATGTTGTATGCAAAAGGAAGTGGATTTTTGTGACATGTTGAGCCATGGCTTCAAGAGGTACCTGAACTATAGGTGTACTTTTGAGTTTGAAGCAGTACAGTCAACCGGTGTGTTCTGTTTACTGTTTAATATAGTTGGAATTGAATTTTATGCTGCTTGCAATCAAAAGCACTCTCACAAATATTTGTGGATCCCATCAGACATTCTGCCAGTACAAGGTGTCAATGCCCCGCCCATAGCTTCTTGGTCCACTGTACAGGTCAGCTGCAGTTTTGCTGTAGTCCTGTCTTAAGAATCTGCAATTCTTTGCCTAAGGGCTTTCTTTAGTCACAGAATCGCCCTTAATAATCTAGTAGTCACATTTTAAACTGTACATAGACACAGGCAAAATTAATAGCATTGCTTATTTAACTCAACGTCGCCAAATATTATAATTTAACATGTGATCAATAAAAAATTATTCATGATATACTTTTCATTCCTTTTTTATACTGAGTCTTTGAAATCCAGAGTGTATTTTATATTTGTGGCGTATCTCAATGTGGAGTAGCCACTTTTCATGTGCTCAATAGCTACATATGGCTAGTGGCTCCTCTACTGGCTGTTGTAGCTCTAGAACATACAAGTAGTTTCCTTTTAGCCATTTTTTAACAAATACAGAGAAAATTTGCAGGTTGTTCTTTGATTATTCTCTGTAGGTCAGGCTCTATCTTCCTCTCAAATCTCTATGTGAGAGCAAGGTTTTGCTCACTTACTTACAGTTACAATAACAAATATAATATTTGTTATTGTCATCTTTTCATTTTACATTATGTACTAAATCACCTTATATAAGACTACATTTCGCCAACATTATTTTAAGTAATGGATATATGAATATTTTTATGATTCAATCTCTGTTGTTTTATTGCTTTCCAAGAAAGCCTAGAACCATCCAGGAGTATATTACTTTTATATACCTTCAACAAAGTTAAATTTATAATTAGAATTTCTTTTGCTATTTTATAAGGTAAAGTGATATCTCAAGGTTGCTGCGATCTGCATGTCTTTTATTACTGTTTAGGATAAGATCATTTCATGTTTTCTTGGCGGCTTTTATAATCTGCATTTTTCTTTTCAGTGAATGGAGAAGGCATTCCAATTTTTTTTTTATCACTTGTAATTGTATCTAAACAACTAATAGGAATCTTGTTTATGCTTGAGTATATCCTTTTTAGGTTTATTTTAAACATTTATTAGAGAAAGAGGAAATT